>NW_003302552.1:17565393-17662114 GCF_000004255.2 Arabidopsis lyrata subsp. lyrata
TACTTACAAGTTTCTTCGTTCGAGTTTTTATCCAAAGGTTTCCTCGTCAACTCCGTATCCAAGGTAATAAATATTGGTTCTTTTCATTGGTTAGAATTATAGGGTGCAGGATAGTATTGACGTCTTAAAGACATAACATGGGCAAGATACTATGAGAAGCTTGACTATTCTGCTTCAACAGATCAACAGGTGAAATTCTATCACTAAATTATTTGATCTCTGTTATTGCTATGAATATATGCTTTATGTTAGGATTTCAAGTTTTGCCTTTGTTTAGAAGAATTATATTCACACGACGAAGAACACGATGAATTCAATTAAAGCTTCCTAACTGGTACTTCGTTGTTCCTTTTTTTTTTTGGTTAATTATCATGTTTATTGTTTCCAAAATTTATTGTTTCCAAAATTATCATGTATAAATCCTAGGGAAGAACCGATCAAGCTAAGATCAATGGTTGTGGTTTTAGTTATCTTGTGATTAAAATACTAAACAAACAAAACTAACTGAAACAAAACAAAAGTCTTCCTTTCAAAATCATTAACGTGACGGATTGCTGACTGATTAAGTTGAAGTTTTAGGCATTTAAAGAACTAGAAAGATGATTAAGGTTAAACATTTTTATTTATTTTAAACAACGTTTGAATGTTGACAAAAAAAAAAGAAGAAAGTGTTGGGACCATCGGGAGAGACAACGTTGAGCAGCTGCGAAAGAAGCCAACGTTGTCTATTATGTTCCTCACAGTGTTTGATTTGACTTTTGACGACATTACACTCCTGTCCACTTGTTGTCTCGAAAGTTCATGCAATGGAAAATTATTAAACAAAACAATTTATTTTTATGTATAAATCCTAGGGAAGAACCGATCAAGCTAAGATCAATGGTTGTGGTTTTAGTACCGTATACTTCTCAAATATACCCGTTGAATAACGGAAATCCGCAAGACGGGGAGGAGACGAAGTCAACCTAGCTGGCAAAGGAGCTAACCCAGCTCCTTTGGTCTTATTTATGGTCATATGTATTTAGCAAAATATGGTATACAAACCGAACCAATCAACAACAAAACCTGGTTTTAAATTGTTGTATATTTTTCAAAAGTCAAAACCCATAATAACCAATGGAACAGAAGAAGCTAATGAAGAGCATACTTACGCTTGGAGTAAAGAGTGATGCAAGCTTCCATTGGCACACCCGAAAACGCATCAGAGCATGGAAAGAAACCTAAAAACCAATAAATTAAACAATAATTAAATCTTAGTGCATGGAAAACGAATCCTATACATACCAAAGTCCGAATCTCAGTGCCTTAGAATGACCTCGATACCAAAAACTTTAAGTTACTACTTCCATATATGTAATATTTTAGTTTGGGGAGAGAGATTGGCAACGAAGAGTAATTCCTGAATTTAACAGTCAAGTTTGTTATCCCTAATCTAAAGAGAGGAATACTTAAATTGTATTAACGACAAAAATTAGCCTCCTCTGAAGATTCATCCCTGAAATAAGTCATCTTTCTGACTTTGTGGCAACTGTGTTATCAAAAGTTGAGTGTTTCTTCTGAAAAAAGACATATTTGAAAATAATAATAACATGTACCTCAACAAAATCGGGAGGTACCTCATCTTTTTACAACAAAAAGAAACATACCAAACCATCGATGATTACCTTCTCAAAAGTTGAAACCAAACTTTTTGATTATAAAAATTGATTAGTGGTGAAAATAGTGAAACCATAAATACAAAAAAAAAAAAAATCAAATTTGTACATATAAATTATAAGATCACCTGTTTATTCATTGAATTAGGTCCAAATTTTCCATACACCAGTTCACATCGTCCCCTCCATACATCCACCCTACAATATAAAGAAAAATTAAAATTAGGTAGAAGCAAAAAAAAGTTTGAAAAAAAAGAACAAAAAAAACAAGGGTTAGTTATGATCTGAAATTGAATACCATGAGCAAGGTATTTATCTTGAATAGGAGGCGGTGCATGATTTAGGGTTTCTAAATTTTTCGACTATAAATACAAAAAAAGAAAAGAAAATTTACATATTTTAATAAGCAAATCACTATCATAATAATAAATATTTGTAAAACTGCCATTTATTCATTGTTAGCCATATTTATTTAAAATAATATTTACTTTTTTCCGTAAAAATATGGAATAATAACAACTATTTTAGATTTACTACTATATCTGATACTATCTTATAAAATATATTAAAATTTAAGGGAAAATTCTTTTCTGTTTCAAAAATAAGGCGGAACAATAATATAATTTTTGATTTACAATAGATAGACATGCATGGCATCCATATGCGTCATGTCACGCTGATCCATATTTTTTTCCAAAACTCGATCTAATTGCTATTATGTGCAAAAATCACCGCCGTTCACGTTCATGTTCACGTTAGCACTCCATACCTTAATTCACATGTAAACCTCTCTGCCTATCTCTGACTTCAGCTCTCTCATCTTCGAGTCTCCCCAAGAAAGTTTTGACACCACACCAATATTTCATTCGTCAAAATTAAATCGAGTTTGCACAAGGTTACAACCGATTAATAGGTGGTCTTCTACCTTCTATTTACGATTTTATGCTATGAATATATGTTTTTGTCAGGGTTCAAGTCAATCTCCGGATTAGAGACTTATAATCATCCGACGAACAATACGATGGCGTGATAACCGTTTCTAAATTGGTGGGTTCTCTTTCATTGATCTACATATTATTTTTTTTGTTCGTTTTTTTTTTCCAAATATTTAGATTGAAACGACGACGAACACGACGATCATACCAAAAATTTCATCTATTCCGGTACGTTTGATCTTTATTTTAATTAGTTTAACAATTAATAGCCGTTTACGATTAATTTCGGATATCTAAATCTTATTAATTTGAGTAAGGTTAGAATAGTATTCTTTTATGTTTATATTAATGCTCCGATTAATAATTTTCGGATATTTGACATTATCATCTTAAATATATCAATATTATAATAAATATTTTCCTTTTCCGATTTTTTTTTTTTTGGTATAATTCCTTTTCCGATAAATTATGAAACAGATCTGTTTACACAAAAGGTAAAAAAAAAAAAAAAAAAAAAAAAAACCATCAACCGTCTCTATTCACACGTTTCTTCATTATGATCACGAATTCACGTTCATGGAAGCTTCATCATACATTAACACTTACAAGTTTCTTCGTCGAGTTTTTGTCCAAGGTTTCTTCGTCAACTTTGTATCCAAGGTAATAAATATTTGTTCTTTTCATTGGTTAGAATTATAGGGTGCAGGATAGTATTGACGTCTTAAAGACATAACATGGCCAAGATACTATGAGAAGCTTGACTATTCTGCTTCGAGAGATCAACAGGTGAAATTCTATCACTAAATTATTAGATCTCTGTTATTGCTATGAATATATGCTTTATGTTAGGATTTCAAGTTTTGTCTTCGTTTAGAAGAATTATATTCACACGACGAAGAACACGATGAATTCAATTAAAGCTTCCTAACTGGTACTTCGTTGTTCTTTTTTTTTTGGGTTAATTATCATGTTTATTGTTTCCAAAATTATTTTTTCCTGGTTAATTCCGAAATTCAATTTAATTTTTCCAAAATTAATTAGATTTCATTAAGGGTAATTAAGTAATTACGTAAAATCAAGGACTCAACAAGAGCCGAGAGTCCGACACGTCAGCAAAAACACTTCTCAAATATTGTTATATATATATAGATACTGTCTAGCTAGATCAAAATTTATCTCAATCTAATACTGTATAGTATGACTCAAATCTAACATCAATAACGAAATTCATTGATCAACTTAATCAGAACAGATTTTATCAGTTTCAAATATTCTCCCAAAATTATAAAATCGATTTTATTATAACTAATTTTATAAGCAATCACTCCAAAGAAAAAAAAAAAAATCAAACCATCACATCATTTTCACCGTCAGAATGATTAAGATATTGATAAAGATATTTTGTAGTAACATGTGAAAATTATCAATATCTCTTGTAAGAGGCGCATACATGAAGTAACATAACGCTTTACATATAACAATCTGTGTAACTAAGTCGTTTGATTTTTCTTCGGTTTAGCGTGTCCATCTTATGAACAGATACAAAATGACAAGTGTTGCGATCATACCGGCATATTTGATCCAAGTATCAACACGATTGCGCCTCTCAATGAGCCTCAGTACCGAGTTGGAGAGCCCTACTGTGTTCAGAACATCCAAAGCTTTACGCTGCGCACTCTGAGAATCCAAAAACCCCAATGTTACAAAATATTAACGACAGCAAGAAAATGTTCACAAGAGTTTACCTTCAAACGATCCCTTTGTTCAGCATATTTGGAGAGGATAGCAACTCCACTAGAAAACGACTCTTCAAGCATTCTCTTCGAGTTCTTCACAGAGTTCATAGCTTGAGCTTCCTCATCATATATCTGCAAAATGTGAGCCCCTTCTCCGCTCGCTCTGCCTAGCAAATCCGCTCTCTCTTTAGCTTCCAACATCTTTCTCTGATTCCTCGACATGTATTTTTCCAGACTTTGATTCAAATACTCAGCTTCTTCTCCAACTTGTTCAGTCTTTCTGCAACAAAACGCCCAAATTTGCTTATGACTTCAACACAAGAGTATACAAGAATCACAAGAAACTACTCTAACGTTTAAGAAGCACTACTTAAAGAGATTCAGAAACCAAACAGTGAATATATATTCATCGATTTGGATCATCCACATTTGCTTGCGATTTCAACACAGAGTAGTACATAGAAGAATTGCAAGAAACTACTCTAACGTGATTCAGAAACCAAAGAGGTAATGTGTTTTAAGAGATTTGAGAGTAATGAATCAAGAACCTTCTCCAGAGATCACGCTGAGATTTAACAGGGATTGAGCGCCAAAGAGCATCCATGTTTGAGCAGAGAGATCGGACCTCAGTAATGTCTCGTTTCACGGAGGAAGCCAGATCGGGAGAATCCATAGAAGATGATTCGAACCTCTCTAACCTCTCGATTCCGTCGCGAGCCTTGAGTAGAATCCTTTTCGCACTACTATATACATCCGATAAGGATCCACCTCCTCCGACGATCCCAGACGCCATATCAGATCAGGACTTCTCGTTACCGAAGCGTCTCTGGATTAGAGATTATTCGTAGAAATTGATACAATGAGTTGTATAACAAACAAGTGTGGTGAAGAACAAAGAGCGGATCGAAATTCAAAATCACCTGAGCAAGAGAAAGAAGACGAGAGGCTTGTGACGCCGTCCTAGAAATTACCGCCGGAGCAATCGCAATCGGAGATGCTGCGACGAGAAGATCGAGATTTGATCGGAGTAACAGAAAACAAGAAAAGCGTTAAATGCTTCGTTAGGCCCACAATGTTTTATGGGCCTGAAGGGACCTTTTATTTTTTATTTTATTTTTCTGTTTGCCCCATAAGACACATATAAACCCATTATTAGACTAGGAATCCATTATCATTATTAAGATATACATAATCTCATATAATCAAAAAAGAAAAAACAGATGTTGTACCAAAAGCTTTATTATAATTAGGTTTGTTTCGATGTTGTTGACGAGAACGATCAGCGATAGCAACGAACGATATCCAAAAGTATAACAAGTGTTAGACATCAGCACAATTGATTCAATATCGCTGAACTTAGAAAAACGGATTAAGGGTTGAAACAAGTTTATGTTTTATTGTTCATTTTGTAGTCGTCAGTTTATAGAAGTTCTATTGGGATCATTTGTTGTGATCACCTTAATTTAGCTAAGATTATTGGTTACTGAAAACTGATATGTTGTTTTTAAGTTGGGCCAACACAGGCTTATAAATTGATCTCTTTACTCATTTCTCTAATACTATTGTTGATGATGTGGAATCCACACCACTATTTTCCCTTGTTCCTTTTTCTTTGAATAATATATATGAACTAACTTTTCGTTTTAGTCTGAAAAAATATGTTACATTTTTCGCATATTTACTTAGTGGAGGCTGGAGAATCCTATTAATTTGTGTACCAACAAGGGGACAAACTGGAATTCGCTATTCTATAAGCTCAAGAATATTTTTTTGATAGACTAACTTTTCGTGCATCATGCCGGTATTAACATATAAAACCTACTATTCAGATATATTTTTAAAATTACGTTCTTATTAGTGTAATCTTGTAAATGTCATTATCATTTGACGAAAAAAGGAACATCTAGCTTGGTAGATATATTACCAACTCCTCTTGGTTTGAAAAAACAAAGCCACATCTTTAGTAAAAAACAAACTCGTAATAATACGATATTGTTGTTGTAATTTCTAGTGGTGGAAAAAAAACACATTGCAGTACTAAAATTTCAAATTACCACGTTGAAAATAAAACCACCAAAAAGGCCATTATGAGAGTGTTATCTCTTTTTAAAATATCTCGTTTACATGTGTACGTACACCATAGTTTATCTTCTTTCGATCTCTTCTCAAAAACCAATTGCCGATAAATTTTTCGTTTCGTTTTCGTCATCGTCGTCAATATTCAAATTATAACTAAAATGTTCGTACATAGGAAGAAACTGGCGGTTGACGATTTACTAAGAATAGTCTAATAGATTGGGTTCACTGAATCTCTAGTATTATTCTTGTGTATACTTATTTACGTGAAATATAAGAGATAAACCTTGAAGTTTCAATGATTCACGTGTACCCCTGTTTTCATGAAATATAAAAGATAAACTTCAGAAATTTCAATGATTCATTTTGTGTGAAATTTCAATTGTCACTAGTTAGGTACAAGGTTGTTTCATAAGAATAGTAAGACTGGAAATTTAGTGGTCCAAGATGTTTCATGTTATTGAGTAGACTTCACCCGTAAATAATTTTTCTGCATTTTTTTTTTTCTTATTTGATTTTTATCTTAAAATGCAATTATGTCGAAAATTCACATGCAGCTATAGTAGTTTCATACAATTTCATTCTCACACTTCTTCTTCTTCTTCTTAATGTTCTTCCAAGATTCACAAAAACAAGCTAACTAGTTTAGTAATTTTTCGTTGAAATATGGAATTTAAATATAAGACTGATCATATATATATGACCGATGAATCAAAACTTTGTATCAATATACATTAGAGAAAATAGACAATATTTTTCTAGGTTAAACTAATGTTGAGTATTGATAAATAATTAGTCTAAGCATATCATGTTCTCTATAATTAAGGCTACAACAAAGTTAGGAATTTTGATTAAAAAAAACAAAAAATGTGATTATTCTGTGAATTACTCCAAATTTATGGCTTCGTTTTTATTCTCTTTACCACAAAAATGTGCAGTTTATTTTAAATCAATAAATGTAAAATGTTTTCTTTTTATAAGTACTTAAAACGAAAACCTAAGTTGTCTTTGATTGTTGTTCATTGTTATTTGGTTAGCGGCCTGGACAAAAAAACCGCTAACCAAATAACCGACCGAACCGAACCGAAAAAAACCGAACCATATCCGAACCGAAGTTTTTAAAATAACCGAATAGTTTGTAAAATCTCCTATCCAAACTAACCGAAACCGAACCGAACCGAACCGATAACCAAACGGTTAACCGAAATATCCAAAAACCTATAAGATACCCAAAAATAATATCCAAAACTATAATTATAACCTCAAAAAATTAATTATTTTTATAATCAAAACAATCAAATACTTTAAATAATCAAAATATTCAAATATTGTTTGTTATATTTATCAAAGTTAAATACTCTTTTACAAAATTGAATCAAATTTTAATTTTCTTCTAATATTTTAATTTTTTTGCATTTTCTTTTTGTATTTTTTTGGTTAATTTTGGTTAGTTTCGGTTATATTCGGTAAATTTCGGTTAATTTGGGTAAAAACCTGAACCAAACCGAACGTGATAAAAGTTTGATTAGTTACGGTTACCTATTTAAATATCCAAACCGAATCGAACCGAAAGGTAACCGAACCGAACCGAACCGAAATTCTTAAAATATCCGAATGGTTATTATATTACCATATCCAAACTAACCGAAACCGAACGTAACCGAACCGAAACCGAATGGTCAACCGAATGCCCATGCCTAGATATGGACATATATTTATGTCTTCACCAAAAGCAATAAGGTCGTTTCATACACTTTCTAGGCACTTGCTAGATGTCACGGAGACGTGAATGAGATGGACCCTTTAAAACTCTACCATATTTCATTTTATTTTGTTTTAGTTTCAATAATAGTTTAGTGTAAGAAAGTACAAAAATGATATAATAGAAAGAAAAAGTTGGGAAGTAGAAAGATAGTGGCAGAGGATTAGTGCACACATGTTCTCCATTTTCCAAAGAGCTAGCCAACGTTTGTTTCTCTATCTCACCATACTCATTTCATCGACATATATCAAACATTTATCGCGTAATATGATAATACCGATGATTTTAACAACATGCATAGAGTAAACTTCGTATCAAAATTTTGAAAACATATAAAAGTGATGGGTGTAATTTGGAAATAAATATATATATTTGTGTAAATTGGCTGAGTGGTCTAACATCATAAAAGCATCAACAAACAAACAAAATATGCCATCTCATGGCCGTACAATCATACAATTAGGGATTTAACATGCAAATATAAAGCTTTCACAAAAAGAAAAAGATCTAATCATTGATTGGAAAGAAAAGTCATAAAAATAAATTTTTCAGAAAACTTATATGTATAGTGAAAATGATAGACATCGAGCAAGCTAACATTTATAAAAAATGAATAACAAAAAATGTCACTATATATGAAATGAATGAGAGTAATTGCAACACAATGGCAATGGAGATAAAATTGATATTTAAAGAAATAAGAGCAAGATATTCTTAGATGATTAATCGTTTAATTAAATATTAGAGCAGGTGGAAGATAGAAATATGGAATAAGAACTGTTAAGGTTTCAGAGTGATATACAGTATCTGTTTAGGGGAGATGACATACTAAAAATTTAATCAGAACCTAGGTGAGAAAGGTGAGAAATAGAAAATTAAAAATTTAGAGAAAAAGGATTATAGAGCATAAAGCAAAGTGGTGAGTGGTGACACATATGAACAAGCAAAACACAGATGAATTTAGAACTAACATGCTCACACATGCCTCCCCACCCGCCAATATGTGAGTATAACTATTTCATGAAAATTAATTAATTATATTATTCAGACTAAAGATAAATTAGATTTTTTTTTTTTATTGAAGGCACTATTAAAAGAACTATCTTATAATTCTCTAAAACTATATATGTACGAACCTGACAAATAAAGATGGGAGATTCACAACACCAAGATTCCTTAACCTTGACAATAATTGAAACAGTCGTGAAGGCACTTGCGAAATTTCCAGCCCACTCGTTTGGCATATAACTAATTAGTTGATTCAACTTCGAAAACTATGAGCCAATTATTAAGAGCAAAAGCATACTAATAAATTACAAAATATATATTCATCTAAAAAGTGACTAGAAAATTTGCATATAACCAAAGACGACGAACATAAAGAAAAAAAAAAACGAAGGAAGAGCACGTGTGGAGTTTTGCTGTGATTAAAACACCAAACTAAACTTCTTCTTTCTCAATTATTTTTGTTGGAATTGATAGTTTTACCCTTGAGTTTATGCATAATTTTATCTATATTTGATCGAATCACTATCGATTACTAATAATTTAGCTCATATTACTTTTAATTTCTTGAATAAATTTTTCATCATGAATGTCATTTGAAAATGAAAAAAAAAAAAAAAACTGAACTTCTGTTTTAATGGAAGTCATATCTGTTTAGAAGATGGAAGTCATATCTGTTTTTTGTGTAGTAATTAAGATTGAGCCCCATAGGAAAATTATGTTAATTATATTATATGAAATTATCAGTTTTGCTAATGCTTTCCATGAATAAGCTGGCGAATCAGTGCTCGTTTGTCGTCATATTGCTTTATTTTTATTCCCATCATAATTAACTTTTTAATGAGGATTATTCCACTAAATCAAAAATCTCAGTGCCGTTACAAAAAGTTTTTTTTTTTTTTTTAAATAATCAAAATCTCAGTAGATGAGATTCGCCACTTGTGAATAAATCTCTCACAAGTCACACCCTATAATAGTCATATAGGTTGCTGCTAAGGCGAGGCTGTCTCCATTGTACCATCTCGAAAGTTAATAATGCAATGCCTCAACTGTACCATCGACAGAGTCCATAATGCAATCTATGAAAGAATTTCGTTTAAAATAATTATTAACTATTTAAACAAAGCATGTTCTAGTATTCCGAAACTATATAGTAGTACCCAAAAAAAACTATATAGCACGAATTTTTTATTGATTCAGTTAAATTCATAGATTTTTACTGCAGCCACATATACACCAATGCTTAAATGTAATTAAAGATGCAGCTTACTTCTTCTTTTTAGATGCTGCTTACTTAGTTTAATCATTTTAAACACTATTCATTTATAATTTCTTAAGAGAGTTCAGTATTTAAAGAGAAAATATATACAAATTTTATCACCGATTCTTTCACAAAATATTTATAAAAGTTAAGTACTTAGGATCACAAGTTAAGAATGAATCAAAATATGTTGCCCAACAAAAAAAAGAATGAACCAATATGTGGAAACGGAGACGAAAAATAACAAAATTACTACAAACGTGACTGTGTCTAAATTTAGAAGCTTATTGTGAGTTAACTTTAATAACGATATGACATGAGAAAATTGAATTATTTTACAATAACATCATTATTTTTCCACACTTGTCCTTCTTATCGGGTCGACAAAGCAATGCGAGTTTTCCCATCTCATTGTTCAGATATCAAGTAAAAAGTTTGGAAAAAAAAAAAGAAAAAGAAAAAAAAAACGTTTGGATCTAATTTGACTGAGTCAATAATCCTAGAGTTTCTTGTTAATGAGATAGTTGAAGTTTTTCTTCAGATTCGCGTAATTTCAAAGTGTTCTTAAAAAACCTTTCCTCTAAGAAAGTCAAAAGGAACAAATGTGTAAACAGCAAAATCAATGAATGCGACTTTTGATTGATTTAATTGTAAATTTGCTAGTCCTCGAAACATTAAAACATTGTAAGAAAATGTCTTTTATTTACCAACAGAAAATTGTAATCAACTAATCTTCATCTCATTTATTCTACTACTCCCTCTGTTTCGTTTTAGTTGTCGTTTAAGGTTTTTTCACACAAATTAAAAAAAAGCATTAAATTTTCTGTTTTACCCTTTATTAATATATTTTATAAACAAATTCATTGGCCAAAACATTAAAATAGTAGGAATAAAACTAGAATTTTCACCAAATATTTGCATCGAAAACCTAAAACAACAACTATTATGAAACAAAATTTTAACTCTGAAACGACAAGTAAAACGAAACGGAAGGAGTATTAAACTAGTATCAATTTTCTAAACTTTGATGGATGCGATTATCTGGAATCATATGACTAATGAATAATGCATTGACTTCCTGAATCTTAGTTTTTGCTGCCTCAAATATTAGTAATTCTAACCATACGAACTTCAATTTCAACCAAAAAGACAAAAGCTATTAAAACTAATTAAATAAATAATCAAACATTTGATTAATCAATAAATTAATGCAAAATGTTATCAATAGAGTTAAGGAAATTCGGGCATAATGAGTGTCACGTCTACCACTTTTCAATAGGGGGTACTTGAGTGGGCATTCGAGTATTTTTGTTTTGACTCTAATTCATGTGTGTTTGTGTATATACACATAGATGATAGGATATATCCAAGAGTGTATTATGTGCATCTTTCATATTTTTTTTTGTTACCGATTTTATTAATATAAAGATACGGAAAATTATTTATAATCCCTTTGTTTGGGGAGGGAAATGTGGACCACACAACTTTATATTATCTATCATATATACCTATTAGTTATTAATTGATTACTTTAATAATTGCTTTTCATGAAGAGAGATTATGCAAGAGCACATGATCTCTGGTTATGCTGTGTTTATAAGATAAAATATGATTAAAATTGATAAATGATCTTTAATTTGGCTAGTATTTTGCTATAATATCGACGTATATAGAATTTGTGTATAACTTCAAATAAGAGTTACTGAAGGTTTAAAGACAAGTTGAGAATCTGAAAGATCAAAGTTTGCTATGAAGAAGGAAGGAACTGGACTACTGGAGCTTGGATTCGAGAACCACAATTAAGGTGGCTAATATTGGATTAGTTAGTTCTTTGGCTTTGTTGTTGGTCTAAAATCGGTTCGGTATAACTTTAGTTAGACTCGAGTTTACTCGTTTATCTTTCTTCGATATATAATTTATTTGGTTTTGATAATTTTATTTTTGTAAATTATTTTTTCTCTTATTGGGCAATCAATTTTTTTATTTAATTGTGTGGTTGAAAAGGAAATAAAACTTATTTCGAAAATTATACATAGTTATAAAATAAATAGAAAAAGAAAACCCCCTTCACGCATTAAATAATCCATCAAGTACATGTGGTGAAGTCAATCTCAACCGGTAATAAGATAAGTCAATCTTTGCATGAATATGTGTCTATAACAAAAACCAATATTTGCATTTATATTCACACGGACACGATATTGATTTCTGTGTTTCAGTCTTTCAGATGTATGTTAAGTAATGACCCGATTGAAAGAGTCGGAAATTACTTTTACTACTTGTTTCCTACAACTTATTACCACTTTCCATTTACGTGACTGTCCTATGTACCAATTCGAGTCTCCCTGAAGTTAATTTTAGTGTGTTGTCATTTTAACCTTATTTTGTTTCACATGCCGTACGTAACATATGTATATTCCTACCTACGGCTTAAATAGTTAATGTTTGTGTTGTAAAAAACTGTTTTATGAATAATGAAAATTTAATATTGGAAGTTAACTCTCTTATATAGCATATTCACATTCACCTAAATTTACAATTTCATTGTCTCATACAATTTGAGGTGTTATTTAAAGCTAACAAATAGTATTATATAGATTTTTTTGTGCTAACCCTCCAAAAGCTAACTCAGCTAAATAATAGAGTTGATCTCGAATAATCCCACATAAGATTTTCATATCAATTCATCTTTAGGAGAAATATAAAAGATTTTGTTCTCTTTGGATATTACAAAATTATAGATCGAAGTGGTTTTTTATACTTAATAATAAAAAAAAAAAAAAAAAAAAAAAAAAAAAAAAAAAAAAAAAAAGAGAGAGAGAGTGGTTTTTTAGAGGCATCCGAAAATATTAAAGTGGTTTAGTTATGATTCAGGTGATCGAAGTAACATTGGAATGATATTTAACTTTTATATATATTTTAATGCAGTCCGTCGTGAATTATGTTAACATCAGTAACTTTTGTGTAAGTGAAGATAAAAGTATGCATCAGAGTCAGAGGACATGTGTTGATCTCGTGGATAAATAGCCTGATTCTGTACAATAGTTTCCTTCAAGTTACAACACCATTTATTACAGTACACCAAATATAACATCTATTTACAAAGTCAAATTTATAAGTCTTTCTCTATTCAACGGGACAAAGTCATGGAAGGTGTAGTAGCTAAGTTAACCCTAATGTCAGGATCTTAGTAGCTTCACTGCAGTCTGCGAATATTGTCTCCATTCACTGTTTAGGAAAAAACCAAGTGGGCCAATGACTGTAGTAACTTTTTAAAACAATGGATTTTTAACCAAATCCATTTCGATTATTTGTTCATAAATAATTAAATTAGTTGGAAAGAAATTGATTAAGTAGGATAAAAAATGTAGGGTAGGTTTTGTTTTCAACAAACGGGGAAATCACCGACGTGACTTTCGGTTAACAAACAGATTCGATTCTTTAAATCTTCTTCAACGTATGAGTAAAAAACAAAAAGAAAAATTATTACATTTCGAAAAGAAAAAAAAACTGTAGTCAAAATGTCAGAGTGAGAGAAAAGAGGAGAGATGACTAATAAAATCCACCTTCACTGTTAGTGTGAAGGGTTTTAATTTTGATGCTAAAATAGTAAAATGTTATCAAGGGTTTTGATCAACGACATAATCCATTGTTTTTGGGCTTTTCAGGTGAAACCATAATTAAAGGTTGTTTTTCACTATCATAATGAGAGTCTAGTTCTTCTTTTTTGCATACGTATTACACACAACTAAAAAGATATATGACATTGTTAAGCCGTTCTAATCAATCAGCTCCTATATGCCCTTTGTTTTACATTTAAACCATTGGTCTTAACAAAGAATATTGTTAATTGTCTCAATTTCAATTAGGATCTATAGAGGCGTGATTAAAGCAGCTTAACTTCTTTATTTCCCACAAAAGATGGCTTTCATTATATTATTTGATTTCCGTACCACAGTGTCTTACTCTGACTCTGATTTTATTTCTTTTTTATTAAATAAGAATCCCAAAAACAATTCACTATCACGACTTTCGTTTTTTTTCTATTTAAATTAAACTAAACCGGTTAGATTCGTTTTTGTTTATCAGATTAATGTGAACCCCATTATCTTATTTCCCTATTTTGTTAATGATGATTAATAATTGTGATTTAAACAAGTAAAACCTATTAGAAAACAGATTAAAATTAAAGTTGAGACCATAATTAAAGGAAAGGAGACTATTGTGTGAACATATGTATTTTCTTACACACTCAGCTCGCAACCCTTCTTCACTTGGACTCGTTGAAATGTGACATCCCAAAAAAGAAGAAAAAAAAAAAAACTATTTGTAAAAAAGTAGAAACAGTAAAAATGCAATTGTGTACTCTATCATAATAATTCAATGTCCAACAAAACTCAACCACCAAAGCTTGCTTATTACCCTCAAAGAAAGAAAGCACCGATTTAAAATAGTTGCAATTGTAGGTGTAGCATTTAATCGTTGATTTGTTTTTGTTGCATTTCTCTTTTAGTTGTAACAATATTTCACACCTTGAGACTTACAGACACTAGTTTAAAAAACCGAACAAAAGTTGCAGGTGCCTATGACTTGTGTGTGAATCCATCCACAGTTTGTATACGTTGACTGTTTAACATTTTGAATGTAGTTTTATTATATTAGATCCTATAACAATAATAATCATATCTACAATATGCTAAATGTTTTTAATAAAACTACATAATAAAATCATTTTAATCCACTAATTTTCTGTAGTTGGTGTTATGATTTATGACTACTGTACACTACACATTTTCAAGATCTAAAGAACAATCATAATCGATAATAATTGTACCTATCAAATTTGGTCAATAAGAAATAAGTGATTGTATATTTTTTTTGTATTTGATGCTAAATATTTTTTAAATAGTACTCCTCTAAGTATTGTGATTATCTTTTTATCATTGCACTCCTCACGGTAACAATTTCTTTTTTTTTTTTTAATTAAAAAGATATATAGAGAGATTATTGAGACCAATGAAGAGCAGAAACTGTTGGGAGTCAAAAAACTTATCACAAATTCTAACAGTGTTCTATGTCGGATTCCATCAATCTCTCTCTTCCATCATCTGTCACTTTCTTTGTTTTCTACGCAACAAGAAACCGAAACCGAAGAAAAAAAAAACAATTAACCAAAATTATTACTTCTTTTTTTTGGTGACCAAATAAAAAACCCCACTAAAAAGCAAACGAATCCAAGAACATGGAAACAAATGTGTAAAAGGAAATAAAAACATCAAGCGTGGACTGAAAATCACTACACGAAAATCCAATTTTTGGTAATCTAATAAATTATCTCTTTACAAAATTGGCAATAAAGAGAATAAATACATTTAAAGAGATTAAATACAGAAATTGACTGGCCAGTACACAAGTTGACTGATTTAATCAGAAATTATACATAATTAAAAATTAAACGGTAAAAACGTTAATAAATAAGAAAAGAAATTAAAACAAATGGAAGTGGAATTAGGAAAGTATTAAAGAAGGCATATAGAGTGGAAGAAAACTGAAGATGGAGGAGATTATAAAAATAAGTGTTGTGAAGAAGAAGCTATTGGATTTTAAGAGTCTTGAGTTTTTAATTTTATTTTATAAAATTTTATAAGAAAAAAAACTAAACAAAATAGTATTTATTTATTTATTTTTTCTTCAGGGCTGTTGTGGTTTTTGAGGTTCTCTATAAAGCAAAGTAAGAAAACATCTACACAAATGTCCCAAGAATCTGATCAGAAAAAAGAAGAAGAAGAAGAAATAAAGTCACTTGAACAATGGCGTTGGTCCGAAATGCAAGGCCTTGAGCTTCTCCCTGACAACAACAACAACTCACGAAACCCAGAAACAGAGCTCCGGAGAAACTCACCGGAAATGGAAAATGACGGTGGTGCTCCTCCTCCGCCGCCGACACTAGTGGAGGAGCCTAAGAAAGCAGAGATTCGTGGAGTTGCTTTTAAAGAGCTTTTCAGATTCGCCGACGGATTAGATTATGTATTGATGGGAATTGGCTCTGTTGGTGCTTTTGTCCACGGTTGCTCTTTACCTCTGTTTCTTCGATTCTTCGCCGATCTTGTTAATTCATTTGGTTCTAATGCTAACAACGTTGACAAGATGATGGAAGAAGTTCTAAAGGTATTAACTTTATCTTTTTGCTCATCTTCAACCTCTGAAGACACTAACTTGTTTTTGGTTTTTGCAGTATGCGCTTTACTTTTTAGTGGTTGGTGCTGCAATCTGGGCTTCTTCTTGGGCAGGTTAGAAGAAGAGAAAACTAAAGATCTAATCTTTATTCTGTTTTCTTGATCTGATTCGATTTTGAATTTGGTTTTGTTGCAGAGATTTCGTGTTGGATGTGGAGTGGAGAGAGACAAACAACGAAGATGAGGATAAAGTATTTAGAAGCTGCTTTAAATCAAGACATTCAGTTCTTTGATACAGAAGTTCGAACTTCAGATGTTGTCTTCGCCATTAACACCGACGCTGTTATGGTTCAAGACGCCATTAGTGAGAAGGTAAGAAACTTCAAATTGTTTGTCTTTTTGTTTCTTCTTCCTTATCTGATCTGTTTTTTTTTTTTTTTTTTCAATTATGAAATCTCAGCTTGGTAATTTCATCCATTACATGGCGACTTTTGTTTCTGGATTCATCGTGGGTTTCACGGCGGTGTGGCAACTAGCGTTAGTGACTCTTGCGGTGGTTCCGTTGATAGCTGTGATCGGAGGAATTCACACCACTACTCTCTCAAAGCTATCTAATAAGAGTCAAGAGTCTCTTTCACAAGCTGGTAATATCGTCGAACAGGTAGAGTGCACAAATCCCTAGAAATAAAAAAAGTTTCTATTTTTGTCAAATCTAGTAATCATCAAATCATTCTATCATCTGGGTTTTTCGTGTCTGATTCAATTTCTGAAAAAAATGGCAGACAGTGGTGCAAATCAGGGTAGTGATGGCGTTTGTTGGAGAATCAAGAGCTTCACAAGCTTATTCATCAGCTTTAAAGATTGCTCAAAAACTTGGTTACAAGACAGGTCTAGCTAAAGGAATGGGACTTGGTGCTACTTATATCGTTGTCTTCTGTTGTTACGCTCTCTTGCTTTGGTACGGAGGTTACCTCGTTCGCCACCATTTGACTAACGGTGGTCTTGCCATTGCCACAATGTTCGCCGTCATGATTGGTGGATTGTAAGCAACTCTTTTTTACTCTTCTGTGTTTATTACGCTTCTTATCATTTGATTTGAAGTTGGTTTGTTGATGGAGATGAGTTTTTGATTGTTGTTTAAAGGGCATTGGGACAATCAGCACCGAGCATGGCTGCATTTGCCAAAGCAAAGGTTGCTGCTGCAAAGATCTTTAGAATTATTGATCACAAACCGACGATAGAGCGTAATAGTGAGTCCGGTGTGGAGTTAGACTCAGTCACGGGTCTTGTCGAGCTTAAAAACGTGGACTTTTCGTATCCGTCAAGGCCAGATGTTAAGATTCTTAACAACTTCTGCCTCTCTGTTCCTGCTGGGAAGACCATTGCTTTGGTTGGGAGCAGCGGTTCAGGGAAAAGCACAGTCGTTTCACTTATAGAGCGGTTTTACGATCCGAACTCAGGTTAACAATCTTAACATTCTGTTACCTTTCAAGCTGTTTTGTTTGAGCATCGTTCGTTTAATTAACACGGTTTTATCTTCTCTGCAGGACAAGTTTTACTAGATGGGCAAGACCTGAAGACCCTGAAATTGAGATGGTTAAGGCAACATATAGGGCTAGTGAGTCAAGAACCTGCATTATTTGCCACTTCTATCAAAGAGAATATACTCTTAGGCCGTCCCGACGCAGATCAAGTTGAGATAGAGGAGGCTGCTCGAGTCGCAAATGCTCATTCCTTTATCATCAAACTACCTGATGGCTTCGACACACAGGTCTGATGGTTTATGTGAATCTGTGTTCTTTTGATTCTTTAATTATTCATTAGTTTAAGGTATTTTGAAAGAGTCAAAAGAGAGAAGAGGTATGGTCATGGAAAAGCATTTATAACAGAGTAACATGGGTTTGGTCAACAACGCATGTGAGACCCAGACATGTAGTGTTAGTCATGTGTCTTGATGTTGAATTTTTTGAGTGTTCATGTGCTTGTTTTCTTCTTGCTACTTTAACTTGAAAACCAGCAACCACTATTCCAATGGATTTTAATCCAGATAGACATATATTCAGCAGTCATATGTTTGTTTATACTCATGTGGTAAATGTGAATAATGTCAGGTTGGGGAGAGAGGATTGCAGCTATCAGGTGGGCAGAAGCAAAGAATTGCGATAGCAAGAGCAATGTTAAAGAACCCGGCGATACTTCTTTTAGATGAGGCGACGAGTGCGTTGGATTCTGAATCAGAGAAGCTTGTACAAGAGGCTTTGGATCGTTTCATGATTGGAAGGACTACTCTCATCATTGCTCATCGCCTTTCTACCATTCGAAAAGCTGACCTTGTTGCTGTGCTTCAGCAAGGAAGTGTCTCGGAGATTGGAACGCATGACGAGCTCTTTTCCAAGGGAGAAAACGGAGTCTATGCTAAGCTAATTAAAATGCAAGAAGCAGCTCACGAAACCGCCATGAGCAATGCAAGAAAGAGTAGCGCAAGGTATATTCAGATTTATATTGCTTGGTTTTGATGATGATTTTGAGTTACTGATGGTAATCTATTTGTTGCAGACCGTCAAGTGCTAGAAACTCGGTTAGCTCGCCAATAATGACTCGGAATTCGTCATATGGAAGATCACCTTATTCACGGAGACTCTCGGATTTTTCAACTTCTGATTTTAGCCTCTCCATTGACGCTTCTTCCTACCCAAACTATAGAAACGAGAAGCTGGCCTTCAAGGATCAAGCCAATTCATTCTGGCGACTAGCTAAAATGAACTCTCCAGAGTGGAAATACGCTTTGCTCGGTTCGGTAGGCTCTGTCATCTGTGGCTCCCTCAGCGCGTTCTTTGCGTATGTCCTCAGCGCAGTCTTAAGCATCTACTACAACCCGGACCATGAATACATGATCAAACAGATTGATAAGTATTGTTATCTCTTAATCGGTCTCTCTTCCGCAGCACTTGTCTTCAACACACTCCAGCATTCTTTCTGGGACATTGTGGGTGAGAATCTAACCAAGAGAGTCCGTGAGAAGATGCTCAGCGCTGTACTCAAGAATGAGATGGCTTGGTTTGATCAAGAGGAGAATGAAAGTGCAAGAATTGCAGCACGATTAGCTCTTGATGCCAATAATGTGAGATCGGCCATAGGAGATAGAATCTCGGTTATTGTGCAGAACACAGCACTGATGCTAGTTGCTTGCACTGCTGGGTTTGTTCTACAATGGAGACTCGCACTTGTCCTTGTCGCAGTCTTCCCCGTAGTTGTTGCTGCAACTGTCTTACAGGTTTGTATCTTTTAAAGCAAATGCATGCTCTTATTGTGTCCTTAGACCTGAAACTTTGTCTTGTCGTTTGAACAGAAAATGTTCATGACTGGATTCTCGGGAGACCTGGAAGCGGCGCACGCCAAGGGAACGCAGCTCGCTGGTGAAGCCATAGCTAATGTCAGGACAGTCGCAGCCTTCAATTCGGAGGCAAAGATTGTTCGTCTCTACACTGCAAACCTCGAACCACCATTGAAACGATGCTTCTGGAAAGGACAGATCGCTGGAAGTGGTTATGGTGTAGCTCAGTTCTGTCTTTACGCATCTTACGCTCTTGGACTATGGTACGCATCATGGCTTGTGAAACATGGCATCTCTGACTTCTCCAAAACCATAAGAGTCTTCATGGTACTGATGGTCTCAGCCAATGGTGCAGCAGAGACGCTCACACTGGCTCCTGATTTCATTAAAGGTGGTCAAGCTATGCGCTCTGTTTTCGAACTTCTTGACCGGAAAACTGAGATTGAACCCGATGATCCTGATACCACCCCAGTCCCAGACCGGTTACGCGGCGAAGTTGAACTCAAACACATTGATTTCTCTTACCCTTCAAGACCAGACATTCAGATTTTCCGTGACCTTAGCCTTCGTGCTAGAGCTGGCAAGACTCTAGCTCTTGTGGGTCCAAGCGGGTGTGGAAAAAGCTCGGTTATCTCCCTCATCCAGAGGTTCTACGAACCGTCCTCAGGTCGAGTCATGATCGACGGGAAAGACATAAGGAAATACAACCTGAAAGCCATAAGAAAACACATAGCCATAGTCCCTCAAGAGCCGTGCTTGTTCGGAACCACCATTTACGAAAACATCGCTTATGGACACGAATGTGCGACCGAAGCAGAGATCATTCAGGCCGCGACTCTAGCCAGCGCCCACAAATTCATATCCGCGCTACCAGAAGGTTACAAGACGTATGTTGGCGAGAGAGGCGTTCAGCTCTCAGGAGGACAGAAACAGAGGATCGCAATTGCACGTGCCCTCGTGAGAAAAGCAGAGATCATGCTGCTCGATGAGGCTACTAGCGCTCTTGATGCAGAGTCCGAGAGATCAGTCCAAGAAGCATTGGACCAGGCTTGCTCTGGTAGAACATCGATCGTCGTGGCTCATAGGCTATCTACAATCAGGAACGCACATGTGATCGCGGTGATCGATGATGGAAAAGTCGCAGAACAAGGATCGCATTCGCATCTTCTCAAGAACCATCCTGATGGAATCTACGCGCGGATGATACAGTTGCAGAGATTTACGCATACTCAGGTGATTGGTATGACGTCAGGATCAAGTTCTAGGGTTAAAGAAGATGATGCTTAGTACTTACTACTTTGGTCATTATAGAAGAAGAAAGAAGAGTAAAAAAAAAAAACAAACATCAGAAGATGTCTCTGATAAAAACTCTACGAACTCATTTTCTCTTTTTTTTTTCTGTTTTGATTTTGAGGTTACTTATTTTTGGAACTACGTTTCAGATTTGATGGTATAGTATTATTATTGTGTATTATCATAATTAATCTAATTTTTCACCTCTGTAATATCCATTTATGCCATATCAATCTATGAGCATTTTCTAGTGAAGTGAAGAAGGTGATGATGAGAGGTATGTATCTCATAATCATCGAGTGAACTTGTTACCATACATATATTGGTTTGGTTTGTTCTAGATTTCTGGATAAGCCTAACTTTTCCAATCATGAGATCCGTTCTAAAAGAAATGTAATCCTTTAGGGTTTTTAATTGTATTGGTTAGATGGGTTTTGAATGATGTGGGTCTATTTTAAAATTACTTGTGTGTAAATCATGGTTTTTATAGTGGACATGATTAATAATGTAAGCATATAAAGAATTATCTATGACAATATTGTCAAAAAGAATGCTTTAGATGTTATAGACACACGAACATACGTGGGGAACAAAATTATGAAGATGAGAAAACAGAAATGAGAAAAAGAAGATGGGTCCAAAAAGGACATTGAATGAGATGATGAGACCCAAAGCTAAAACAATAAAGAAAAAGAAAGAAAAGACAACATTTCTTTTGTGTTTATATGACTTTTTATGAACAAAACAATTCTTGAATTCGTTTCTTTCTACAACACACGCGTGCGACCATACACACATATATGCATATGGGACACACACACCATGATGATGATGATGATGATGATGATGATGACTACTTTGTTTTAGTTGTTGAATGCAATAAATTTATGTTTAATTATGAACAAACTCTGGCCATTTTTATTATAGTGGAGGAGAAGAAGCATGTAGCTCTTCTCGGCGCATGTCGTTCACTAATTGAAATTCAAAGAAGGCCAGAGTAATTAAGCCATAATGTACACTGGATATCCCCACTATCTTGTTCACAAATAATATACTACTATGCGTTCTATTTTTCTCCAAGAAGTGAGCATTTTTTAATTACGTATAGTTTTTGCTTTATATAAATTTAGGAGGGGTTATTGGTTCATAGATTTATATGGAATTAGAAATCCAAACAAAAATCATTTGTTATTCAATCATTGATTTTAAAATCCTAATTAAATTCATGTGTTATTGGTTCTATGATTTATAAATACTAGTTAAAATCTTATGTTATTCGTTTAGTCATTTGTTTTTGGATTTGAGAATCCAAATTATGTTTTAAATGGAATTGAATGGAATTGAAAGAGAAAAATAGAAGGATTCAAATCCATGGGTAAACACATGTTATTTCAAAATCCATATATCTTGATTTCATAATTAATAGAAATTTTCAAATTCTGTATGGATTTACAAATTAACAAACTAATAACACCCCCTAATTATTTTATCATTAGTACGTAGAATTTGGAAAATGTAAATTTTTACTTGCTAAAATTGGCAAATAAAATCAAATTTTAATGGACTTTTGCCTAAGGTTTATAAGAAATTGGCATTTTCATCTTTAGTAGTAATGAGGTAACTTTAACAATGTCACAAGGTTACTTGACTCTTCGATTTTTTTTTTTTTTTTTTTTGTAAAGTATGATGGATAATGGGACAGTAACTACATGCACCTGCTAATTTATCTCAAAAGTTCATATTAATGGATCCGTTTGAGGTCGATTCAGCCACGCAGATATTCAAGTCTATGTCCTCATTAGGCGCAATTCACCTTCAAACCCGTAAAATAACAAATACTAATGAAAGAAAGGTATTAAAATAGGAAACGCTAATAGCTTGAAGCCTTGCAAGCAAGAAGGATGCTTATGTTTATATACTCATCAAGGTTCGGTATTACTATTAATATCGTGAAGAGTTCCAAGAATTTCAACCTAGTATCGTAGAATGTAACCAAGACATGGAAGAATCTACTAATTACCGCTCTTATGATGCATACAAAAAAATTATAGGATTTACCACTAAATCTACGCTGCTGGAAAGATTCAGTAGGCTTTATGGGATACGACCCGATCGATGGTACATACAAAGTCCTGTGTATGCCTACAAGGTAGCTTTGAACATTTCCCTTGCCGTCATGGACGATGCATCAATGGGGTTGTGTACTATGAAGCCTGGCTTAAACCTGATTGTACTCAGCGCTTTGTGATGAGCTTCCATGTTAGATCTGAAAAGTTCAATATGATAAAAGTGTCATGGAGAGGTCCCAGGGGTCTCCTCTTAGCTTACCAAGGTAAGTTGGCTTATCATAGATCCAGTCACCATGATGCCTTTATTTCACTGTGGGTTTTGGAGGACGCAGAGAGACATGAGTGGTCGTTTAAACATTTTTCTCTACCTTTTCCTCTCAAGGATCCAATTTCGAAAACCACTTTATGTTTAGGCTCTGTGACTGATGCTGGTGAGTTCATTTATGTACCACAAAATTTGTTGGGTCCGTTTCATGCTCTGTATTTTGATCCAAAGACGAACACCGTTAGAAGAGTCATTTATCAAGGAGTTGCAGACGACGAATTTAGGCGCCGTCATGGGCTTGGAAACAAAACTCTAGAGGGCCTGCATATTTTTCCCGATCACATTGAGAGTCTCTTGTCTATGTAAAAGTTCTTTTTTTCTTGTCCTTGGAATAAATGGCTCACTTAATTTATGATTTCTTGTAATAACTCTTGGTGGATTCCTTGGCGGGGAGGTTTTTCCCATAATATTATCACTCTTTTATTTAAATCCTTTCCATTTGTCAACATTTTGGATTAGCCTTTGCTAGTGGATGATATGGCCATCATGTATGTATATGAACCCAGGTGGAGGTACTGTTGGGAGGGATCTCTTCTCCAAAGGAGATGAATTTAACCTGGTGAGGGTCCCGTCTCTGGGAGATGTAAAGCTTTCAGGCTTGAACTTCCAGATATTCAAAAAAAAAAAATGTATGTATATGTTGATCAACCAATTATGGAATATTAAGCGTGGATGGTCTCCTGGATTTGGCTGTGTTGATCTTTCTTGATCTTGGGACCATGCGCAGGCAAGATGGAACATATACAGGGGAGTATCTTTTGTAGCATTTAGCTATTCATTCAGTCCACTAACCCCAGCTTCCTGTTGTTTACATTGTTACTCAATCACCAAAAACTGAGTTTATCCCAAGAATCAATACCTAACAAATTACACAGCGGAGTCAAACAACATTGGTATATGCAAACATAAACACAAACAAACAATCCACAAGTAAATAAACTATACCACTGATCTAAAGAGCTTATACTCCATAACATTGAAAATAACCTCATTTTGTTATCATGTCTAATAAAAACTAACGATCAAAGGAATGAAAAAGAAAGATAAATGTTCGCCATTTTAATCTGTTTCTTACAACATATATACTACATGCCCTGAATTACCAAAAATAAAATAAAATTACAAGCTCTTATTCAAAACAGATAAAAAAATCCATCATACAGTATCTCTGTAAATCCGTTATAACGATTACTCTCTCCGACGAAGAAGAAACCGAAGTCAAGAACCGAGAAAGATCACTAAAGAATCTTCTTTCTTGCGATCAAAGTAAACGAAAATGTCATTCTCAGACGATCCTACATCTCCGACGGAGAAGAATCGAGCTCGTACGAGTCAAGAACCACGAGAGCGCCCTCAAGATTTGTCTTGCTTGTCATCCAAGGAAACAGAGAAGAGCCAAGAACCGAATGAAACGTCTGGCTCCTCTGTTTCTCCGATGAACAGATACAAAGAAGCCTTAAAAAATCGACATGGCCCGGTCTCGAAAAACCAAAATTACGACTTCGAAAGTAATAACATCACCATCAACACTGAAAACCTGCTAAATCCTTTCGGTGTCGGAGGAGGTTTTTTCGTCACAACTTGTATATACGTTTTCTTCTCTGAAAAGCTTTACTTCTTGTGTGTTGCAGGGTCTCTTGATTCTGAACCAATACAGATGATGTCTACCTCTGGATATGTAAGCGGCAGTACAAATAACAAGAACAACAATGGTCAGTCTTACTTGGGTGTTGAAGCTTCCAAGAACAGTGTTGGCCTCAGAACTGGCATGCAACAACAAATGTCTAATAGATCCGTAATCGGTGTAGATTCAGGTACATCGTTCACTGATACTGCCAGAAAGTTGCAGCAAGCTTATAATAACCTTCAGCGTTTAGGAATGCCGGGTATGTAAAGTCTTATGTCTCTTCACTTCTCTGCTTGTGACTTCTTGTATTTGTTTGTGTCTGCCTATCAAAATTGTCAATGTTATGTTCACTTACTGTTTCAGGTGAAGGATATGGCACAAACAATCCTGACTTTTTTGAAGACCAGCCTAACTTTCTTCTTGGTTCTGGAGGGAATATTGCATCAATGAGCTCACAAAGAGATGACCTTAGACCTGAAAAGCAACAAAAGATGTCTAATGTGTCAAACAGTTCCATAAGTGGTGGTGTTGGGATGTATTCAAAAACCGTAGACTCTCAGCAGGGTAAGTAAAATCTTGATTTCCCCTTCCGTTTTCGGTTATAGACTTGTTGTGGTTCATCAGAATAGTAAAGTCTTATGGAGTATTTTATCACTTCAGGTGAAGAACATGACACAAACAATTCTGACACTTTGGGAGACTCAAGTAACATTTCTCTTGGTTGTTTTGGGAGCATTGAATCCATATTGAAGGCAACAAGAGATGGAAAAGAGGTTCCGACGATGCCTACCCCTAGACCTGTCAACAACGCACCTCAATGGACCATCAAGAAGAGATTGACCAAGAAAGATGTTAACCCTTATGGCCAACTTAGTCTGCCCAGTAGCTCCTTCGATCAGCATATTCGAAGACATCTGCCTGAAGAAGATTTGCCAAAGATAGTAGGAGCCGGACTCATTGTTAACGTATTTGACAACGACACGAGCACAATACATAAGCTGCGTCTGGCAGTATACTATACCTATGTTCTAACGGGTGGCTGGCTGGAAGATTTCATCCAAAGGAGAAGCTTGAAAGAAAGAGACGATATAGGACTCTTATGGGACTCTTCTGCTTCTAGGCTTCAATTTGGCGTGATTGCTCGTGCAAAAGCAATGGTTCCTCGAAAGAGAACAAGTTCTGCATAATGTGATCTCAATTAGAAACGCATAAAAGCAGCTGAGAGAGGTAGTGTTTGTTCTTTATATTTTGTCAAACAGCGATTGGTATTGGCTTATATGATTAGGTTTTTTCTGAAGCCAACTACTAGAGAATCTGATGCGTTGTACACAAACAATATATGATTTATCAGATCTTAAACTTCTAAGTGAAGCCAAAACTGCTAAACCAGCAACTGCATGATAGATACTTTGCAAAAGACAAAAACCTTGAATCATTAATTTAGGAGAGTACATTTAGCTACTAAGGATCATCATCTTACAACAAAAATTCAGATTCCATTAACTATTAAGGAACAAAAACTGTAAAACTCTCAGGCAGACATCAGCTTTGGACCATTGTCCGGCATTCCCATTCCACCGGCTAAATCTGCATCGAGTTGCGAGTGTGGCGCTGGTCCTTTCATCATCTTCACACTGCAATCACACAAAAAAATCCAAATGGACAAAACACAAATATTAAGTCTTTTGAGTACAGAGCAACAATATAATCATAGAAAGGCAATCAAATTAGATGAGCTAAAAACATTTGTAGCTACGTCAGTGAAGAGAAATAGCTTAAAACATTGCAAGCAAGATGGATTCAAAGTACTTATTAAGCGCAATTATCATCAATTCAGTAAATTCCAAACGAGCACAAGAACCAAACACAGTTCCAAGAACACAAAACCAAAGCCAAGGAAGATGAATCCACATACCGCTTCTTGTGTTTCTTAGTCTTGAAATGATCATTCCGCACTGATGCATTGGAGAAGTATCGGCTGAAACATATCAAGGGTAAAACAAACAAATGGGTCAAAATCTAACACAAACAGAAACATATAGAGTAATTAAAAGATTGTCTTTTTACAAAAACAAAAAAGGTTTCATATACCAAAAGAGTCAATAGAGTAAAAATCACATAATCTCTTACTCGCAGTGTAAGCAGTAGAATTGACCCATTCCAGGCAAATCCTCATCAAGCTGAAAAGGCTTAATCTCCGTTTCCGGTTTACGCAACTCTGTGTAAACCAAATCGTCACCTTTGACTTCGAATTTGTCACGACGAGCTGTTTTGTGAGATAATCTCCTCTTCTTCACTTTTCTAGTCGGACATCTACCCATTTTAGCTTCCTAAGTACTGAAATTGAATCATCAATTGCAAATTTAGTGACTCATTGATAAGAATCTAAACGAATTTGCAGATTAATTGAAAACTTACGATTCAGAGAAGAAACTACAGGAGGAGCTTGGAGACGACGACGCGGAAGAGGAAACCCTAGAAATCTTTAGTTTCGGTTATCAAGTATTGATTAACCTAAAAAAAAGGCGGTTTCAATGATTGAGACTTGGCGTCAGGCCCATTTTTATAAACAGGCTTATATAGGCCCATTAATAATTAACTTGGGCTGCTTACATTTTATAGCACAACGGAAGAAGATTAAGACTCAAATTCAAGACCAAAATCTGAAATAATGCACTAAGATATATGCAATTACTTTCTATTATAGAATCATTTTATGAAAGCAAAACTATGATCTAGCATAAGATACGTCTAAAATTCAGTGCCGGCCCGAATATGTAACTACTTAAAGCAAGCCTGATAATTGATGCTCCAATGAAAAGGAAAAAAAAATCGTTTTAAAAGGATGCACAGAGTGGGTTCAAACCCCTGCTTAACCACTATACCTATTGAACAGTTTTGGAAATAATGCCCCTAAAAATCTTTATAACATATGATGCCATAAAACTCTAGCTTCTTGAGCTTCTGCCTCGGGCCGGACCTGCTGATTAGTGGCATAAGCGTAGATTTAGTGGTAAATCCTATAATTTTTTTTTTCATGAATCCATTAGTTTATTAGTATAACAATAAACTAATAAATTCTTTAGCGAGAGCAAAGCAATGAAAAGCCGTTTTGTGTTGCATGCTCTTAACGCTCCCCACAATGATGGATGGTTTTAGGGAATGTTTGAAGCTTGTTTCTTCTGTACATCTAGAGTTTTCTTGGTCACCAATAAGACGACATGCCCTTAAAAGAACCGATCCTACTAGCCGAACGATCGGAATTTCGTACTTATGTGGATTCACATCTAGAGCATGAAAGGACAATGGGTCATTCCTCCAGCTAGATAATGCGTGCCAATTTGTTAGCACAATTTGTTTGAAATGTGGGACGTTCCTTTTTTCGTTCTAGATACTTCTACTACACCATATTGGCTCGTCGATGGGGTCTCGTTCTAATAATTTAAGGTGCTTCTGCCGAGGAAATCAATGATAGTGAAACAGACCGGTACCAAATCCAAACTTTTCATATTGTTTATTAGTGTAATAATGTTGCATGGAGATCCATTTAGATGTTTAAAATTGAGTTCTTGCTGAGTTGGTTCTACTTTGTCTCTGCCCCCACTAAATTTGATTTCTAAACGTTTCTATAGCCCCATCTTTTTCATGTTTGTCTTAATTATCAGATAGATTTTACTTTTAGACTCCTAAGCCCAAGTTACTGTCTATGATTTTGATTATCTTATTTTCTTTCACTTTCTAACTGTAGTTTACTTTTAGGCTCCATTTCGTTAACATTGCTATCTTTTTGAGATGAACATTTTTCTTTTAATTTGTCCTTTCTTCATAATTTTCTAGCAAAATGAATGGAAATTATATTTCACAACTTTGAGTGTAATGGTAAAATTTCAGCTGAATATTTAATCCATGTTACAACCATTTTCACCTTCACATGAGAGACAAATATGCACAGAGAACTTTCTAGCAATAAAAACTGACATACATGACGACGCGGTTTATAACCATATTGAATGGTCATTTTTTAAGCTACAACGAGAGTCAAAATTTTGTATATTAGGCTTAATTATTTGGTATTTGTTGATAATTTTGTTTAAAATGTTAATGTTGACCCCATTAACTTATCTTCAAATCATGTTTTTGCACCCCTTCTATTATTTTTTTTTTCTATTGACTTCTGTCAAATTTATTTCTGGTTCCGCCACTGTACATGACGATGGTTTATAACCATATTGAATGGTCATTGTTTAAGCTACAACGAGAGTCTAGCAATGAGACTTTGCCGAAAAATATGTGGAGAAAATGGTGACTTATATGTGTACGTTTATAGTAAATTACTCAGTGCTAATTAATAGCATCATATGGCTGGATGAAATTACCTAAAGGGTTGAAACAATTCGAGGTGATGGGCCAAAGATGCGAGCCGAGGAGGTGGTAGTGATGGATGAGGAGAAGAGAGAAGAAGTTATGAAGTGGCTGGAAAGACGAGGCGAAGGATTTCTCCGGTGGAGCTTTAGATTTCGCTTAGATATAAAGAGTCAGAGGAGTAAGTGGAATATGAAAGGCTTGCCGTGTCGATTAGTAGACTACCGATGAGTAATTTGTTATTGAACTTAAAATGTGTAGTGAAATGTTTCCAAACTTGTATAACATAATCACTAATCACAACTTGAAATTAAAATGGTCTAATTTTGTTGCAATTAGTGAGTATGATAATATTAGTTAAAATGATCCAAGTCAGTCTGACGTGTTACATCGTGTTTACTACTTTTTACACTGTTGAACACGAAAACAAATCTTTGTATGTGCTAAAATCGTATTTAGCTACAAAATTTGTGACTATTTATACCCTAAACTCCCAAATTACAGAACATAACGTTTCAAAATACAAACATACAAACACAAACTTACGTTGAAGTTTGTGGTCATTGTGATCGTTAACTTTACGAAAGATTTTAGATAATAGACAAGAAAGTTCTCAATCAAACTCTATATCTCATGTGTATATAATAATATGTTTCCACCTCAGGTATTACGTCACTCATAGGACCATATGACAAAAAAATTCAACAAAACACAATGAAACATGCATGATGTTGACAAAATGGACCGGTAAAAAGGAGGAACGAAACGCAATTACGCAACTCTTGAGACATTTTTTTTTTACTTTTCTTATCCTTTTACTGTTTATGCAGTTGAAAGATTTTCAAATAAATTCAATTCTCACACACGACTGACGAACCCAATAAAGAGGGTGATATTCAAAAGAAAAGTAAAAGTGTAAAACTCAGTGAGTTAAAATTGCAATATTCCTCATGTCTCTGTCTCTATACCGCAGCCCATGTTTTTTTTTGTAGATAGGCAGTTCTTGGCTGTTTCCATGAAGCTGAAACTTACAAAACCAAAGTCATTTAATTAAAACCAGTAATTGTGCTCTTTAGGGGAGCAATTTTTTTAATTTATATGTAAGAATTTTAAAAATAATTGGATATGCTATTGGTGCTGTACGAATTATGTAGAGTAGTGTATGCGCCGTGGTTTGGTGATACGAATATATATAGTATATTACAACAAAACGTGGAAATTACATTCTTAATACTCGAAAACATATACAATTTTTGTTTGTTTGAAATGTGCATATAAATAGATGTTAATGTACACACACACATATATATATATATATATATATATATATATATATGTACAATCTTTGTGTTAATTTACTAATATATGTACATTACACACATGTCTTGAATTCTTCTATGTACTAGTACCAAATATATAAATCGGTCAAACTAGTACTTGACAGAATTTAAACCATGTGCGACTTGTCGTTTATCTTGTATTTTAACCGTTAGAATTTAAACGCATATTAAAGTTTTGATCTGATCTTAATATGCGTTTAATGGATTAATATAACAAGTGGTATATAAATATTATATATTTTGGTTTCTTTTCCTAAAACTAAATCTGTTGTAAGAAGTTTTTGTTTATTTATTAATTGTAGTAACCCACTTTCCTAATGAAATTTCTAAATAATAGGAAACAAAAAAAAAAAAAAGGAGAAGAGGAGGTTCCATCAACTTCATTTATAATGAGACAAGACTATGCAATTTGCACAATCATGGCTTTAACCAATACCCATTTATCAGAAGAAAAAGAATCATCTGTATCTTTAATCTCTTTACAAATTCTTTTTATAATAATGTGATTCAAAAATTCAAAAATGATTTGATGAAAACATCACTTTTCTTTCTATTTTATTAGTCCGGTAATTCGTTTATGAAGTTATAACGATCTAATTCAATGTCTTAGTATTGTATTAGGTTACATTTCTAACGGTTATATTTTGCTAACATATTATAAAGTAAATTCTACTGAATAAAACTGTTCTTTCAATCTGGCTTCGTATTTTTCTCGAATCAGCAGTTAATTTAATCTCTCCATTTGACTTACCCTTATACTCTGAATTATATTACCTATTATTATTTGTTTATGCTTTTGGACCATTTTTTTTTGTTTGGACCAAACTCTTGGTGAACATTCTTTTATGATGGAATCTATCTAATTATTAACAAAATAATACTTTCGTTTTGTATCTAACTAGATGTTAACCCGCGGTACACCGCGGGTCTATATTTTTATTAGAAAAATTTATTAAATTTTGTTTTAAGATACTCTATAGATATATACTATTTTTTTGTTTAATTTAAATGTATAATACACCGTGAGACGAAATTTTATTACAAAAATTGAAATTTTATAGATAGACGTAGTATAAAAACAATAGATTCAATTGTATGATTTTGAATAAGATGCTGATTTAACCCGTCTTATACTAATTTTACCCGCGGTATACCGTATGCTAAATTTTAAATAATAAAATGAGGATTTAATATGTGTTATAGCGATATATTAGTGATATTTTAAATTTATACCTAACCAAACCTGTGTCATACAATTCGTCCCGTAATATTTAAAACTATTTTATAAAAACTCAAAAACCATAGCTAAATGGGCAAACAAAAGCCAAAAAATTTAAATATATCAATTAGAAATTTTTGAATTAGAAATTTTTGAATTTAATTAGAAAAGATTGCTCCATAATTTTAAATCTTATGTATTTAATGTATTTATGAAGATTTGATATTTGAATTTATTTGAGAACATTACTTATTTTTAGCAATTTCAGAAAAAAGACATGGGTTAAAGCTTGAACTGATCCGATAATTAAGGTCTGAATTAATAGTTTTGCACCGGCCTTGTTATTTTATTTGTATTTTCTAATTATTTTATCACTATTCAAACCTTAATGATCCATGTAATTAACACTAACCTATTATTGTTATATAATCACAAATATTAAAAATAATATGTTTAGAACTGCCATGAAAAAAAAATTAAGTATGCAACTTTCATTAGTTCACATAATGAAAAAATAAACACATAGAGTATTAGAACCTAATAACAAAGAATCATGTCTACCAATTTTGTAAAGACCTACAGAGCCCAAATTGTTTTTATTCAACTCTCTCATATACCCAAAATAAAAAACTTAGAAACGGAAAGTTCAAACTCCGTCGTTAACGGTCACAGTAACGGCTCCGTCGATCTGAGCCTTGTTTCTTCAAAGCTACAGCAAAACGCATGGATCTACTCTCCGTGTAGCGTATCAAGGAGTTCTCGGCGTGTATTTTGAAGCTACCACCGGAAAAGCATATCCGAAATCTGAAGATATTCGGTGTGATCAATTCGATGTTGCGTTTCAGGCGGTGGAGCTTTGGATCGCCGATCGTCTTGTTTTGCCAATCGAAACCTAAAGAATTACGATCTCCTCCTCGTCACCATCTTCACATCGTCGGCGAGGTTTAGATCCCGGTTCACCACTGTCTCCTAGCTCTTCCCGGAGTCCGTACAGATTGCATCACGTCTGCGATTTCACATTTTCTGTAAAACTGGTGAGTTTTTATTAGACTAATGAAAGGTATTTATATTGTTTTGAGAATACTATAGGGTTTTGGGTGAGTGAGTTCCTAAAATCTTGCTGATCAAGTAACAATATCTTCAAAATCTTTTATTTTTGGAATTGAGTAATTTTCTTGCAAATCTCGAAAAAAAAAAGAAATATAGGAAAGATAATTATGAGTAATTAGTTGGGATGACAGCCAATGGTAGAGATTTTTGGCAACAATTTTTGAACGTAACATCTTTGATTTAGGAGAGATTTTTGGAATATGCTTATACCGAAATATATGTGTAATTATCTACATTAATGACGGTTTTTTTTAGATTTCCTTAAATGTCTTATCCAAGATACGGATATAGTAAAACCGAGTAAAACCCGGATCCAAATTATTAAAAGCAAAAAACCCCTGCAAAAATATATATATAGAATGTTATTTTGATTTTAAATTTATTGCAATTTAAATGGGCAATTGCCTATATTTAATCTGTTATTGTAAAAGAAAAATGACATAGCTTATTATTAAAATATTAAACAAATTTATTAACATAATATATATATATATATATACTGTTAAAAAAATAAATACGTTTTTTTTTTATAATTTCATAATATATGTATATATTGTTAAAATCTGGACATTTATTATGAGCATAAATATGAAAACGATTTTCCATTAAAATCGGCTATTTATTAGGGTCATTAATATGAAAGATATTAAGACAATATGGCTTCATTTATTAGTTTGAAATTAAGACAACATCCCTTAAATTGCTAATCCAAGATCCGAATAGACTAAAACCCGGGTCAAACCCGGATCCAAAAGAATTAAAGCAAAAAAGTACTATAAAAATGTATATGTAGATAGCAAAAAGATCCCAATATTTCGTACTACTTAAAAAGAAATAGCTTCTGTAGTTCGTATTCATTGATTAAGGCCGTGAAATCTTCTAACTAAATTAAGTTTATTCCTGATAAGGTAGGATGTATATTCTTTGAATTGTGACTATTGGTCGAATGTATTTTTACCTTAAACTGATTTAAGATTCGGCTAATCTAGACTCTAGTCATCAAGTAGTCAAAGCTGAGAAATGATACTTTTTTGTTTTCAAAAGCAATGTTACCTTTAAGAAATCATTAAAATTGATCAACTATTTGCGTCAAAAATATTTTTTTTTTTAATATTATCCATGGATGACTAAATTAATGTGTGTTCAGAAACTTGGTGCCTTCGTGTCTCGTACCATCACTTGTGTCAAACCGGCGTCAAACGCCCACTCTCGCTGACCTCAGCCCCCAACAAATTACAAATATACACATACGAAAATCAACATGTAACATTAAACCATATAATATTCAGTAAAAAATCAGCATCAATAATATAGTAAAATAATAATCTTCTCGCATCATTCTTCTCTATAAATACACACATTTGCCTCCACTTACTCTCGTTCAAACATTTCTTCATCCTTTAAATACAAAAAATAAAAAATAAAAACCTAGAAAATAACCTTATCTTCAACCAAGAATGGGAGAGGTCCAAGAAGGTGCCAAAGTTGAACAAGAGAAGAAGCCGGCAGCCACCGTAGTCCCAGTCGAGACTACGGACGGCAAGCCAAAGAGCGGCGGAGGAGATTCCGCGGCAGCAGCAGCCCCGGCAGCCGCTGCCTTTGTCTACAAAGTTGATCTGCACTGCGAAGGCTGCGCTAAGAAGATTAAGCGAATGGTGAAGCACTTTGATGGAGTGAAAGATGTGACGGCGGATACAGGTGGTAATAAGCTTATGGTGGTCGGAAAGATCGACCCGGTGCAACTCCGGGAGAAGTTAGAGGAGAAAACTAAGAGAAAGGTGGTACTCACCAATCCACCGCCACCTTCACCGCCAAAGGTAGAGGGACCTGTTGCTGCCGCCGTTGGAGAGAAGAAAGCCGATGGAGGAGACAAGGCGGCGGGTCCTCCTCCTCCTACTCCGGCAGCTCCAAAAGAGGTATAGATCTAATTGAATAAAGACCAAGAGACAACTATGCTTTTACTACTGTACGCCTGGTTTATGACGGTCTACGTTAGCAACTTAAAAAGAAAAAATAGTAGTGTGGATCACACTAGTTAATTAGGCAGATAAGCTAAACGAAAAAAGATTAGGCAATAAAGTAAATCCAGATTTCATTGTCTAACAAAGTATGATTATGAATTATTTATTGATTTGACTTTTAAATTGTTTTTTGTGTTTCAGAGCTTGGTGCCTTTAAAGATCAGACTACATTGTGAAGGATGTATTCTGAAAATCAAGAAAATAATATTAAAAATCAAAGGTAAGGGATTAATAACCAACGAAGTTATTAAAATTTTTAACACCAAAAATAATTTAATTATGGTACTTAATTTATATTTATCTAACAGGGGTCGAAACGGTGGCTATTGACGGAGCTAAAGACGTGGTGACGGTGAAAGGAACAATGGACGTTAAAGAACTTGTGCCTCTCCTCACTAAGAAGCTCAAAAGAACCGTCGAGCCTCTTGTTCCCGCCAAAAAAGATGACGGAGCTGCCGAGAAGAAGAAGACGGAAGCCGCCGCTCCTGACGCAAAGAAAGAAGCTCCGGCCACCGGAGTTAACGAAGCAAAGAAGGAAGGAAGTGACGGTGGAGAGAAGAAGAAAGAGGCCGGAGACGGCGGAGAGAAAAAGAAAGAAGCTGGTGACGGCGGAGAAAAGAAGAAAGAAACCGGAGACGGAGGAGAGAAGAAGGAAGGTGGCGGAGGAGGAGGTGTGCCGGCGCCGGTGGCGATGGTGAATAAGATGGATTATTATGGGTACTCGTCTTATCCAACGGCTCCGATGTATTGGCAAGAAGGACACGTGTACGGTCAGAGTTATTCGATGGGAGGTCAGAGTTATCCCGTGGCAGGTCAGAGTTATCCAGGTTCAGGATACAACTACGCGAGTGAGAGTTACGTGCCGTACTCGCAGCCAAACGTGAACGCTCCTGGAATGTTCAGCGACGAAAACCCCAATGGTTGTTCCGTTATGTAATAATGGGGTTAAATTGAAAATATAAGAAACTCTAAGGGTTTATGCATAAATGTGGGAACACTAAACTTAGGTAAATTTTTGAAAGTCGAGTTTGAGCCAGCGAATTCTGACGTGTAACGTTGTTCCTTTGTTAGTTAGTTAGTTCTTTGGGGAATGTTGAATAATTAATTACTTTACTTTAATTGTAGTGTTAGCAAGTAACACTAAGAATAGTGTAAAATTATGAAAATGAATAAAATTATCTTTTCAGTTCTCACCAAAAATAAAAATGAATAAAATTAATCTTCAAGACAGATTATTAACGATTTAACTTTGAAAATTCAATTGTAAAATCATTCAATTGATTAACTTGTACGAAATATTTGAAAAGATTATCAACAATAAATGATTTTTTGGTGGAAAAGCTATTTTTTCTCGATCAACTAATCATATTATTTGATATTATTATCTACATAGTAATTATTGTTACCCTTTATATAAGTAAAGTTATCTTTTTGTCATTGAATGAATCATTAGTCCTCCCTTGAATCATTAGTCCTAATTACAGTATGTCTAAATTAAAGACATACTATAATTTAGCAAACAAAAAGGCAATTGATTATCCAGAAAAATGGTAGATTTTTTGTACGTAAACTCAAATGAAAAACTAAACATGAGCGAAATAATTTCTAATTCTTTCGGTTAATTAATTACAAAAAAACAACTAATTTTATTTTTCTTAAGACATCTATTTATCTAAATTTAAGAGTTGAAAATATAGCGTGAGTATGTCACATTGTAGTTTGAGAAGAGTCAAGAGACTATATTTGCTTTAACAAAGAAAAAAATTTGTAAGATAATTGAAGTGATGTAACTCGAATATCTATGTTTACATTTAGAAATCCATTTATAGAAATCGTGAAAGCACTTTTTCTGATCGCATAGGCATCCACTGTCTAACAAAATTAGTGAGACGACCTAATTTTTCTATTCATTTCAACTACATTGTTGACATAAAGTCTGAATGAATTCTCGGGAAAATAGCATATAATTAGAAGAAATAATATCATGACATATTGATATATACTGATTTTTATTGGGAGAACCGGAGATTGACCGAGATCCATGGTGGAGATGAAAAGTTTAAGATTATAAAAATCATGAATGTGGATGTCGGATTCGCACACTCAAGTATTTTGTTAAGTGGGAAAGATTATTCTTGAGGGACAAAAAATGGATACGTAAGAACTTGAAAATTGATATGAAAATTGCTATAGTATTTCTCTCTTGAGAGGAAGATCCCCTTTACATGGCCATTGGCCTCTATATTTATACATAGATAAGCGACATTAAAATGGATAATTAAGTACAATTATTCCTTCTTAAATATGTCCGTTTTGATTCTTCGGCTTTAATGTTCAACGTTCGAATTTGAGTTGACTCTGATCTTCATGGGCCTCGCCTCTTTTGGCCCAAGTGTCCTTGAACCGACCTACCCGCGTCTTCTACACCGAACTCACATCTCAGTGCAGTCACTTCGGACTCTCGAAGTGGTGACAACCACTTCGACCGTCCCCTCGGTTCATGGGCCCAATGGGCTTCATCTTTTATGGGCCACCCGCTTGACTACGTGGCAATCTTTGGTTGGTCTCGTACTTCTGGTGCGGGATCCGACACCAACAATTAGCCCCCCAAGTTCTTCGAAGTGCTATTCCAATTCGGAGGACTTTAAATGCTCAAGTGGCCAAAGATTGCGCTCGAGAATCTTTCTGATTTCCCGCCGAAAATCTCATCACTCCTTTAATTTCGGCACTAGCCATTTTTAACCGAGTGACATCTGTCATCATTATGACCGCATATTGATTAATTACTATTAAAACGGGAAAAACCTTCCCACTTCCCACATGACTCCCGAGGCAGTTTCATCATTATCTTGAGGTAACTTCTTTTCACCATTACTCTCTTCTTTTACTTTTGTACTTTAATCAAAACCTCTCTCTTCGTTCCTTCACCAAAACCCTTCTTCGCCGGATCTTGAATTTTTCTTTCTTACCAATGACTTCTGATTCCGATAGACCCGAGTCTCCGTCTTTTGACGAGAGGCGTTCTAGTAACGACGAGTGCACCCGCCCCGGTGACATTGCCGGTCCGCACTATAGGTCCACTTGTACTCTTCAATCCCTCGAGCGATTGAGAGAGCTTTGCCGGATCTCGCCGGAAATTATGGCGGAAGCACAAATAGCTTCCCCCACAGAATCTCCAGAGAACCATCGCGATGGTTACTTCTGTGTGTATGAGATTTATTTCAAAGGTTGCGGGCTGACCTTTCCTCTTCCCGAAGCCCTAATTTTATACCTCGCGGCCCTTGAAATCGCTCTTCCTCAATTAACCCCCAATCTTCTTCGTACTATTCTCGGCATTATAACAATTGCGGCGGAGGCCGGTTACGTTATCGGAGTTGCCGAATTAAATGAGCTTCTAAGCGTGAGAAGCTCGTCGAAGAAAACGGGGTATTTCTCAGCATATCCTAACGCCAACAGGAACATCATTTCGCATCTTCCAAACAAGGATGAAAATTGGCATCATCCTTGGTTCTTGATTAAGAAAACTCCCGCTTCGATTGGAAATCTTGCAGATTTCCTCCCTTCGAAGTGGTCGGCGAAACCTGGTAGAGATTAGGTCGCCCGTATCTTTCCCGGTTGTTTCTTTATCTTTATTAACTAACATCGTTGTTTCATTTCGCAGCTTTCATCGCTTCCAATCTCCCATCTGAAGAGTTCATCGAATTCTTCAAAATAATTCTTGAAGGGGAAACCCTTTGGAATTCCTTCACTCTCGAACGATTCATAGAGGCTAACCACAGACTCAGGATGAGTCCGCCTGGTCATCTTCACCAAATTCCTCCCCCTCCCTCAACTCAGGGAATGTCATCTCGGGCCCTTGCGGCCAAGCGTAAGTTGCTTTCCAAGCCGATGGCTGAGGCTTGCGAGGAGAAGAAAAAGTTTCTCGCGACTTCTATAGACAAGAAGGACTATAGTAGGACCTTGCTGGTCGATGATGGCAGTACTGAGGGAGCTCGATCTGTCGCTTCCTTCAGATTAACTCCTCGTCGTGATCGTCGCGACTCACGTTCTCCTCGGAGGGATCGATCTCCTCGCCGTGATTCACCTCGTCCTTCCCGAGATGATTTTAGTAACGAGCCAATTAAGAACTTGGTTCGCCGAAAGAGAGACAAGTCCTCTCGTAGTGATCTTTCCCCGCAGAGGGAAAAGTCAAGGGCCCGGACTGACCGCTCACCTCGGTCATCCCCTCCTTCTGAACCAATGGGTCCTCCACGACCGGTTGACATGTCTTCCTCTTCCCAGCCTGATAGTGGAAAGACCGCCCGGAGCACGTCTCCGAAAAAAGGAGATTCTGAATCTCGAGATGCTCCCTCGAGGCTGAAGCCTGCTCTTGTACCTCAAGTCAAATCGCTTTCAGGTTTGGTGATTTACACACACTTTAAACTTTTGTCTTTATTAAAATTCCAATTTTTGCAATTCTTCCTTCTTCGCAGCTATGGAGACAGAAGGCAGCGTCTTCCGATGCTTCAAGACCCGTTCTGGTTCGATCTTGCCAGATTTCAACAAATGGCGCCCTGCGATTCGTGAACGTTATTTGCTTCACGCGCATCACTCATCTCGGGTTAGTCCCGCTTTCTTTTATGTATATTTTTTATTGTATTGCCATTCTGCGAACTGACTCATCATCCCGGGTTTATGTATAACGCCAGGCTCAAAGCGAATTTAACGACATGATCGAACATTACGAAGGGTTGGTCATTGGCCGGGAGAAGGAGATTGACATATTGACGAAGAAACTCTCCGCCCTTGAGGCCGAACTCAGTTCTTCTGCCGGCTCCAAGCATGATCTGGAGGACAAAGTCGACAATTTAACATCCGAGCTTGCGCAGATAAAGGGGGAGCTGCAGGGTCAGTACGACCAGAACTTCAAACTCCAGGAAGAGTTTTCTGGTATTCAAGGTAGGCTTCAAGAGTCCGAATCAAACGCTGATTCCCTGAACAACCAACTCATCGAGCTCAACGCAAAGTACAAGGCGATCGCCAAATTGCGAGACTCCGAGTTGGCGAGGTCGGCATCAAAAGCCAGAAAAGAGGTCAAGGGACGCGGGATGGAGTTGATCCAAGGGGCCATCCGATTCATGCAGACTGAGAAGGCTAGGTCTGACCTGGAATCTGACATCAAGGAGCACGAGAGCAACCTGATCCTGCTGGATCAAATCCATGACGCAGATTTCTCCGAGGATCAAGAGAGAACCGAACTATCGGCTAATCTTTCTGAAAAGCGAAGTCGCTTGGCAGCTCTTCCTACTTCGACCTTCAACCCTCAGGACTTCGAGGAATTCTTCACCGAATCGCCTCCTATAAGCGAATCAGGTCTAGACTGGGCAGGTAATGCTTGGCTCCTGACATTTATTACCTTTCCTTTTCTTGCACCTTTGATTGACTGGAATTATTATTCCTAGGCTCAAGTGGGGCGGAGGACGTTGTCCCGCCCGTAGTTCCTATGGTGTCGGAGGTCACTCCGGAGGTTGGTTGTACCGTGGAGGGCGGTCAGGAAGCTTCATCTGATCAAGCAGCTGCCAAGGACGTGAATGAAGCTTCGACTGTTGAGCCGGACTCCGAGGTGGCTGCTGCTTCGTAGTGGCTGTGTCCACTTTAAATTGGGGATTGTCCTTTTATTTTTAAGACTTAATTTCACACTTATTTTTGCCTAAGGAGGCTTTATTATTATTTTCTTTTGAACAAGATATTTGCCTGAGGAGGCTTTTAAACCTTTCTAGGTTGTGACCCAAGGGGGTTTGGTTAAAATTAAATGCGGGTTTGCAAAGTCCGCTTTTAACCTTTTGTGGCCTTGTGGCAATGCTTTTCGAGATTTTTAGGCTGATCAGACCTTTCTCTTTAGAATGCGAGAGCTGAGCTCGGCTTAAAGCGAGTTCCCCACTTCGGGTTTAGTCAACTCGGTAAACTTGTCAGGCTTGGGCCTTAGAAACTTTTGCAGTTAATGCGACGGTTGCTTTTTCGCTTCTTAAAGAGCACGGCTCGTCTTTTAATGTAATAATTGCTTTTTCTCGATTTTCCAAAAATGGTTTAAACCACTTGGGCACGCTACCATTAATGAATTTATGTTTCCAAGACAAACCCTAAATCATTATAAATAAAGGCTTACCTACCTCTAGGCTTTATTAAACATGACTATAGAATCTCACTTGAGAAATATTTTAAGGATGGAAAACGAAGAAGTAGCCCCCATCGCTCCCGGCAGCCCACTTTTCTTGTCCGGCGACGGATTTGAACCGGCTGGCGTTCTCTTTCCTCACGCCGTCTTTCACTTCCCTTCAAAGGAGAAGAAAGAGGCTTGCGACTTCATCGACAAGGTAAATATTTTAAAGTTCTTGACTTAAAAACTTTTTGCTTCATATTATTCACTTTTTTTTTTTGTTAGGTCGCCGACAAGCACCGTCGCTTATGTGAAGAGAGGCAGCGGCTGGGCCTCAAAAGGCAAACGCTCGAGGCTCGCATCGCCCGGGTGGAAAGGAAGATACGAGCCCTGGAGAGCGATCCCTTTCAATGGGAGTGGCGGAACTTCGACTCCGTTGCTGAGATCCCGAAGATGCTTCGGATGTATCTCCGCGCTAGAGGAGTCCCGGGCCCCGTGAACGCCCCCGTCTTCGCCGTTCCATCCGACGATGAAGAGGAAGAGGACTTGGAGGAGGAGGCCAGCGACTGCCGGAAACGCCTTCGGGATCGTTCCGAAGTGGATGCCAAAAACAAGGCGTCCACTTCGAGGACTAAACCGGCGATGAAGGAGCCTGTTCCTGAGCCTCTCCCATAAATGTTCTCCAATTTCTTCACTTCTCTCTCTTTTTTTTTTTTAAAAACAAAAACTCGTAATGGGCTTCGGCCCTTTTTATTTATGGAAATATTTGCTACTTTCCTTCTTTTCCAAATATTCTTCGAGATGTGTCTTTTAATGCAGGATCCGTTCGAGGGCATAAATCTCTCCGCGAATCATTCCATTCCTTGGATAGAATCCGTAGCTTGCTAGGGATATGGGGTTCCTATAAATTATAGGTTCAACTCCCCTTTACTCCTCACCATTCTTTTTATTTTAGCAGGCATGGAGTTCAATCTACGCTGTTCAGAATCTATGCCTGACTTCTCCAGAATCGGAATGATGAGCGAAGATGTTCCGAATGAGCCAAACAGGCAGCCTCCTCCACCTCGCGGCTTCTTAAGATCTCAGATCCGAGCCCCATGTGCTTTGATCAGGGATCTCTCAATCAGAGACCAAGGAACAGCGACGGCGTTCATAGAGGCACTCGAGCTTCAACACCGGAAGCTTATGTCGGAAAAGAGGAGACTTCGGAAGAGGATTAACCGGATGCAACGCAGGCTTACTACGGTGTCAAGAAATCTTCACATCCTTGAATCTCACCCCGGAGAATGGATTGAGCTTGGAATCTCTGACTTTGCTCGAATTCCGGACTGCATGATGTCAATCCTCGATCTTGCGGGTCAAGGAATTGAAGTGTTCTGCTCGTCAACGAGGATTTCGTAGTTCGAAGTGTACGATGAGGGACACTTCGCCTTTTTTTTTTTTGAATAAACGCTTTATTTCCAATTTCTTGTATGTTCGCATGGCCGAACCTTCTTCCTTTAATAAAGAAATAAAACAAAAACTTTATTAATAGCTGAACTCGTTTTCGAGCTGCCTACGTACCCATTTCGGGATCAAGCCAAATCGTAGTTCATGTACATAAACAATGCATGTAGCTTCTAAACATAAAACTTCTTTAAGTTGATCACATTCCAAGGTCGCTTGACTGGATTGTCTTCTAGGTCTTTTAACCTATAAACGCCGTTTCGAACCACTTCGGTAATAATGTAAGGTCCTTCCCAATTAATACCGAGTTTACCGGCTCCTTCTTCTTTTCTGTTGTCAAAGACACGCCTTAATACATAATCTCCCACGAAGAACGGCCTACTTTTAACCTTAGAATTGTAATACCGGGCTGCTGCCTGTTGGTAATTCTGGATCCGAATTAGAGCTTGATCACGCCTTTCATTTATGGTATCCAGTGAATCGTTAAGCATCGCTGAATTTTCTTCCTCATTTAACGGTGCTTCTGTTCGACGAAGTCCGGGCACGTTGAGTTCAGCTGGTACTACCGCTTCCATGCCATAAACCAAAGAGAATGGAGTTTCTCCTGTAGGTCGCCTAGGGGTTGTACGATAAGCCCACAAGACGGGTTGGAGTTCTTCATACCATCCTCCCTTTAGATGACTTAAGCGTTTCTTGAGATTGCTTAATATCGTCTTGTTCGCGGCTTCGGCTTGACCGTTTCCTTGCGGATATCTTGGAGTAGAATAACTAACTTTAATTCCCCAGTCCGCACAAAAGGCATCAAACTCGTGTGAAATGAATTGCGGTCCATTATCAGTGACTATTTCGTACGGAACTCCATGTCGACATATAATATTTTTCCAAATAAAAGTCTTCACCGCCGAATCCTTGATACCAACATATGCCTCAGCTTCAATCCATTTCGAAAAGTAGTCCGTGAGGACTAAAAGGTACTGTACACCTCGAGTTGATTTGTGCAATGGTCCAATGATGTCCATCGACCACCTCATAAACGGGTATGGGGCGGAAATGGAGGAGAATAACTCCGACGGTTGATGGATTAATGGCGCATGGAGTTGGCAGCGCTTGCATCTTTGGGCGAACTTAACACAATCTGTGATCATAGTGGGCCAAAAGTACCCCATTCTTTTAACTTTAAAAGCCATAGCTCTTCCTGATGAATGACTTCCACATAATCCCTCATGCACTTCGCTCATGACGATTTCGACTTCGGGCCCAAAAATGCATAATAGGTAAGGGTCACTAACACCTCGCCTATATAACGCATCTTTTGATAGGCAAAATTTCGCGCTAACGACTTTCATTTTCCTGGCCTGCCATTTATTCTTTGGGAGCTCGCCTGTCGTGATGTAGTGCTTTATTGGCTCCCTCCAGTCAGCCCCCCAGTCTTTAGCCGGAATTTGGTCAACTTTGTGAAATATCCGTGGCTCTGGTTCGGGATGTTCGTTTGGCTCAAGAATATTCTCCTCGAGTAATGGCTCGGTTTCTAACATTGTTTCTGGAATCATTTCTTCAGCTAGGACAACGGGTTCCTTGTTAGATGTATTTGATCCCTTTGACTTTCTTCGTTTATTGGGTGGCGGTTCGATCTCTGGTTCGCCACGGTCACGTGCCGCTGCTCGAGACCTTGTAACGACGAAGGTTTCCTTGCTGTCTTGAATGCTTCGCTCCGAGATGCATTCTACTGGAATAACTCTCTTTAACTCAGGATCTGATGTTGACGCCAATGCGGCAAGTGCATCTGCAGTTGTATTCTCTCCCCGAGGTATACGGATTAATTCAAATTTCGAGAAATTTTTAGATAGATCCTTCACCACTTCGAGGTATGCTTCCATTCTTGAATCTTTAGCCTCATAGTCTCCATTAAATTGGTTAACTACTAATTGCGAATCGCAATAAGCCAATATTTCCTTAGCTCCAACTCCTTGTGCTAGTCGAAGTCCGGCAATAAGGGCTTCGTATTCTGCCTCGTTGTTGGAGGCATTGAATAACAATCGGAATGACTGTTCTAGAATTTCCGATGTTGGAGATTCCAACTTGATTCCCACTCCGGATCCTTGTTTTGTTGAAGACCCGTCTACGTATAATTTCCAAGTTTGGTTCTCCGGTTGCTCTATCGTTCCAGGTATTGGTAGTTCGGTCAGGAAGTCTGCTAAGACCTGAGCCTTCATACTGATCCGGCTTTTGAACTCTATGTCATACTCGCTTAATTCCACCGCCCATTTCGCCAAACGTCCAGACTGACTTGGACTATGAAGTATTGTTCGGAGTGGTTGGTTAGTTAATACTTCAACCGGATGAGATTGAAAATATGGACGCAGCTTCCGAGCTGAAGTTACCACCGCGAGTGCGAGTTTCTCCATCATTGTGTATCTGGTTTCTGGATCCGTCATTGACTTGCTCACGTAGTAAATTGGTTTCTGCTCCCCACGGTCTTCCCAAACCAAGACTCCACTAACCGCGTGGTTTGAAACTGATACGTACAAGTAAAGTTTTTCATCTACTTCCGGTTTGGACAGTACAGGTGGAGTGGTTAAGTATGCCTTAAGCTGCCCAAAAGCTTCTTCACACTTCTCATCCCAAAGGAATCCTTTGTTCCCTTTTAGAATTTGGTAGAAAGGCAACGACTTATCTGTTGACCTCGAGATAAAACGGTTCAAAGCCGCAATCCGCCCAGTCAACCGTTGTACTTCTTTGAAGTTTCTTGGAGATGGCATGTTCAGAAAGGCATTAATTTGATTTGGATTGGCTTCAATCCCTCTTTCTGTCACGATATAGCCAAGAAATTCTCCGGATGGGACTCCAAATGTGCACTTCGCCGGGTTCAGCTTCATTTGATATTTATTGAGAATATCAAAACATTCCTCCAAATGTTTGACATGATCTTCTTTCTTCAACGATTTAACCAACATATCATCTATGTAGACTTCCATAGTCTTCCCGAGGTGATTGTGAAACATTTTGTTCACCAACCGTTGGTAAGTCGCTCCTGCATTTTTCAAACCAAAAGGCATTACCTCGTAACAGTAGATACCTCTATCTGTGATAAATGACGTCTTTTCTTGATCATCGGGGTTCATCATTATCTGATTATAACCCGAGAAGGCGTCCATGAACGTTAACAGCTCATTTCCAGCGGTGGACTCTACAAGTCGATCTATATGCGGGAGCGGGAAACTATCTTTGGGACATGCTTTATTTAGGTCTGTAAAGTCGATGCAAACCCTATCTTTCCCATTCTTTTTCTTGACAACTACAGTGTTTGCTACCCACTCTGGATATTACACTTCTCTTATGGACCCTATCTTCAAGAGTTTATCCACTTCGTCGTTTACTATTTTTGCCCGCTCCACTCCAAGCTTTCTTCTTTTTTGTTTCACCGGTTTGAAGCTTGGATCTACGTTTAGTTCATGACAAATTATACTCGGATTTATGCCCGGCATGTCCGCTGCTGACCATGCAAATGATGCTTTGTTTTTCCTTAAGAGTTCGATCAAAGCTTCTTTTATTTGGCCAGTCAAAGTTGCTCCAATTCTAATTTTCCGGTCCGGCTTGTCTTCTTCCAGTACCACTTCGACTACTACATCCTCTTTCTTCTGCCCACTAGGAAATTTTGTTTTTAGTCCTTCTTTTGCGGGCTTCGTTAATTGCTATTGAATCTTCATACGGTGGCTAGCTAAGTAACAAGTCCGTGAAGCTTCTTGATCTCCCCGAATTGTTTCCACCCCATTTGATGTTGGAAATTTGATACATTGATGATATGTAGAGGGGACTGCTTTCATCCGATAAATCCAGGGAGTCCCGAGGATGATGTTGTAAGCAGCGGGCTTATCGAAGACAACGAAGTCCACGATCTTCGATACCTTCTTGGCAAGGACCGGTAGCTTGATTGTTCCGAGAGACATGGCTGACTCGCTTGTGAATGCAACTAACGGAGATGGGGGTCCTACTATGTCTCCTCGGCTGATTCCCATTTTTTCTAGAGTACTTAAAAAGATCAAGTCGACCGAACTGCCTGTATCTATAAGGATCCTTGATACTTCGAAGTTTGCGACGTCAAGAGTAATGACTAGAGCATCGTCATGCGGTCTTTCGAGATGCCGCGTTTCTTCTTCGTTAAATGATATTGAAGCACCTTGAAAATCAATTTCTTCAATCAAGCTTGCTTTGAGTAAGACATTTCGTCAATGTTTTTTGATGGAACTTATTGAATCTCCGCAAAATCTAGAACCTCCTAGAATCACGTTGATCCTCCCCTTCGAACTTCTCGGTTCTTCCTCGTTGGATAACCTTGGTCTTTTGGAATCTTGATCTTTGGAGTTTTCCTTTGCTTCGTGGTATTCCTTCACAATATCTTTTATATCGAATTTAGAAAGATCGCCACTAGCCCAAAGCTCTGCGAGGTGCTTTTTAAGAACGCTGCAATCCTTGGTTAAATGTCCGGTTACTTTATGAATGTCGCAATATAGACTTTCGTCACGGACCCAAGTGTTTGATCTTCCTTTCCCTTGGAATTGCTTCTCGACGGAATTGCTGAAGGGTTGCGACCCAAACTTCCTTGGTCCTTTGCTCTCTTTAGGCTCGAACTTCTTGGTAGGGACGGTGACTGCCGGCTTTTCTTGTTTATTCCGTTTGGCAAAACTTTCTTTTTCGTCTTCTACCTCCATCCAATTATTTGCACGGAAGAGTGCATCCTGAATTGTATCTGGTTTATGAAGTATTAAGTCTTCTTTAAACCTTGAATCATGTCGCAATCCTTTTCGTAGGGCAGATAAAGCTGATTGCTGTGAGATTCTTGGGAGTTTTGATAGCACTCCTTTGAATTTGGTGATGAAAACTCGAAGTGACTCATTAGATCCTTGCGTTAAGTTCCAAAGATCGGCATCCGAAACGCTTTTATCCATAAGGATAGAGTATTGCTTTAAGAACACGGCTGACAGTTCGTCGAAATTGCTGATCGAACCCGGCTCTAATTGGGTGAACCACATTAGAGCTTGGCCACATAGATTCTCCGAAAACAGCTTGCAATAGCCTGCGTCCTCATCAGCTTCATCCAACTCGACTCTTCCTGCAGCGATCAGAAAGGCTGCAAGATAGCTTTTTGGATCCTCCAATCCGCTGTAAGGGTCCAACTTGAGCTTCCGAGAATCTTTGATCCTCAAACTTGCAATTCGCGGGATAAAAGGGGTTCGCCTTGCTTCTTCAATGACTCGATTGATGTCTGGCTCCGAACTTGTAGCCTGATGAAATTTTGATTTCATTTCTTTTAATTCCTGGCTAACCTTCTTCATGGTCTCGAACTGGTCGAGGTTCTCCTGCTCGTACTGAGCTGCAAGTTGTTCTTCATCCCCGAGCTGCGTCTCTTCTTCCGACGTCTGAGCTACATTATTTGTAGCACCGGGAGTTGTTTGTCCGCTGGTTTCATTTCGTGCAGCGGAACTTGGCGAGTTGAATATCCCTCTCCGGGTTCCCACCGGGTTTCCTGCACTTAAAGAGCGAACACGAGTTTGTATATTATTGACGTTTTGGCTAAGAGATACCTGGGATGTTTGCAACGTATCGACGGCCTTCTCCACATCCGAGAACTTTTGTGATATGTCCGACATGGTTTGCTGCATAGCTTTGAGGGTTTCGGCCAATGATGTTTCAACGGCGTCTCCTCCGGACATTGTCGCTTATCTTCGGAAATGTAGAAAAGAAGAAATCTGACCACTCAAGAATCCTGATGTCCCCACAGGCGGCGCCAAAATGTGGATGTCGGATTCGCACACTCAAGTATTTTGTTAAGTGGGAAAGATTATTCTTGAGGGACAAAAAATGGATACGTAAGAACTTGAAAATTGATATGAAAATTGCTATAGTATTTCTCTCTTGAGAGGAAGATCCCCTTTACATGGCCATTGGCCTCTATATTTATACATAGATAAGCGACATTAAAATGGATAATTAAGTACAATTATTCCTTCTTAAATATGTCCGTTTTGATTCTTCGGCTTTAATGTTCAACGTTCGAATTTGAGTTGACTCTGATCTTCATGGGCCTCGCCTCTTTTGGCCCAAGTGTCCTTGAACCGACCTACCCGCGTCTTCTACACCGAACTCACATCTCAGTGCAGTCACTTCGGACTCTCGAAGTGGTGACAACCACTTCGACCGTCCCCTCGGTTCATGGGCCCAATGGGCTTCATCTTTTATGGGCCACCCGCTTGACTACGTGGCAATCTTTGGTTGGTCTCGTACTTCTGGTGCGGGATCCGACACCAACAATGAAGATTAAGAAGGATCTAGATTATTATATCTTAAGTTTAGGAAGTTTAACATTATCTCTAATTATATTATTTCTATTTATATTTATCTTATATTAGGAAAACTAATTAGATTGATCTTATCTCTGTATAAGAAATTGTATTTTGTACAATTATTCTTATGAGAGTCTATTCTAATTTTTAATACACTTTTGTGTTTTTACTTTCATCAGTTTATCATGGTATCAGAGCTTTGATCCTATTCCTATGGGTTAAGGTTTTGTTTGCTTCCGCTATTACTAAAAAAAAAAAAAAAAAAAAAAAAAAGACATGATCCTCTCCTCTTGGTGGATTTTCAAGTGTTTATTCCGGACATTGATTGACCAGAATGATTTTCTAGCAAAGTTGCTAGTTTCTTGAAGAACAAGACACTTGATCATAAACATGAATCTAGTGGTTTCGTTCAGTTTCGGTAACAATGATGTTTTTTTCTCCCTCGCAAGTTTGACATCTCCTTTTGATTAAACTTCTCGCCCTCGTGAGTTGTTTTTTTTTCTAGTCTCGCCATCGCGAGCTACACCCGAACCTCGCAATCACGCGAGCTACATCTGAACCTCGCAATCGCGGGTGTTATTTTCCTACTTGAACCCTACAATCGGATATAAACGTCGATAACCTAATGGCTGGGTATTGTAGCCGTTTGAACCCTACGATCGGGTATAAACGTCGATGATGACCCGACGGCCGGGTATAAAAGCCGCTATTCTGAGGACTTGTCCAGTCTCACACGTGTTACCACGTATGAGCTTGTCGGAGGGTATTGGGAGAACCGGAGATTGACCGAGATCGACGGTCGATATGAAAAGACCTAAGATTATGGAAATTATGAAGATCGAGAAGGATCTAGAAATTATTATATCTTAAGTTTAGGATGTTTAACATTATCACTAATTATATTATTTCTATTTATATTTATTTTAGATTAGAAAACTTAGATTGATCTCATTTCTATATAAGAGATTGTATTTTGTACAATTATTCTTATTAGAGTCTATTATAATTCTTCCTACACTTTTATGTTTTTACTCTCATCAGTTTATCAATTTCTGAGCATCAATGTTTGATTCTCTAAAAGCTTTTACAAATTCTGCTAGTATCATACTCCTAAACATCTTAGGGGTCAAACATAAATGTGGAATACAAATAGCAAGTTCGGTAAAATTTTGAAGTCGAGATGGAGCCATCAGGTTCCTACGTGTAACACCGTTCCTGTTTTAGTTAGTTCTTTTAATTATTAAATAATACACTACTTAACTTTAATTGTAGTGTCAGCAAACAAGTAACAAAAAATAATGTCAAATGATGAAGCAAATATAGTAGCAATAATCTCTCAAGACGGATAATTTTGGTAGAAGTAGAACTATCGTTATTCTTGGCGATTCAATATGGATTATTTATGGGTTAAGAAATCTATTTTTAATATTTAATATGATATATTTTTCTTATAACTTTTTTGTTAAGAAATCTATTACTACTATTTTTGTTGATTGATTCCTTTACGAAAGCTTGTAAATATTAATGCAAAAACAATGATAATATATTGATGGAAAAGCTAACTATAACCATATTCAAGATAAGCCAAGATTTTTTTAATTCCCAATGCCAACATGCACCTTTGAATTAGCTTAAGTTGATTAGGATTAGAAGCAACTTCAGGGAAGATCATATATGACTTTTTTTGTTTGGAAAAGGTTTAGATTATATATAACTTTTGCTCAAGTATTAAAACAGTTGTTTGATTTGGTAACTTTAATCTTGGTTTTATAACTTAGGAATTTTATTTCCTCTGCGGCTCTGCCGTGGATTTTTTGGAGCATACTTTGTATGATTGTCATCATCATCACCTTCTAGTATCCATAAATACTAAATACTAACCAACCAACGGTCGTAGTGTTTTCATCTCCTTCTGCAGGATCTTAAACATGTTGTCGAACCTAGATTTTCAAAAAAACAAACAAAAAAAGAATATCCAAAAATCATAGGAATCGGTTAAATACACGTACGGATGTTTGTCGAAAATTAAACATGTAAACGGATTTACTTATATATATGAACACATTTATTAATTTTAAACAGAGACTACGTAACCATCTTCGTGTATTATATATATGCGGAAATGAAATTGTTAGTTGCACAGTTACGCAAGTGTTTTTAACATATAGCATTTGTTTGCATTCTCTGTACGTGTAGACGTATAGTTGGCATTATTGTCATATACATAAAGACATTATATATAACTACAAGAATTAGCATGATTAATGGTGACTTAATCTTAATAGGGATTAGTTCAAAAAAAAAAAAAAAAAAATCTTAATAGGGAAAAAAAAAGTGACTTTCTTTAGGTACGTATATTTCTTCTGGACTGCCGCACAAAGACAAAACTGTTTACAATAAAATCATGTTGATAATAATTCCATCACTTTCTATTTTCGTCACTCTAATCTTCTTTTCTTTGTATTTTTCTATATGTACTTAACTTTGATTTTTGGTTATGAGTATTTTATGTATACGACATTATTCTTTCTTAAAATCATGCAATAAATCAATCATTTGATGATGCTGATAAATCAAACACGCACACCCTATTTTGAGGTTTATTTATGGAAGTATAAATATATCCTCTATACCCCATTAATCCACTTATTACAAACTTTTGTATTTAAAATTATTAGAAGTCATAAAACTATATGCAATTCTCATTAATCTGATGTTAAGCTATACAAGGGTATTTATAGATGAGCTATACAATAGTTAACGGTGCTGTTATTATACAATTAACATTGTTAAGTCTCTGTTAACTCCTTCATATTCACAAATCTTCATATACTGTAATAAAAATCATATCGAATTATAATATATATGTACATAATAATTTAATCATAAAGAATAATCAAACTACGTTGTGGATAGCGTAGAACTCATCTACACGAGAGGCAAATAATTGCATGTGTACATGTACGTGTTGCCAATTTCTTCTTCTTTTTTTTTTGTTTTTGTTTTTGTGAAAGACGTGTTGCCAAAGTGATTTCCCCTCAAACTTTTTTTCCATATGACCCAAATATGTTGTCTCACGTAACGATGTAAGCTAGTGCCTAGTGGAAATATAATAAGAAAGTGACAACACAAATAAAGTAAAGAAGTTTTATCATTTGGGGCTAACGAATATCGAATAAACCAAACGTCTTCTATCTTTTATCGTTGGTTACGAAGATGATATTAAGCTTTAAAATCCTATTTGACCACAGATATAATAGTATCGTGTCAATAATCTAGTTGAGAATTCAACGGCTAGTAACATTTTAGCTTGATTGAGAGATTTGTAAGATTGATAATACCTATTTATCTTGCTACCATTTAAATAGACACTTTCTATCATAGTTTCATAATTACTATAAAATGGATATTGATAATATCGATTTACATCTTGCTACCACGTAAATAGACACTTTCTATACTAAATCCTATCATAGTTTCATAATTACTACAAAATGGATGACACAAATTATTGAAACGTGCATTCAACTTTAGATATAATACATGTATATATATATATATATATATCTATATAAACTTTGGATATTATATATATATATATATATATAAACTTTGGATATTATTATAGATATGCTAGTAATACTAAATTATTATATTTCTTTTGCATTCGACTATTTAGCTAAATAGAGCATACTATAGATCAGCAGCTTATTAATTTCATTTAGCTTTTTTATTATTTCAGCTTTTTGTTATTCATCTATCAATGACATTTTAATTTTGTCTTTGAAAAAAAATTTAATGATATTTGAATAGTACAAATACTATAGTCATATTTGAGAAAGAAAAAAAATCAAAGTTTTGTCAGTTAATTCTCTCAAACGCTAGTCAAGATTACCAATCCTCGATGTATTTTCGTCATCTTGGATTATAAAACCTTTTTTTTCTTGTTTATTTAGATTATAAAACTTGATTTAGCCTCAAATTTCAAAAAGGTGTTTCTTTACCTAGAAACATATTTGGAATTTTCTGATACTAACAATTAATATCAGAGAAACGGTACTAAATACATAATACTATCAAATAATCTATATTTGATCAAAATGGGAATCCACCTAAGATGTTATGTCATTGCTCACTATGACTATATATTGACAAGAATTAAACAAACAATTGTGATAATATCAATTAGGTGATAGGTTGCAAAATCCAATCAATGCCCACCTCATGTCTCCTTCATGAAAGTGGATCTGGCAGCAGAAAATACAAGAAACTTAGCAATTTTATAAATGCAAAAAATGGCGGATATCTATTTTGTGGTTGCAAATTAGTGGACCTCTTTTTATCTCTTTAATTTATTTTATTGTGATATTGCCACGTGGATACTGTTATACGCACCACAAATCTATAATTATCAACAGTTATGTGTGAAACATCAGAAACAAGTGGAATAAATGAGTGTGGTTAGTATTACATAATTTAAGCAAACGTAACATAGCTAAAATGAAATGGTAGTCTTTTGTTTTTGCCAACAATGAAATGGTACTTACAAACAAAAAATGATAACTATCAGTTTATATGATTTCAAATGATTATGATAGTTCAAATATATGGATTGAACAAATAAGTTTATTCGTATATTTTGTATGTAGTCCGTAACAGTCATTAAAATAGTTACTACTATTCATTGGCTATATTTTTGTGATTCAGTCAAATTAATTAAATTCTTTTTTGCCAACAAAAATAGCTGTTGACAAAAGGTAACAATGAATTATGTTTGTCGATTATGCAAATGTCATCAAACTTATAAGTCTATTTTGCTATTTATTGGTTTTACAATTATTCAAGTGTTCACCAAAAGCTACAGTAATACTAGACATAAGACATTATTGTACGGTACCACTCATGATATGTATAAAGCATGAGATCATTGATGTTGTATGGTGTTGGGCCTGTTGGCGCCGGGTTTATGTCGCGAATCTGAAAAGGGTTTGGATTTGGAATCTGCTGGTTTGACTTATATATATGCGTGAGAGATGATGCATCTTCATCAATCAATCATAATGGTTTGGGACAAGCCGATCCTGACGTTTTTCATTTTTTTTCCATATAATATACAGTATAATTTGTACGAGTTTGAGTGTAGGAGGTGACAAAATAATTCTATTATCATTTATTACTAACTGATAAACTTCATATTTTGATGTAGTAACGACTAACGATTGAGCTTGACATCTTGAAAGTCTAAAACAGTAGTAAGAAAAACACAGCTTCAGTTTTCAAAACCTAAGTTTAGATACTATTGAGAGTCGGTCAGAAAATTTTACCTCGAATTTTTTTGAAATGTTATTATAACTCAATATGATTTTGATAATTTTTATTATATATCGTGTAAAAACTTTAGTTATCATGGATGAAACATATTTAAAAGCATGTCCTTGACTATAGGTTGGTCCACATTTAGAACATGTTTGACCTGGCTTCAGCCATTCAATTTACAACTACTTTCATATTCATACAAGAAAGTATTGTCTTGCAAATATACAAAGCAATATATAGTGTCCGGGTCAGATACGAACTAATCTGAAGATGGTCAAGTGCTTGATTATACAAACCCACCATGTCAAAGATTTTATGCGAAAACCCAAAAGGCCAAAACAAGAAGTGATCGATGCGTATATAACTTATACATTTTGGTAAATTATGCTTTATTTACAGGATATTAAAAAAGTACTTAAACGTGAAATCTTAACTTATCGCCGTAGGGATAACAATTGGGTCAAGACATGCAAGTTCTATAATCTATATAATAAAAAGACACCCGTACGTGGGGAAACCTCTTGTACAAAGTTAATAAGAAAAGTATATTATAATATTCCATGCAAAATAGTTTCAGGTCAAATCTCTACGCTTCGCGTAACAAATTGATTTTGTCAAACAATTTGAGCATGAAATGATGAAAAAAAAAGCCCATAGTCATGTTAATTCATCGTATCGTAACTCCGACTTCTGACTTTCTCCATTCTTTGAACTCATCCTTTTTAACGAACGATAAGTCAACTTTAAACCAAAAAGGACTACAAGTCAATTATCCATTAATGCTCTACGTGCATAGATTATACTCATTGGCTACCCTATAGAAATTGAACCGTGAGATCAAAATTCAAGTTAGATAAACCGGCTCTGTTCTTTGTGATTTTTCTTAGGCCAGAGACTATATATAGCTAGATAAATAAGTCCATTCTTGGCTACTCGTAGGATACGAACCCAAAACTTTGTCATATTTTCTTTCAAAAAGATCCCAAAAACATCAACTAGTAGAGCTATCGATACCATATGTGCTTCAAAGATCTAAATTTGAACCCTCTCTCTTCCTTCAAAGTGTGGACAAGGCTTGTTTTATGAAAAAGAGTTGCTCATCTGAAAGATTGGATCGTTGACAGAAGAAAAGATTAGTATTGGACTAAAGAAAAGCCCATGCATTTATTTATTGGATCAGACCAGGGCCTGAGACTATATCCAACACAAACCACAAGTTTCAAACATTATTTTGGCGTTTTAACTTCTAAACGCTTTATCTTCATCATGCGACTTGCCAGATGCCAACCCGAGCCACGTGCATTACGATTCAACTAATTTTTTTTTTTTTTTTGCTTTTTAAAGAGGCAAAATAATAGAAATTCTTTTCATTTTCATGAAATTGTTGGAAAAGATACCTCCATTAATAAGTAAAATTTCCGAATTTCCCTAATCTATTTAATTTCACTTTAAATAATACTTAGCGTGACGAAGGCAACTGGCTTATTCAACTTTACTTGATTAAAAGATAAAATAAAAGTTTAATAATTTCATATCTATCTCTCTTTTGTTCATAAATAATTTAATATGTTTGATTGATTCTTTCGAAAAGTAAAAAAAAAACTCATTTAATCACAAGAATATATTTCATTAAAATATTTGGTAACCCACCATTACAAAAATTTATTTTCACATCTTAGATAACAAAGTAACTAATTAATTACATTCCTTTTTATTTTTATTTTTCTTTTTTAAAATTTTATGTGAATGTAAAACAAGAAAAAATAAAATTTATTTTTCTCTCTCTCTTGGTTCAACCGTAGATGTTCATCGGAAAAATATCTTCGGCTTCAATTTCGTTCGATTTACCCTAAATTCTCGACTCCTGTTCTTCAATCTCAGGCTCTATTCCATTTCTCACGCTTTTCATCTTTCTCAGGTATTATTTTTCGTGTTTTTTTATTGGGTCAAACTTATTTTTTTTTAATTTCATTTCAAAATATCGAGTATGTATTTAGTAACCCTAGTTCTTAATTTTTCAAATTTTCGTCTTCCCTTATGAGATTTAATTGTATATATGTCGATTTAGCTAAATTAGGGTATTGAATTGAGTCAAATTGGGTGTTTTGTTGTGATCTGGTGAAATTAATTTGTAGGGTTTTTTGAAGATGAATTTGTTTGTTCTTCGAAATTAGGGTTTTTTTAAATTTGTGTTATGAATGTAAAATTCTGTCGGTTGCTAAATTTCTTGTGATTTTAGTTGATGATCGTTGTGTAATGTATCCACATTCGTTCTGAGTTTAGCCATTTTTTTGGGGGATTTTTATATTAATGGTTGAATTCATTGCTATGATTTGTAGGAAGTTGAAATCAAAAGCATGGATGCTTAAACAGTTTGCACATTATTGCGAAATGCAAGCCGAGCTGAAACCCGAAGGTCCTAACGGTGAGGGCCGTTTATCAAACCAGAACAGCAACCCCAATTTACTCTCTTCTGCTTCTATCACTGTTGCTCAGTTTCCTGGTATGTTGCATTGATTTAGAAGTTGTGCTTGTATGCTTCTTTTTTTAGTTGAGTCGACTTTCTTGATGGAAACTGCGATGTTTTGGTAATGCTATGTATCATTTGGAGTGCAGCTAAAAAGCCGACTAGACAATGGGCTGCTTGGACGCATCAAGAAGAGGAAAGCTTCTTCACTGCGCTTCGCCAAGTTGGAAAGGTATATCAATTCTTGAAGTTGAATGAGTTTGCTTCTTCTTTTTATCTTTGTTGTTATGTGTGTGAATGTTCTCTTTGTGTTGGTTTTTGCAGAATTTTGAGAAGATTACTTCTCGTGTCCAAAGCAAAAACAAGGACCAGGTTGGTTGCCTTTAACTTTGGGTTTGTTTTCTCTTCACTTGCTCTTGCTGGTGTTTGCTTTTAGTTTCTTATGGTTGTGGAAACATTTTGTGATTTGCAGGTTAGGCATTACTATTATCGTTTAGTGAGGCGTATGAACAAACTTTTGGGCCCGGAACTGAGCCTTGATGCTAAGAACCCAAAGGACACAAATGCTGCAATGCTACGATGGTACTTGATATATATACATTTCTTTTCTGCTATGCTTTGTGCTGGTCTTGTAGATTGTTACATTACTGTAAACAAGTGATGGACATTACTCTCCGGGAAATTTTCTAGATAACAAGTTTTATCATGGTATGAGTATTAAGTAGGCAAGGTCACATTCAGTTAAGGGTTCTATTGGCCTTAAATATCTTCTGTAGTATTGGCTCTGCATTTCCTGTTAGTGACAATATAATGTTTAGGTAAAGGTTTCTTGTTTCTTCTTGTGCTTTGATAATATCTGCCAGCAACCTCATACATGATCAGATAGTAGCAACTGACCTATGTCTCAGGCATCATACCTTTTTTCATTCTCCTAGATGACATGATCTTAATAATCATTCAGCTCTTCTGTCTGACGTAAACATGCTTTTTCATGTGTCTTGCAGGTGGTCTTTACTGGAAAAGTATAGCTGCAAAGCTTCAAAACTTCACCTCAAACCCCGGAGATTCAAGCTATTTATAGAGGCCTTGGTGAGTTGGCAAATGCGAATTTCGTTTTAACTCAAAACCATCTTGGATTTGTCCAGGAATTGTTTACAAACTATTGTCTAAGAAACCCTTTTGCATGAAGGAACATCAATTGCTGAAAGACCGCAGAAAGAGCATAAGAAAACGGGCTTGCCAGGGAGAAAATTTATCTTCTGCTTCCCTTGGAAACATCTCAAGTCATAGCAGAGAAAGAGGATTGGATAATCGTCCATTTAAACTTATTCTCTCCGACGGCCAAAATGTTAAAAAGCTAGGGCCTGGAAGAGCATCTACCAAACATGGTGAAAGCTTAGGTGTCATCCTTGGCGAGGAAAAAGAAGATACAGCCTTTGGGAGAGGTGGAAGGCAACGGCGAAAACAAGGTTCTTTCTTTGCTAGTTTTTATGCATGCTTGTTAGATAGGCAGTTTTTTCTCAGTCCCATATTGTGTGTTTTCTGTGTTCATACAAATTTGGACATTATCTACTTTTAATCATTAGATTATAAGTTGCTATTTAAAATCTTGATGTAGTTCCAGGTTCTTACGTGACTCTAAGCAGCTCTTCCTCTTTCAGCAGGTTATAGAAAATGGGAAAAAGCTGCAATAGATGGGGTCTCTCTGGTTGCTGATGCTGCAGAGCATTTGGAACGAACATCAATTGACAAAGATATGGATGATCAAACAGGTTTACTTGCTAGTATTGGATGATATTTCATTTTCGTAGATGTATGTTTTTGAGGACTAACATGTGCAATTCTGAATGAGGTTCTCCTTTTATCTTAGAATTAGGTCCCTCAAGATATTTAACCGGAAAGTCTCCACTTTCTCTATGCTCATCTGGTGACATTCTTCTCAGTGACACCAATATGCAGTTTTCTGCCAAGCTGAAACTTCAGCTGTTCCCGATTGATGAATGTACTCGAAGATCCTTGGAAATGGTAAGCTTCAAATAGGAATTATACTGATTGGTGCAATAATTTTTGGAGTCATGAAATGGAGCTTGATCTGTTAACAGGATAAGCACAATCCGCATCTTGAACTTACTCTTAGTAATCGCAAGAAGATATCATCTGTACTGGAACATCTCAATCGTAAATGGGGAAGCGCCAGTTGTGCGACTGGAGAGCTACTGCTATTTCCTTACAATGCACGAAAAGAAACTGTAACGTGCCATCAGAGGTGGACCCATGATTCTTTTCTAAGCGCAGCAGAAGTGCATTCAATGGTTGGAAGTCCCTCGGTTTTCCGCTTAAGGTTTGCTCTCATATTTTCCTAGTCTCTTGCAGGTTTCTTCCCGTCAAATTATCATACAAGATAAATCAAAATTAATTTACTTATATGTATTTGCAGGTATGGTTGGTTTGTCCATGATGCATCAGGTTCTATTATTTCTCAAGTTCCAACTTCAGATCCTTGCCCTTCACTCGAGGATGACATGAATGTGGATGGGGTGAACGAGGTCAACATGCTCCTTACTGAATCAGGACCCTTGTCTGTGCATTCAACTGCCGAACAAGCGACATCTGTAGAACCCAGCCAGGGTTTAGTATGTGCCTCTGGTGAAATCCATGATCATCCCGCAGAATCTAGAGATGATTATGAAGCTGCTTCAACAACTATTACTCCACTTGAGCATTTGAGCAGTGGTAATGCACAATCAGCAGGAGAATGGGCTGATAGTCTTACTAACATAAGTATAGGTGATCTACTTTCTGAAGTGCCTGATGACATAGATAGTGATGGTGTGGATCCACCTGCCACCGAGGGTTCACATTACCTCCTTCGAGATGTCCCATTTGCCTCTGACTCTTTTGATGCTGCAATTGCTGCTCATATACTAAGACACCAGAACAAGCCAAGTGCTCTACTACCGCTGACCTCTGGCTCTTCCTCTCTATGGGATGATGAAGAAACACGTGATGCCTTCTCTTTCCAAAAGAATCGTCTCGCAGATTCCACCGAGTTGGCTAGTGTTGCTTCTCACAGAGTAAATGGAGAGCCTTCACAATTGGTGGAGGTAACTATATCAGTCTCAAACTCCACTTCCACAATTATTTACAAAACTAAACCATCTGATTCAATACTTTCTATTAGGTTTTATCCGGCGATGAGGGGTCTTGTAACCCTCCTGACCATGGAGATCCAATGGAAGAGGGTCCAACAGACCCTCAAACGATGGATTCTCCTGGGAAGACCCCTTGTGGACTTGCGGATGTATATTGGGTAAATTTTAGAAATCTCATCTTATTCCCATATTGAAAAGCCATATATTCAACAACACTTGTTTCCTCTTTGCAGCCCGACTCGTTAGGACCACTGGATTTAGACATTAGATCTTCAAAGTATACAGAGGATTTGATCCTAAGTGAGAGCCTCGGAGGTTTGAGCCGTCTGATAGCGACCAGCCTTGATGCGTTTCAGAACTGCTCGCTCTTTGGGTTCGACAATAAGAAGGACAAGTCTAACATGGTCTGAAATGGAACCAAAGCTAAAGCAGCATGGGGTCCAAATGTTGATAGTTGAAAAAGAAAGTGACTTCTTGCCTTTTGAAAAAAAGAAACTTTTATCACCAACTGATAGCTTCACTGTACAAAAATCTGATGTAAGTTTTTAACTCTTCCTTTCACACATTCTTCTGTGTTGATACATGTTTCTCTGTGTACACTTTACTGTTAATTTACATATGTTTATTTGGCTATCATGCCGTTTTTTTTTTTGTTCTTTTGTTTATAGAAGATCCATGACAAATAAGAATGTCGATGAATATCCTAAGTTCTTTTAAGAGTTTGAGTAAAATTTAACTTTCTCATCGAATTCTCTTCTTGATTAAGCATTATAGGACTGGTCTATCTCTCATTTTAATATTCTACCCGAAAAAAGATTCCAAACTTTTACTTTTCATGATTTATAGACTCTTTATTTAAAGTAAAAAAAAATCATTTACAACTAAGTTTGATTGTTGTCTTGATCATATGTGTTCAAATTGGTTTTCTCTTCTATTCTCTACATGAAAACATTCCCCAACATCCAGTTTTCTCATTCTCAATGATTAGTGTAAGTCAGAAAGCTAAACATCACACTACACTCTCCACTTTAAGTAAAGTTAATTTCATTTAAAACTCAATTTGGTTAACTAAACCAAACCATGTTGATTTCCAGCAGGAAAACCATTCTTTGTTGGGTAGTACGAGTAAATTCCTTCTTTTAACTCTTAACCTGATCCTTTTTCGGTTTTCAGTAACACCACGAATTTTTAACCGGAGGAATCTCAGTTTGAAACCATTACTAAAAAAAAAAAACCATTACTAATTTCTGAGACCTACAAAAAAATCGGGTTTCATCCCAGTTAAAAGAAACCTATTGACCATGTCTAACCATTTTTTTTTTACCATGTCCAACCATGATTAAAAATGGTTATGAAAGAACTTGAATTCTAGTAACTTTCAAATCAATTATTTTTTTTTTATTGTAAAGAAAACCATCAATATCAGCAAAAAAAGAAGAAGTTAATTTAAGATTTAAAGCAAATTCGTATGGTAATGATTTTAACATTTTTTGTTACGCAGGATATGCTCTCAAGAGTCAAGTCTCAATAATGAGTCCCATACAACAATGATGTAAGCCAAGTTGTCATAAAATGACAAATGTGCTTTAGTGTTGTCATACACCGCTTTACACTGGTCCACTCTTTCACATCACGTCGAGTTTCGTACACGAAGAGACAGTCTCTACGTGCCCTCCCTTGAATATTCAACTTCATCTTCTTTTTCGACTAAACATCTTCATTTTCTTCAAAATCAAATTTGACGGCTTCTGTTGTCACGACATATTTTATAGACAATCAATATATTATAACACAATTACACATATCAATATCATACGGAATCTTTATGTATAGAGGCATATTCGAGTTCTAAATACATTCACAACCTAAATGCATAAATCAAGAAAACCTAAATTTACAAGGTTTGTGTAATAGGTTATTATATGAATCTAGTATTTATGGATGTCAATAGTATCATATCATTCATGACTGGCTTTTAAAGGACTCTAACTTTTGAAATTTATAGCTATCGTAAATGATTGGAAAAAAAAAAAAGACTGTTTCTAGGTTTTAAGTTGTTTTATTTTAGCAATAAAGTCTACTTAGACACCAAAATTTATTTTGTTTTTTTTCTTTAGTTAATAAGATTTTCATGAATGATTTTATGATATTCTTGTATGATTCTTTTAATTAGTTTGTTAATAATAGGAAATTTTATTGTATATTTGAAAACATTGGAACGGACTTGCTGATCATCGATTGGAAACTCGTATTAAGGAGCTGGTTTGATTGTTAAAGTTTTCTACGAATGATGTAGACCAAAAAATATAAGATTGGTTTATCAAAAAAAAAAAAATATAAGATTATCCTCTAAAATTTCTCTCTACCATAATCAAACCCATATAAAAATCTCACTCAAAACCCTGATAAATATCCACACTCTCAGTCCATACATCACTCAAAACACCAAGAGAATAAAATTCTTCCAAAAAGCAAAAAATCAATGGAGAGAGCAAAGTCGAGGAAGCCTCATATCATGATGATACCATATCCACTTCAAGGTCACGTTATCCCTTTTGTCCACTTAGCTATCAAACTTGCTTCTCATGGCTTCACCATCACTTTCGTCAACACCGACTCCATCCACCACCACATCTCCACGGCTCATCACGGTGACGCCGGTGACATCTTCTCCTCCGCTCGCAGCTCCGGCAAGCTCGATATACGTTACACCACCGTGACTGACGGCTTCCCTTTGGACTTTGACCGCTCACTTAACCATGACCAGTTTTTCGAAGGCATTCTTCACGTCTTCTCTGCCCACGTGGATGATCTCATCGCTACACTCTCCCACCGGGATGATCCTCCGGTGACTTGCTTGATCGCCGACACGTTTTATGTTTGGTCATCTATGATTTGCGACAAGCACAACCTCGTTAATGTCTCGTTTTGGACCGAACCAGCCTTAGTCCTCAATCTCTATTATCACATGGATCTCCTAATATCTAACGGTCATTTCAAATCTCTTGGTAACACTCTTAATCATGTTAATTAATTACATAGTAATATAGTATAACCTAATTAGCTGTATATATTTTTTTAAACCGAAAATTGTGAGGATTGTCACAAGTCATAGATATTTGGAAATTTGTGTATTATCTTGGAAAAAATATGTGGAAGTCGACGACTAGATAGTTGATGACTTTCTTACAATTTCGTATATTTACATCATTTTTGTTTTTGAACTTTGTGGTAGATAATCGTAAAGACGTGATCGATTACGTACCAGGGGTTAAAGCAATAGACCCAAAGGACTTGATGTCATATCTTCAAGTAAGCGACAAAGACGTAGACACAAATACAGTGGTCTATAGAATATTATTCAAAGCCTTTAAAGACGTCAAGAGAGCCGACTTCGTCTTATGCAACACAGTGCAAGAACTCGAACCAGAATCTCTCTCAGCTCTACAAGCCAAACAACCGGTTTACGCTATCGGTCCAGTTTTCTCAACTGAATCGGTTGTCCCCACAAGCTTATGGGCCGAGTCAGACTGCACCGAGTGGCTTAAGGGCCGGCCCACCGGGTCAGTTCTCTACGTCTCGTTTGGTAGCTATGCACATGTTGGTAAGAAAGAGATTGTTGAGATAGCTCATGGGCTTTTACTTAGTGGGATTAGTTTCATTTGGGTTTTACGTCCGGATATAGTTGGATCCGACGAGCCGGATTTTCTTCCAGTTGGGTTTGTGGACCAAGCCCAAGATCGAGGTCTTGTGGTCCAGTGGTGTTGCCAAATGGCAGTAATTTCAAATCCAGCCGTGGGAGGTTTTTTTACACATTGTGGATGGAATTCAATTCTAGAGAGTGTTTGGTGTGGTTTACCTTTGCTGTGTTATCCGCTTTTGACAGATCAGTTCACGAATAGGAAGCTTGTGGTTGATGATTGGTGCATTGGGATTGACCTTTGTGAGAAGAAGACGATCACAAGGGACCAAGTCTCAGAGAATGTTAGAAGATTGATGATGAATGGAGAAACTTCATGTGAGCTGAGAAACAACGTTGAAAAAGTTAAACGTCATCTCAAAGATGCGGTTACAGCCGTTGGATCTTCGGAGACGAATTTTAACACGTTCATTGGTGAGGTCCGAGATAGAATTGAAAATAAATTGTGTAACGTAAATGGACTGGAAATATAGTCGACAAGACTAAGCTATTATTCGTTTAATTGAGTAAAGCCAAATAAAATAAAATAAAATTGACCAATCATAACAATTATTTAATTGTTCCTTTTAACTCACCCGTTTTGTTCAGACTAGGCGTGGCATTCGGTTTCGGTTCGGTTGTATTCGGTTTCGGTTAGTTTGGATATGGTAATATAATAATCATTCGGATATTTTAGGAATTTTGGTTCGGTTCGGTTTGGTTACCTTTTGGTTCGGTTCGGTTTGAATATTTAAATAGATAACCGTAACTAACTAAATTTTTATCACGTTCGGTTTGGTTTGAGTTTTTTCTCAAAATAACCAAAATTTACCTAAACTAACCAAAACTAACCGATATTTGATTGTTTTGATTCTAAAAATAATTAATATTTTGAGTATATAATTATAATTTTGGATATTAATTTTGGGTATCTTATATATTTTTGGATATTTCGGTTAACCGTTTGGTTATCGGTTCGGTTCGGTTTCGGTTAGTTTGGATATGAGATTTTACTAACCATTCGGTTATTTTAAAAACTTCGGTTCGGATATGGTTCGGTTTTTTTCGGTTCGGTTCGGTCGGTTATTTGGTTAGCGGTTTTTTTGTCAAGGCCTAGTTCAGACGGTATGGTTAGCATATTAACAACAATCAATCTCTAAACCGGTATCAAACCGATTAGCGGTTAAACTTTTGTCCACCCAAACTCTGGCTTATGCAACTCTGTTTTGAGGAAGCTATGAATTTTTAGTCAAAAGGAAAATTGATTGCGTTTGCTATTGGTAATGTCACGGAGAAGTGTTAATTCGTCTGATAAAATGCAGTTTCGGAACCAAATCTATCAACTTTTGTCACAAATCAACAACATAAGCTTCACTTTCTTCTCTGGTTCATTGGTTATCCATGGCACCGCTCCAACAAGCAGAAGGTATATGGTGACTCCATGAGTTTGCCCAAATGTCTGTTTTGGTTCGTCTTACTTCAAAGATTGCGTCTTTGGCCAAATCAGGTCGCATAACAAGCGCCCGTCAAATGTTCGACGAAATGACTGACCGAGATACCGTGGCGTGGAACACTATGTTGACGAGTTATTCTCATCTGGGTTTACATCAGGAAGCTATAGCTCTGTTCACCCAGTTGAGATTCTCCGACTCTAAGCCTGATGATTATTCGTTTACAGCAATCTTGAGCACTTGTGGGAGTCTAGGCAATGTTAGATTGGGAAGAAAGATTCAGTCTCTTGTTATCCGGTCTGGGTTTTGTGCTTCGTCACCGGTTAATAATTCGCTGATTGACATGTATGGTAAGTGCTCTGATACTCTTAGCGCAAACAAAGTGTTTCGAGATATGTGCTGTCATAGTAGAAATGAAGTGACTTGGTGCTCACTTTTGTTTGCCTACATGAATGCTGAACAGTTTGAAGCTGCCCTCGATGTTTTTGTTGAAATGCCGAAAAGGGTGCCATTTGCTTGGAATATAATGATCTCAGGGCATGCTCAATGTGGAAAGATTGAATCTTGTTTAAGGTTATTCAAAGAGATGCTGGAGAGTGAGTTCGAACCAGATTGTTTTACGTTTAGTTCTCTGATGAATGCTTGTGCTGATTCATCAAACGTGGTTTATGGATGGATGGTACATGCTGTTATGGTGAGGAATGGATGGTATTCTGCGGTTGAGGCAAAAAATTCTGTGTTAAGTTTCTACGCGAAATTAGGCTGCAAAGATGATGTCATGAGAGAGCTCGAGTCTATTGAAGTCCTGACTCAGGTATCCTGGAATTCTATTATTGACGCGTGTGTGAAAGTAGGAGAAACAGATAAAGCTCTTGAGGTGTTTCGTTTGGCCCCTGAGAAAAATATTGTTACTTGGACTACGATGATTGCAGGATATGGTAGGAATGGAGATGGAGAACAAGCACTGAGATTTTTTGTCGAAATGATGAAATCTGGGGTGGATTCCGATCATTTTGCATATGGTGCAGTTCTTCACGCATGTTCAGGTTTAGCCCTTTTAGGACATGGAAAAATGATCCATGGTTGTCTGATCCATTGTGGCTTTCAAGGTTATGCTTATGTTGGTAACGCCTTGGTTAATTTGTATGCCAAGTGTGGAGATATTAAGGAATCAAACCGTGCGTTTGGTGATATAGCTAACAAGGATTTGGTATCTTGGAACACAATGCTTTTTGCATTTGGTGTCCACGGGTTAGCAGATCAAGCTTTAGAGCTCTATGACAACATGATAGCGTCAGGGATTAAACCAGACAATGTGACATTCATTGGATTGCTGACAACTTGCAGCCATTCAGGCCTTGTAGAGAAAGGTTGTGCGATATTCGAATCCATGGTTAAAGATTATGGAATCCCATTGGAAGTAGATCATGTAACATGTATGATAGATATGTTTGGGAGAGGTGGACATCTAGCAGAAGCAAAGGACTTGGCGACAACTTACAATTCACTAGTCATTAATGCTAGTAACAATAGTTCATGGGAAGCTCTTTTGGGTGCTTGTTCTACACATTGGCACACCGAATTAGGCAGAGAAGTTAGCAAAGTTCTAAAGATAGCAGAACCAAGTGAAGAGTTGAGTTTTGTTCTGTTATCCAACTTGTACTGCTCGAGTGGGCGGTGGAAGGAAGCTGAAGAGGTGAGGAGAGAAATGGTTGAGCGAGGAATGAGGAAAACACCGGGATGTAGCTGGATCGAAGTAGGAAACCGGGTTTCAACTTTTGTAGTCGGTGGTTCTTCACACCCGCGCTTGGAGGAGCTTTCTGAAACTTTAAACTGCCTTCAACATGAAATGAGAAACCCAGAGACGTTTGGACCTTGATCATTTAGTGATATAGACAACGAAAAATATGAAGCAGATACCCAAAAAACAACATTCACTTTTGTATAATTTGTATTGGTAATAAGCAAATGAATTAGCCTTTTTTTCTTCCTAAGGTTCTTTGTGTTCCTTCAAGCTTAAAATCTTTTAGTTTATATTTGGACACTAGTTCATGTAGTTTAGGTCAATATATCTTGACATGGAAGTCTCATACTATTTAAAAGCCATGTATATTATTTAGAAAATTATTTTGAAAAAAAAAAAAAGACAAATTAGAATCCATGTTTTAGATAGTCATGTTCAAATGCTCCAGTTACACATCGTAAAAGAAGGTTTTGAACCTAAGTTTCATATAATTTCCATCGGTTCTTTGGAATGAAGTTTTAATCAGATTTGAGTTATTATGTTGACTCTGCTTGATAAACTCATAAGCTAGGTTGCATAGAATCAGAAGCGGATACGAGGAAGCGAAGCGTTTGGAAACGTGGAAGCGATTTTTATAAAAATTATAGAAAGTGGGTACTTGTTGGAAGCGTATATAAAAATTAATATATATATATATATATATATATACATATATAATAAAAATTAAACATTATATCATATAAAAAATTATAATTAACATACAAATCTAATACATAAATTCTAAATATCTCTCTATATTTAAAAATCAAATAGTGTACGTTTACAATAGAGAAAAGTCAAATAGTTCAAAGTCAAAAATTTCTTATTTCTTATTTATTTTGTGACATCAAATTTTTTAAATGGAAGCGCAAGCTTCCAAAATAGAATCGTAAGCTTCCAAGGAGCTTCCAAAATGAATTTTTTAGAAACGTTATGGAAGCGAGATTCCAAAAGCTTCCGAGAGCTTCCGATTCCGACTAAGATTCCGAAGCGGGAAGCGGACCTCCGACGAAGCTTCCGTGTTTCCTAGCTCATAAGTGATTCCTCATAAAAATTTGATAATGACTAGACACAGAGTAGAAGGAAACATCAATATTTTCTACTTTCTATAGTGTGAAAAGTCCACAAGAACTGAGAATGAAACTCAACATATTGACAAAAGAAAATAAATATAGATTTAAATTAATTTCTTGTTTTAAGTGTGAGATCCAATTAAAAACTAATAATTACTCAACTCAAAAATTTAGATGGCATAAATTGGTACGAATTTGACTAGATCACATGGCCTCTTTAGATCGTACTAGACTTCCTCATAATTATTTTCCATCATTATTCTCCAACTATTTCTCTTCTTGCGTCAGAGTTACTTCATTATCTTTATCTCTGTGGTTGGAAATTTATGTTCTATATTCGTAATTTGCAGCATGCAACACCATAATTTTGTAGAGTTGATAGGTGGGTTATACAAAATGATAAAATAATTTTAGCAGTTAAAGTTAGCATTAAAAGATGATGATGCTAACTTTGAACAAGAAATTTGATGAGAGATGTATATAGTTCAAGAAATTTGAACAAAAGAACAGACAAACTATTTTTTTTTTCCTTTTCTACACAGACAAACTATTTTATTTATATATAGAAGGCAAAGTTATTTGCATATCTAATGGAATTAGAAAAGAAAAAAAGGACAAGAAAAGATGGTGTTTATATGGCTCCGAATCTGATGATATATGACTCTGAAGCAAGAAAAAGATTTCTATCTATATATAGAATAGTAGACAGTGTTTATTTATATCCAGATTTACCATAGAGACATTTATCTAACCCTCAACTTTAAATCAACAGAAGGGAAAATTTTGAAAATACAAAAGGCCAGAAATTTTCCACGTTTTCTATTTCCATGACTTCAGGGTTCAAGCTGTCTGATTATGATAACAACTGCCAGTCATGTCATGAGTCCCCAATGCCACGACCGTCGCTGTTCCAAAATCGCCCCAAGCAAGTGGTATTGGTGGTGGGAGTGATTTTTTTATTTTTTATTTTTTTTAATTCTGTTCTTTGGATATATAATTATTTCATTTGTAATTTATATTAAAAAAATAGGTTGTCAAGTTCTCTCTTCTGACATTAGTTTGTTTATTTATATCAAAGATAACACCGTTTCATATTAAAAAAATAATAATATACACGGTGATATATCCTCCGAGGGTTATAGTATGAAGGTTGTTTTACATTTTACATTTTTCATTTTTCATAGTTCAAGGGTTACCTTGCAAAAGTTGGCTAATGTTAGGTTTTGTTTGCAAATTGCTCAATTGATTATAAGATCAACGTCACTAATACATATAACATTTCTACAGTGTTAATATTGTTTACTCTTAACTTAATTAGAGTCTCTAATTAAGAGATAGTGTCGTACTCAAGCTTAGATTTGCTCACGACTCACAATATTTTTAAACTAGTTGCAGTAATTAATTACCATATTTATATAAATCTTAACAAAATATAGTAAAACTTACTGCAACAAAAACGTGGCCAAAAGCTACCCATTTGAACCAACAAAACAAAACACAAATCACAATTCAATCTTCTCTAATATACGTATGCACATTGATATGTAGATATATATTATTTTTAAAATATGAAGATGACAATCCAATAAGAGAAAATAATCAAGAGTCTTTGCGGTCGTGGTTGTGGTCGTGCCAGCAGACTAACATGGCGATACAACGGCGAACAATGTAAAACTTGGCTCTTTGTTTCTTCACGACATGACTGCACTTTTGCCCAAAGGTCTTGCACGGCTCACACGTGCCTTTCTCCTCCGGTGCCATTGATTGGTTTCTTCTCTTAATTTGTGAGTCCGACCACAATATAAAAAAGTGCAAGAAATTGAAGAGTTCTTATGAGCTTTAAATTGTAGTAGAGATGTGGAAGAGAGACAAAGATAGAGAGTTAAGTATATACTATGTAGTCAGTCGTCAAGTGGAGTGGACAAAGCATTATCAAAAACCCAAAAGTATGTTTCTTACCAAGTAATTGCCCAAACTAACCATACGCGGTGACTATTTACTATTGCATAATATTAAATAATATTTGACTACGAAACAAACCGCTACATATATTTTATTAGTTAATTTTAATTTTGTACGTGGATTGGTTTTAATTAATAGCTGTTAGGTTTAGTCGTTTAGAGGGAAACGCAGGTTGAAGTTTTTTTTTTTAATTAAGATAATTTTCAAAATATATACATTGTAGATCAATCTTATTGTGTGTTTCTTTTGATTTTTCAAATACATCACATAAGACTTAAATGTAATTAAATCTTCTTTTTTGTTTTGATAACTAAAATCCTGAATTGTAATTTAGACTAATCTCTAGAACCTATGAAATGATGGTATTCTTCTTTTAAGGTGTTCATGATGGCCAACCATGATCAAAGTCACAATGGCAAGACTCGAACCCTAATCCTCCAATTGTAGAGTAAATTCTTCGACTATTGGACCACCATTAAACAAAAAGGCTTTTAAGTAATTTTGTTTTTGGTTTAGGTTTCCAACAAAAGTCTATTTGACTCGAAATTTTTGGAGACTTTTAAGTTTTGTATGCTATCTCTTTTTGTTTTATTCTAGTAAGGATTAAATTTAAACCAAAGAAAAGAAACTTGAACCAAATCAAAATAGAATGATCTCATTATAATTATTTTTGAAGTTAGAAATGATTTTATAAATATTACTCACTTTATATGTTGTTAATAATTGACATATATGATATCAACATAAAATGTTAACATTAATGGAAAACCAAAATTGCATACTTAGTTTTTACCAAAAAAAAATACTCGTCACATATATGACAACCAAAAAAGGAGAAAAAAAATCATCAAATAGTATATTTACTATGCAAAGCAAACCATATATGTATCACTCTGAGGAGAAAAAATCAAACAACTGACACTGTTGAAAAAAGGAAGACTTACCGTGTTATGTTATGTCGCAAGGGGAAAAAACAAAACATGGTGATTGGTGATACACAGTTAATTAAAATTCAACATTTATTTTGGATTTTGGTCGACCTTTAACATTGTATAAAATTGAGCTATACTTATTAATGGTAAGGCATTGCCGCATTGGCATGCACCTGAACGTGAGTGGTTGTCCGTGTAAGCCAAGCCCCACTTCTGAAATGTCTTCTTCTTTGCAATTTATTAGATTCGTACGATGCCTACCTTTTACACATCTTTTTGAGATTTTCCCTATCGAATTTGAATTGTACCTCTAAAACTTTGGAAAATATAAGGAAAAACTTCAGAAACAACGTATTAATCAAGATCTATTAAACACATGCAATTGAGTTCATAAAGTATAAATTGAGTTCCACTTTCTTTATTTTCAATAAATGTCATCATCAGGATCTATTAAAAGTCAATGTAACCATCAAATATGACCTTGCCATAGGATGCTATATTGCTATAGGACAAGTGAAACCCTTGTGCCATACATAGGAATCTCTGATCCAGTTAAAAATCTCGTTCAATATGATATCAATCTCATAGTTTCAGTTTGGACAATACAAGAAACAATAGTAAAACCAAGTGAGTGTTATTTGGTGGTAGAGCTCGGTACTGGTCAATGCCGTTTGTGTCTTACCGTTGAAAAGCTTTGTGCACGATAAAGGCCATGTTCGTTTGCCTGTCACTGGATTCAGCGACAGCGATTAGCGACCAGCGACAATATGTGTTGTTCGTTTGCCTGTCGCTAGCGGCTGTCGCTGTGTTGTTCGTTTGACTGTCGCTTTAAACAGTCGCTATATTTTAAAATTTTAAAATTAATTTGATTTATTTGAATTTAATATATTTTAATTTAAAAAGATTAATTTTAACTTAATTATATTTTATTTTAATTTAGATTATATTTAATTTGATTTATTTGAATCTAATTCAGTTTAATTTAATTATATTTAACTAAGTTTAGTTTTGATTATATTTAATTTAGTTTAGTTTAATTTATTTTAATTTATTTTTGATTATTTTTTTAATTTATATTTTTGATTTCTAAGTTGTTCGTTTGCCTGTCGCTGGATTCAGCGACCAAAAGCAGCGACTGAAAATTGCGATCGCTGGTCGCTGGCGGCTGTCGCTGCGATTGGTCGCTGAACCAACGACATGCAAACGAACAACTTTTGGTCGCTGTCATTGGTTTCAGTCGCCAGCGACAAGCAAACGAACAGGGCCAAAAAAAGACATATGGCTTAGTTTTTAGAGTGTTCATAAAACATTATTGTGAATCAGTCGGTCTGGTCAGACTCTGTGAAGTGTGACTTTTGTTGTTGAACCTGTACACAAATGTTGATGAATAGCTGGTTACAACAGTTACTCAAAAAACCTGCACACAAATTTTAATCAACCAGCTTTTTTGAGTTGCATTCGTGAAAATTTGATTAAAAGAAGTAAAACAGATATGCACAATTACACATCAATCAGAAATAAACAAATTATCAAAGTGTGGTAATCCCTCTTTTTCCTTAATTACCGAACTTAAATAAAGACAAAACTCTTATCCAAGAAAACACTATTCCTCAGAATATCAACAAAAACCCTTATATAACAAAAGTATATTTTGTATACACATACCATTATTAATAGAAGAAACCAATATCTCCATGAGCTAGACAAGCAAATCAGCATAAGCATGGAGTCCATGGCTGTTCATGTGCTGCTTAAGCCTGTACAATGCCCGGCTCTCTAACTGCCTTACCCTCTCCTTCGACAGTCCGTAAATCTCTCCTATTTCCGATAACGATCTCTGTTTACCGCCATCAATCCCAAATCTCAGCTTGATGATCCTTCTCTCCTTTGGGCTCAGTACATTTAGGAGATTCCGTACATGGTTCCTCATCATCTGCTTCCCCACGCTCATCGTTGGTGTCTCAATCCCACTGTCTGGTGTTATTTCCTGTGGGATTAAACGGTTATTACCCGGTTTTGCTCAGTCAACAGAACATCTTCAAAGACAGTTACCTGAAAGGTGGTGTCTTGATCAGACCAAATGGGTTGTTGCATTGAAAGAGGTGTTCTTGTATTGTACAGCAGTTTATCCAGCTTCTCTGTTGAAACCCCAACGTGGCCTGCTAGTTGCTCTTTACTTGGACGGTAGTTTCCTTCCTGCACGCACGTTTTCCTGGCTTCGGATACTTTTCCAAGTAGCATGTATACGTTCTCCTGTGTCAACATGAGTAGATTATAGCAATTCTTGCTTTAAAAGTAGATCCTTTAGTAGAGATAATGTCAGGTCTGATCAATTCTTTAACAAGTTTGTAGTTACCGGTAAACGGATTGTTCTGGAGTTTTGAAATATAGACTTTCTTATGGATTGCCGAATCCACCAGTAGGCGTAAGTAGCAAATCTGCATCCAGATTGCGGTTTGAACTTCTCTACACTTTTCATTAGCCCCATGCTTCCTTCCTACGAACCATTAGATAAGCATAAGAAGAAGCATCATGAGAAATGGACATCAAATTAGATCACTCTATCCCACACCAGAAATATTGAAGAGCTTGACAACAGTATCAGATATTTTACAAGAAATTTGTGCCTAGACAAAAATAATGGGTTCATTTGAACCTGCAATAAGTCCTGAAAGTTGAGCCCACGATTCTGATATTGTTTAGCTATATGGACTACCAGACGTAGGTTTGCTGTAATCAACTTTTCCCGGCTGCTTCTACCACGGTGGATTTCAGATTTTAAGTCAGGGGAACTTATCCCCATAGCTTCAGCCCACTCGCCTATTGTTGGTTCGCAGCCGTTTTGAGATTCAAGTTTAGTCTTTACCTTCTCCAACTTTAATAAATGCTGATAGATCAAAGATTATGGAAGTTAGCACCGGAGAAGCTCAACAAGAAGGAAGTCCAAGGACACATGAATAAGGAAAGCATGAACCTGTATATGTGATATCAGCTCAGCTTCCTCTTTAGCAGTCAGAAGTTGTTTTGTCTCAGGTCCCCACAAGAAGAGCTGAAGCGCATCATCAGTATCAACCCCTTGTTTAAACTTTTTCTTGGCATTAATTTTCTGAGGAACATAACCCTCATTGTCCACATCGTTTGATTTAGGAGCCCGTCTGTTCTTTGCTCGTCTCTCCAGCTGCCGCTTCGATCTTACTATGGCTCCCTTTTCCGGTAAGGACATAGAAGAGCTAAAACCAAACATCCAGAAATACAAAGCTTTTCACATTACAGCCCAAAAGTAGCAAAGAAGCAGATAATGCCAAGACAAACAAGGTTTAAAAAAGCAACCTAGTGGAGAGAGAACCCCTGGTGTTGTCAGATGGATTAGCTTCAGTGTCGTCAGCTAACAATGCAGCTTGTTTTGAAGCTGATAAAGCCTTCTGAGCTAGTGCAACAATATCACAAAGCTCTGCATCTGCTAAGGGCGGTACAACTGGCGGCAATTTCGTTTCAGCTGTTAAAGGAGATATCAATCTGCAAACACCATAGAGCTTACATCATTCAGAAAACTCAAAGATTGAATGAAAATTGAAACTGGTGGGTTTAAGAGAGGAAGAGGCATTACAAATTCCATAAACCAGCAGAGTGAAGAAGTTGCTGTTCAAATTTCTCATCTTCTCGAGATGAAACCAATTCATCAAACTGCCTCCTCTCCAGAGTCAACTAAAAGCGCAAGGAACCAAATCTCGATCAAAGGCGGATATATAAACAAGAGGACTAGAGAGATAAGAACTTTATGATTGATTCATGCTTTTATGACAATATTGCTACTATAAAACACACCTGGGATGTTCTGTCTTCTCTTAACGCATGTGACAAAGGCCTAGACTCTTCCCGTGGCTCCTGTGAGAGAACCGACGCAGGAAAATGTCGAGATAGAGAATTGAGATGACGTGAGTTAACTACAGGAGTTGTTGTTTGCTCATGAAGCATCACTACTGCAAAACACCAACAAAGAAACAAAAACAAATCAGAAAATGCTAACTCAAACTCGTATCTATACAAGAATTCAAATTGAAATCCATGAACTTCAAACCACAAGGAAAAAGAAACATATCCAGACGAATCCAGCAGAGACAAAAATCCATCAACGGGCTCAGTACCTGAGGAAGGAGAAGAGTAGCTCTTGAGATGGGTCTTTGTCTGAAACGAAGGAGACGAAGAAACCAAGTTCCTCGTAGCTTCCATTTCACAGAATCACCAAAGTAAAAAAGACTCTGTTTTTGCTTCCACGAATGGCTAAGGAAGAAGAAGAATAAGAACATGAGGCTACTCTACAGAGCCATGACGAACAGATAAGGCGACACACTCCCAATTTTTTTTTCTAAAAATTAAAACTTGTTTGTTGCCATGGAAGTCAGATTTTGTTCTCTCTCCCTTTTTTTTTCCTACTTAGTGGACCAGATTGAGTCTCTTATTGGGCCTAAAAGCCCAAATATCCAAAAGCTAATTCGAATCATCTTCTTCTCCCTCTCCTTTAGGAACCCTAAGATTTTCTCTGTTAATCAGAAAAAGCTTGTTCATCATCACTGAAATTAGTTTACAAAATCGACGAATTCGGAGATGATTTTTCAGAAATTGTGCACAAATGAGTCCAACCTCAACGCTATAGCTTCCAAATCGCGTTTTCAAACGCAGATCGGTGTTTCGAAATCCTCCTTTGGCGGCTGCGGTCGTATCTCCGCCAGGTCTAAAGACCGTCACACTAAGGTTGAGGGAAGAAGTCGTCGAGTTATGATGCCGGCTCTCGTCGCCGCTAGGATTTTTCAGTTGACGCGTGAGCTCGGTCACAAAACTGATGGAGAAACCATTGAATGGCTTCTTAGTCAAGCTGAACCGTCGATTATTGCCGCTACTGGCTCCGGGACTAAGCCGATTTCGAATTCGGTTGGTGTTGCGGCGGTTGATTCCTCGTCGCCGATGATGTTTGCTATGATGCAAACGCAAACGCAAGAATCGCCGAGCTGTACGCTGGATCTGTGTCAGCCAATCGGAACTCAGTATCCGGTGAATGGTTACAGTCATATGCCGTTCACAGCCATGCTTTTACAACCGATGACCACGGCGGCGGATTCTGACGTTGAGATCGCGGCGGAGGAGGAACCTCACCACCAGTAATATTAGGCTTTTGGTTTAGTAGAGGTTTTAATGTACTCTTCGTAGGTTTGGAGTTTCAAATTAGGATTTTTAAAAGTTTGGTAATGTTATTTTGCCATTAAACCACTAATTTGGTTTAGTAAACAAATTGATTTAAAATTAATGTCATATGTTTAAAATGTATATATGATTTTCCTCTCTATTGATTTGTTGTTTGTAATGCTTAAAGTTCTTAAGCCAAACCATTTAAATAAATAAAAACTTCACAAACAAAAAATTCTCATGAAATCCAACTATTTCTATTTTTGGTAAATAAGTTATAAGAAACCAATCATTTTTCTCAGCCATTTTTTTTCTTGCATTTGCTAGAAATCTGGACCTCCTTCCATGACTCTTACGATTGACCCTTCTCAACTCTCTTCTTTCACACAAAGTCTCTCATTTTGCAACTTTCCAACTTTTGATCTCAACGTCATCATTTCAAGATTTTCTAATTTGTGTTTTTTTTTTCTGCAACAAGCTCGCTCGTTAGTTTTCTTTAAATTCTTCTTCTCCATTTTTTAAAGAACACTAATTGGTTTTCTCTTGTTTCATTGCCGTAATTTTTTATAAAAAGGTGGATGTTTTGTTCTCAAGACATGATAGAAAAACACAAGACATCTCTACGAATATTTCTATTGGTAACTTCCAATGTTTCTATTCCATTGTTAGGTCAAACATTTCAAATATCTTGGTTCGGACGGTTCTGATTTTATATCAAGACTTTGATTAAGAACAATGAGATTTAGGGTTGATGTTTGTTGGACACAACACATCTTGTTGTTCTTTGTATTTGCCTTGAGTCTTATGGCATTGGCATTATGTCTGGATGGAGATGATTACAGTAAAACAGGGAACCCAAAAGTTCTTATTTCGGTTACAAATCTTATATATACCCGACTTCAGAATCTAAAGAATGTCTTAAAGGCTGACGTCGATCGAGATTTAGGATATTGCATCAAAAATTTGTAAGTATTTTCAAAATCCTCTAATGTAGTCCCATGTTTGAGCCAATACATCCATTTTATATTTTTCTTATAATTTGTTGATAATTCAGGAAAGGTGATTGGAATGAAGCATTTAATTTTGATAAAAATCTGGACTTCTTAAGCAATTGTGTCAAGAAAAATGATGGTAAACAAAATAAATGGTTATATTTTTTTTAGTCACTTGAACATTGAAATTTAATGGTCTGGTGTTATGCAGGTGACCTCACAGTTAGACTATGTACAGCTGCGGAGATAAAGTTCTACTTTAGTAGTTTTGTTAGAAGAGATGAAGCAACAACGGTTCATGTAAAGCCTAACATCAACTGCAATTTAGCTAAATGGGTTTCCGGATGCGAGCCAGGATGGAGTTGCAATGCAGATGATGAAAAAAGATTTGATCTCAACAATGGAAAAATTCTTCCATCTAGAACTCGTAAATGTCAACCTTGTTGTGAGGGTTTCTTTTGTCCACAAGGTCTTGCTTGCATGATACGTAAGAAATCCTTATATATACATGTTATATCAACATTTTAAGTACTAAATCTTTAATCTAACATATTCATTGTTGTTTATCCTCTGACTTATGTAAACAAAGCGTGTCCATTAGGCGCATATTGCCCGCTTGCCAAGCTTAATAAAACAACAGGATTTTGTGAGCCGTAAGTTGTTAGCTTTCTAGATTAAGTGAGTAGGCTAATGAAAAATATCATTAGTGGATGATTGAAAGAGTTTTTACATTGCAGATATAATTACCAAATTCCTCCGGGAAAGTTGAATCATACATGTGGTTCTGCAGATAGTTGGGTTGATGCTGAGAGTAGTGGTGATATGTTTTGTTCACCAGGTTCATATTGCCCAACAACGATTCGAAAGGTCACTTGTAGTAGTGGGTATTGATTCTTTTATCTCACAACTCTTTTTACCTTAGCTTTCTGAATAATTTGTTCATATGTGAAATATTCATCAAATTTGGTTACATTAAGGATGTAATGTTTTATGTATTACTCAGGCATTACTGCAGACAAGGTTCTACTTCACAAAAACGTAAGTTTCTACAACCAAGAAAATGAACTGTTTTATCAGATGATCGTTCAAAATATGTCACAAATTAACTTAATCGTTCATTCTCTTTTTGGTGACCATTTTAGCATGTTTTAAGCTCGCAACATGTAATCCGAATACCGCAAACCAAAATATTCATGCCTACGGAGCCATCTTAATTGTAAGTTTTTGTTAATAACAAAAAGAATTGCTTTAAATTTGTTGGAAATTAAGTATAGTTTTCATTTTTGTATATGTAGGCGTCACTAAGTCTTCTCATGATCATGGTTTATAACTGTTCCGATCAAGTTCTTGCCACTCGAGAAAAAAGACAAGCAAAGTCGAGAGAAGCTGCAGCGAGACACGCAAAGGAAACAACACAAGCTCGAGAAAGGTGGAAAACTGCAAAAGGTGTTGCCAAGAACCAAAAGATGGGATTATCTGCACAACTATCTCAAACATTTTCTCGCATGAAATCTGCTAGAAAGGATGCCACACCTGCTAAAGCGTCAGGAAAGTCAAAAGACAAGAAAAAAGAGCCAAGTAATTTAACCAAGATGATGAAATCAATGGAGGAGAACCCGAGTAACAACGAAGGATTCAATGTAGGAACCGGTAGTAAACCTGGGAAGAAGCCGCAAGCTCCAAAGGGTAAACAACTACATACTCAAAGCCAAATCTTTAAGTATGCTTATGGTCAGATTGAGAAGGAGAAAGCTATGGAGCAAAACAACAAGAACTTGACATTCTCGGGAGTTATTTCGATGGCTACCGACACTGAGATGAGGACTAGACCTGTTATAGAAGTTGCGTTTAAGGATCTAACCCTTACATTGAAGGGTAAACATAAACATATATTGAGATCTGTCACCGGAAAGATCATGCCAGGTCGTGTTTCTGCCGTCATGGGTCCATCAGGAGCTGGAAAAACTACATTTCTTTCTGCCTTGGCTGGAAAAGCAACTGGATGTACGAGGACTGGTCTAATCCTCATAAATGGTAGAAATGACTCCATAAACTCATATAAGAAGATCACTGGATTTGTGCCACAAGATGATGTTGTGCATGGCAATCTTACCGTCGAGGAGAACCTTCGATTTAGCGCAAGATGCAGGTAAAACCATGGTAAATTTATTCTCATATCATAGAGGAGATTAAGAGTCCATGTCTTAAAAAATTGGTTACATTTTATTACATAGAGTTTATACTTATAAAAAATGTTGCATATCGTTTATTTATATATATTTCTTTACATGCAGATTAAGTGCTTATATGTCAAAAGCAGATAAAGTGTTGATCATTGAAAGAGTGATTGAAAGCTTAGGACTACAACATGTAAGAGACTCGTTGGTTGGTACGATAGAAAAAAGAGGAATCTCTGGAGGACAAAGAAAACGTGTGAACGTTGGTGTTGAAATGGTCATGGAACCTTCTCTATTGATATTAGATGAACCCACTACAGGTTTAGATAGTGCATCTTCACAATTACTTCTTAGAGCACTTCGACGTGAAGCACTTGAAGGTGTTAACATTTGTATGGTCGTGCATCAACCCAGGTATGTTATCTCCACCATAAATTAATTTATTTTTTCCGTTTCACAAAAAAATATCGTTTAAAAAAAAAATTGCTTAAGAATTATGCCTGTTTAAAATATTAAGCTAAGTTAAATACATTTAGTTATGAAACGGATAGAGTAATTTGTTTTTTTTCCTCTTATCAGTTATACAATGTACAAAATGTTCGATGACATGATCATACTAGCAAAAGGTGGCCTTACCGTGTACCATGGATCAGTCAAAAAAATCGAAGAATATTTTGCTGATATCGGGATCACGGTTCCCGATCGTGTCAATCCTCCTGATCATTATATAGACATTCTTGAAGGCATTGTGAAACCAGATGGTGATATAACTATAGAACAACTTCCGGTGAGATGGATGTTGCACAATGGTTACCCTGTGCCTCACGATATGTTGAAGTTTTGTGATGGACTTCCATCATCATCAACTGGATCAGCTCAAGAGGATTCCACTCATAATTCTTTTAGTAATGATCTATGGCAAGATGTGAAAACTAATGTGGAAATCACGAAAGATCAGTTACAACACAATTACTCAAATTCGCATGACAATTCTAATCGAGTAACTCCTACCGTAGGTCGACAATATAGATATTTTGTTGGAAGGTATGATTTTTCTAGATTTGATCGAATGAAATTTTGTGGTTGCTAGTTTTCATATATGTACATTAAAACTTTAGTCTATATATTTCAGGGTTGGAAAACAACGACTTAGAGAAGCAAGACTACAAGCGTTAGATTTCCTAATATTATTAGTTGCAGGAGCTTGTTTAGGAACTCTTGCCAAGGTGAACGACGAGACGATTGATACACTTGGCTACACATACACCATTATAGCCGTCTGTAAGTTTTTTACGTACACTAATATTAACTTATATTTACGAGTATTCGCGATTTTGGACCGTTAACTAAGCTTTTTTGTATGTCCTTATCTTTTTTGTAGCTCTTTTGTGTAAGATCTCGGCGTTGAGATCGTTCTCTGTAGATAAACTACAATATTGGAGAGAAAGTGCCGCTGGAATTAGCAGTTTGGCGCATTTTATGGCTAAAGATACAATGGACCATTTAAACACAATTATGAAACCTTTAGTGTACTTGTCCATGTTCTACTTCTTCAACAACCCGAGATCTAGTTTCGAAGACAACTACATTGTACTAGTATGCTTGGTCTACTGCGTAACAGGCATGGCTTACATTTTTGCCATATTGTACAGTCCTAGCGCTGCCCAATTGGTTTGTCCTCACTTTCTCATAATTCATATATAAAGGAACCAAAAAAACTCACTAACCATATGGTACCTAAATTTGCGGTTATTGTTCTTGCAGTTATCGGTGTTAGTCCCCGTTGTTATGACTCTTATTGCGAATCAAGATAAAGAAAGCATGGTTCTTAAGTATCTCGGAAGCTTCTGCTACCCCAAATGGACTCTCGAAGCTTTTGTCCTTTCCAATGCTCAAAGGTAGAAAGTTTGAAGATTATTCTTCTATCACATAATCATTCTTAATTCAGAAAATTTGATTTTGGATATTTTTTGTTGGGTTAGGTACTCTGGAGTGTGGGTGGTGACTAGATGCAGTTCATTGGCTCAAAACGGATATGATCTTAGTGATTGGATATTATGTCTCATTGTTCTCATTCTTATGGGACTAATATGCCGATTCATAGCTTATTTCTGCATGGTTACATTCCAAAAGAAATAATCTAATAATTACACATGATTAAAAAAGCTTACATTTTGTAAAAGTCTTCTATTTTTCATACGTTAAATATTAAATGAGTTATATAAGTAGTTTATAGAATTAGAGAAGAAGGGATTTTAGAACTCTTAATATACTTTGATGCATTAGGGATTTTGTTAAGTTGTGGCTTTTAGTTGTGCCCATAAAAATGTAATAGTGTCGTCTTGGGCGGATTACTCACCTAATATATATATATATATATATCTTCTATTAAAATGTTAAATACAACATTACATGATTTTCTTGTAATGTATACAAAAACAAACTAAAACAATTTACTAAGTTAATAAACTTTAAAATATCAAATGTGAAATATACCCGGCTTTACATACCCTTGCGGCTTCACATACCCTTGCGTAGCCTGAGAAAATCTATCAATTCAGAAGCTACTCACCCATTCTTTTGAGAAAAATAGATATATCCTTCTTCGGTTGGCCTTTCAAGCAACAATTTATTTATTACATATGGCAAGAACGAAAAGAGAGGAAGTATAAAACGCATTACCGGACTTACAACAAACTCACTCGTACGATAGAGAAGGTGATACTGTCGCGAATCATGTCTTTGAAAAACTACGAAAACAAGAGGATGTGAGGGTAGCTGCAACTATGGTTTAGCTCTAGACTTATTCTTATTTGTATTACTTATCAGATATACCGACTAATCAAATTTTCCAATCTCCAAAAGAAATTCTCTCACTTCTATTTTTCAGAGAGAAGGTGATTCCCCGTTTACCGGATTTAAACTCCAAAAAAACTTCTCCTCTCTTCACTCTTTAATAAACAGTGAGATCCAACGGCTAATAGCATGGCACAGATCTAAACCTAAACCTAGTAGCGTATAAACCGCTGATATAGAAGAGGCAACCCCTTGTCTCGCTTTCTTATCTTTGTTTCTCCCGATCGAATAGAAAAAGTCTCAAATTTCTCTGGCAATCTCTACGTCGAAACCATGCAAAGTTCTTTATCTATCTGTAATCATCAGTTAACTTAGCAGATCTGTGTCATTTATATTGAATTTATTTATGCAATTGTAATCGATCTCTTTATCTATATTGAATTTTATAGAATCCGATTCTATCGCAATCTACTTCCCTCGGTTTCGCAGTTTGCTTATGCGTTTTTCAGTAATCAGTTAACTTTGCATAGATCCATCTCAGTTATGCAATCTAATCGATCTCTCATCTCATGTATATTGAATTTTATTCTATCTCAATTTGTTTAAGCCTTTTTCCGTTTTCGTAATTCTCTCTCTTTTTGTTGTTGTTGCGTGAAGCTTCTTACACATGCGTCTTCTGGGATGTCGACGATTACCCAATCCCTAAAGATATCAAGATTTGGGTTTATGGTTTGAGAGTTATGGCTAATTTCCCAAAACAGATCCGGAATGATACAACGCTACGAGCTGCCAACCTTTGAGATCAACTGTTGCGTCAAACGACAAGGCACCAGAAGGTGATCTCTATGTCATTCCTCTCAGACCATTTAGGGGATTAATGTAATTTCATAACACTATTTCTTGATTTCTTGATCTCTCTCCCTCGTCCTTCTTCTTCTTCCTCATTCCTCTCAGACCATTTAGGGGATTAATGTAATTTCATAACACTATTTCTTGATCTCTCTATATAAACATCTTAGTTGAGACTATTATTATTATCAAAACCACAGAACATATACTTTAAAAAAAAAAATATACAATTGTAGTAAGGGGATAACATATATTTTCTTATAAATAAATCCATCTATATTATCAAACCTAATTTCAAACCGAAACTTCCTCACTGTTTTTTCTTTAATTTCGTAAGAAAATATTTGGTGGTTCGTTTGTGGGAATCGAGGCTTATGGTGAGGATGAGATCCCCGAAGCCTTGGATGAAAAATTGATCGAAGACGGAATGATCATGTACAACCCCAAAGGTATATTCCTTTACCTAAACATCGTAACACTTTTTCTACTTATATTTATGTATGTCTGTCATGACCTAACCTAGATCTCTGTGTTGATATGTATTAGGTTCAGTTAATTTAATGATAGAGGACATTACGAACATAGAATGTAACTATTCTGATAAGCCACACAATTTGATGGTAATCTCCAAAAAAATCCCTGAAGACAATGAGTCCATGAGGGTTCTTTCGGCTTTGAGATCGAGAGGTCGCAATGTTCTGTTGGTACAGCCTGACGATGAGGCCGCATCAGAAAAGCTGTTTCTTACTCCAGAGTCCATATCGGACTGTACAAGATATTTAAATGGAGAAAAGCCTATTGACGAAATTGTTGACTATACTTCTTCTTGTACTAGCTGGGAAACTGATACGGATTATTATACTAATACTGAGAAAGTGGAGGACTCCAATGTTCTCTTGGTACAGCCTCATGATGAGGCGGCATCAGAAAAGCTGTTTCATACTTCATTACTACGTGATCTATTTTTATTTTTATTTGTTTATGCATGCGTTCTCCGTTTTGCAAACACTAATTTGCTCTCTTTTTTTTTTTTCTTCTCTCCCAATTCTATCGTGATCTCAGTCGAAACCATGAATGAAGATTTTTCCAGTAAGATATCTCTCTTCCTCTAATCGATATATGTCATATAATAAATTAATACGGTTAATATGAATTTCCATTTTATGAAACCTTGCAGGGCCTATTACACGCGTTGATGGGCGTAAGACAGGCGTCTTCTGGGACGTCGATGATTCACCACTCCCTAATGATCTTGTTGGAATTGAACCTTTGATTAAACCTGCAGAAGAAGAAGAAGCTTCAGCGAGAAGAAGAAGTGCTCATAGAGCAAAGGCAAAGGAAGAATAAGAAGAAGTCGTGACAAGGTCAACGACACATAGAGAAGAAGGAGCAAAGTCAACAAGAAGAAAGGTGTTGGGCTTTGTGTGGTTTGGTCCTAAGAAGACTAATGGGCTACGTTTTTGGTTAAGGCCCAAATTAAAGGAAGTGTGTTTTGTTAGTTAAAGTGCTAGCTAAAGACTAGAGTTGTGTTGTGTAAGAGTTGTTGGTTAACCTTGCTTGTGAGCTTGGTTATAACCTTAGGTAATGATGTCTAGAAGTAAGGTCTAGGTCTAAGTAGAAGTATGGTTGCAAATGTGTGTGGTCAGTAGAAAAACCACTATATCTATGTGTGTGTGTCTTGTAAGAAAAGTATCTTTTGATCCAATAAACAAGATGTAGACAATTAATTGTTTCTCTCTTCTCTCTTACTAAACGTTTGTGTAACAATCAAAGAGAGTAAAGAGAGAACAAGGTAATCTCTGTTTCAACAACAAAAGAAACAGAGAGATACTAAAGAGAGTGTGAGAGATGGTGAACCTCTAAAGGTTAAATAGAGGAAGAACCTGAAAATGCAACAGATCTTGATCCTCAATCGATCTATCAGAAAATCAAATCAGTTCTTGAGGAAAAAGAATATTTTGGTGAGATGACAATATGGGCTTATGCTGAGAAGATATCGTTCTCGGATGACTTAGTGGATGAATATCGGAAAGCCAAAATTTACTTTCTTCCCGGAGGTGAATTCTCTCAACTCTTTGTCTCTCTTACATATATGTATATGTAATCTCTTTCTCCGATCATGCATGTATATTTTTACAGGTGATAAGAATGCGAGATTTTATAGGATGATACATGACATTCAATTGTGGGAAATAGATACATTACCTCTGAGGTATTCTACAGAATCAAATGTGATCGTCATCTCAAACAACATCCCAGGTGACATTGACTTCATCGAATGTCTTAAATGTTCAGCTTCGAGAGGTTACAATAATCTCTTAGTACAGCCTAATGAGGCTGCACCCGAAAACCCTGAAACCTCAGAATGGCCAGGATACCTATTGCATGGAGGAAAGCCTATCGGCCGAATCAGATATTTATAACCGCCGCGCAATCAATAGTTGTTTCCATTGAGCGGAAGAAGAAACATAAGGCAGCGGTGCATATCTCCCGTTTTACTACTGGTATGAGTCACAGAGATCATCATGACTCAGCTGTTTTATATCAAACTCACTTAGATTTTAGTTCTGCTTCCTTATTGTAATCCTAAAATTGTAGTGGTTGTTTGATTAATTCTGTTTTCAACTAAATCATCTGATCTCAGGTTTCGCCAAAAGAATATATTACTTGTATTTTTAAGCATCTTTGCTAGTTTGGTTTAATTATTCCTCCGCTTTAAACCTAAGAGCTCAGACAAGGTTTTGTTCTGAAACATCAACATCAACACCATGCGAGTCTTGGACCCTTTTTGCCCATGTTCACTACACTTTCTATGTATGGCGCAACCATTAAGTTATTTAGTTTCAAAATCCCAGCAATGAACATTTTAACTTGGAAATCAAGTAGCATTTGTGTTACTAACGTTACTAACAAAAAGTTAGATAGAGAATTATCTAACTTAATGGTCAGATAGAGAATTACCAAAAAGTTAGTTTCTTCTTACTCTTTAGATCAATGTTACTAACGTTAAATTCAGAAATGACATGTGAACATGGTTATTTACATATTTTTGTGACCTGCAACTTTAGGAGTTGCAAGATAAGTAAGTCAGGTCAAGTGCGGGAGTGCTCTGATCTGACTAGCAAGCTTGATATCACCGAGGCATTTGTTACTATGTTTAGATTGACTTTCTGTGCTTCATAACTATATCAATATCAATATACTCTTGAGACTTTAATGTGCTGTCTAGAAAAACTTGAGCCAAACATGCAAAGTGCTTGCTTCCACAAACGCGGAATTGAATAAATCTTAATATGCCATGAAGGAGAAATATTTCATCATTTGGGAGCAGAAAAAAGCTGGTATTTTCTTTAGTTTGCTCTTATCAAATGCTTAAAAAGTTTTCTGACATGTCACATTTTTCCAGAAAATGTACTGGTTCGACAAGCTTGCATTTTGCAATCCAACTTACAGAATGCTACTAGTAAAGACAATGCTTCATTACACCAAAAAATTGGTATCTGTATTTTACTACTTCGGCCTGTCTTTTCATTAGCAATTTCATAAGAACTGTTAATATGCGATCTTGATTTGCTGCTTTTCGGGCAGAGAGGACAAGCTCAGTGCAGATATTAGAAAAGTGATAGACAATTATCAAGTACAATTTTCTGAACAAATTTCCGATCTGTTCAATAGGCTGCTTCTTGTCTGTCCCATAAAAATGCACACCTTCAGGGTGTTAACAAAATGTCCCAGTCTCGTTTAGAGGCCCACAACTAGGTATAAAACTGTTTTGTTCTAAAATCAATGAGTTATGTCTTGTCTAGTTTTTTTTTTTGGTCAAGGGTAGCATAAATTTATTCTGGAACTTGTTAATGTTCTGACAGTCTGTGTAACAATATCTGCAAATTTGTTTGTGTAGGCCATTCTAGAAATGAAAAAGAAGGTTAGAGCTTCAAGGAATTTATATAGTTCTCACTTGGAGGCAGTGCAGAATGTAGTTCGGTTGCACAAGGCAAACTGGAATATGCTTGTCTTGAGGAAGTTTCAGCATTGACTACTTCAAGTGCATGTTCCATTGATGAGGTATGCCTTGTTAACTTTCTTCCTTTTGTTTTAGTGACTTTTGGTGTGTTTTTGAAGTAGTTGTCTCGTCAATTTCAGTTTCTTGCTTCAGGAGATGAGACAACAGTGTCGCTATTTGATGAACTTCAGAGCACTCTCTCGTCCCATCAGGGAGAAATGGTTCTCTTTGCGAGGGAACTGAGGCAGGTCAGTGCGCTGAGATATAACATTTATTGGTCTTGGAGATTTACAAGAGTTGTTAACTGATTGTTTCTCTTTTGTTGCTTATAAGAAGAGGTTCCACACAACACAGGAGATGTTTGAATACACAAGTATGTTCTTTCAGAAGCTTATGGAAGAGTCTAAAAATTCTGAGAGTCGTGTTGCAGAGGCAAATAATAGTTACATAAAACAGAATTTTTTATTTTCAGAAGACTGACGAGGTCATGATACTACTACATCTCTGCAAGTTTCACGCTAAACATCTTTGCTTGATCCCATCTATAACTGATATGTGTTGTGCAAGCTCAGTCAAAATCTGATACAGATAAACTTATAGCAGATTTAACTAACCTAGTCTCAAGTCACATTCTGTTAGATTTTAGTTGAGTTTGGTCGCTTGCTTTATTTAATTAGAGGTGTGTCTTGTCTTAAGGGTAGTTATGTTAAGAGTTACAACTCTTGTTATTAGTGTTGTTTGGATGAATACTATAAGAACACGTTGTCTTTGTTTGTAACACAGTTCAGATTCTCAATTAATAAAGTTTCAGTTTTCACAACTCTGTTTCTGTCTCTCTCGTCAAGTCTCTCTGTTTATTTATCAAAGTCCTTTGATAATCCAACACATTCGTCCATGGCCAACACGAATTGGTTCGTTGCTTCTTCCTTTATTTGTTTTTTTCTCTCTTCCTTTTTTTTGCAACATAAACTGTATGTGTTGCCTGGCAGGTTGATTCAAGACTTCATGATTTCAAAGATGCCGTCTCTTCCAACAAAAATTGTCTTGCACGAACATGTCTCTGCTGTTAATAATCTGACTAATGATGCAAAAATAAAGCGGGAGACATTCTCCATACAAGCTGAGGATGAAGCCAGAGAAGGTGCTGACTTCTCAGCTGCAAAACATAAGTTCCTTACTATGTTTTGCAATTCCTTTGAGTTGCAATTTTTCAGTTGTGCATTTTACTACCTCTCTGTATTTTTCTCATGCAGAATCAGCTTTCAAACACCGCAAGAGAACTCATGAATTTCTAAAGGAGATGAACAGTTGCACATGTCTCCTCATTTGTTAAGTAAGTGTTTTAAGTTTTGAAGATACATATCTGAAATTCTGATCTCTTCATCCTCAGCTTGTATGATTCGTATTTCAGTAGTTAAATTTTCTTTCAGACAGGGTTTAATTTGTTCAAAAACATCAAGAAAATGCGTATCTTGGACCCTTTTTGGTCATGCTGTTTTGTGTTGTATGCATGCACACACCACTTGATCACTTTCTTTGTATGGCTCAACCATGAAGATGCTTAATTTCAAAGTCCCAACAACGAACATTTTAAGTGGGAAATTTGAAAACGGTTTGGACTTGGATTACGCCGGGTCCTAAACAAAATATAATGATGATCTAAACCGAAATCCTAAACGAAATTACTGAGCCAAATTGATTAAACCGGGCGAGCACCTCTTTATAGAAAGTCTCTTGAGTTTGTTACTAACATTGTGAGTGGGTGACTTTAGTTTTTTACTTGTTGAGTCGTAAAACGCGTAACATATATTTGATTTTTTTTTTTTTTTTTTTTCATTCCATGCTTAAATCTAAAAATGAATGGAGAAATTATCTGTCCCACACTTCCCACACGTTAAAAAACTTACTAAAATTGTTGGCCAATTAACATACAGATTTTTGGATACCAAGCATGAAATTGACAGACTTTCTTTCATCGTACACGTTAAAAAAAAAACTTACTAAAATTGTTGGCCAATTAACATAGAGATTATTGCCTTATTGGATACCAAGCATGTGAAATTGACAGATTCATCGAACACGTTAAAATACTACTAAAATTGTTGGCCAATTAACATAGAGATTATTGGATACCAAGCATGAAATTGACAGACTTTCTTTCATCGTACACGTTTTGCTAGTATAATTCTTCGAAAACAATTGAATCACACGTCACATATAATACAGATAACACCTTAATTTAAAAAAAAAAAAAAAAAAAAAAAAAAAAAAAAGTTTTTCACTTTAATTATGTGTAATTGCATGAAAAAGGTGTCACACGTCAAAACTTACTGATTTTTATGACTAAATTAGCAGAGATATTTGGTGCCAAGGATGACGTGAAAGGTTTTTGTTTCCACGTACACATCTACTCATCGACACGGTTTCAGTTTTCACTTTAATTCTTTGAACAATATACTATTCTTCCCTTCATAAAACAGTATATAAATACGGGCCAGTGGGCTTGCCAGGAAAAGGGAAAACAGAAAAGAGAGAGGGAGAGAGTCTAAGAGCATGATTATTGGTAGTATCTTAGAAATAAATCTTAGGAATATTTAAGTAATATATTTGTAAAAGTGATAGTTAAGATATAGTATTTTTGGGTTAAGATTTTTGTGTGATTAATGGTAGGTTCTTAACATGTGGTTCTTAGAAAAAAAAATATTAATACAAAAATAAAATTTATAATTATAGAAAATTTTATAATTGTTGCAAATTAAAAAAATTAAAACATACATGAGATACAATTTATAACATAAATAACATAAAGCACACATATTTTAAACTTAATTTCTAGAATATTTTGTCCATATATGCTCGACCAAATCCTTCTTCAATTGTAGATGCATACCTCGATCACGAATTCGAGTTCTAGTGGCCATCGTATCGAAGAAATTTGAAGGCATATCTGTAGAATATGTGAAATCCACCCGTGAACTTCCTGCAGATTCCGCTTGTTCGAATTCGGTCGTATCAAACAGAGTATACCCATCTCGTTCGTCTTCTACTATCATATTGTGAAGTATTATACATGCTCGCATAATATTTCCTATTTTTACCTTATCCCAAAGAAGAGCCGGATTTTTGACAATAGCAAATCGAGCTTGCAAAACTCCAAAAGCACGCTCGACATCTTTACGGCAAGCTTCTTGATGGGTTGCAAATAAAGATGCTTTTTCAGTTTGTGGAAGTGAAATAGATTGGATAAAAGTAGCCCATTTAGGATAAATGCCATCCGTGAGATAGTAACCCAAATTATACTCGTTCCCGTTGACTGTATAATTCACTGCTGGTGCTCGCCCTTTTAAGATGTCATCAAAAACCGGAGAGCGATCTAGAATATTAATATCGTTTAAAGTACCTGGCGGTCCAAAAAACGCATGCCATATCCAAAGATCTTGGGAAGCTACAGCCTCTAAAACGATCGTTGGTTTTCCAGAGGCACGTGTATATTGTCCTTTCCAAGAGGTAGGGCAATTCTTCCACTCCCAATGCATACAATCAATGCTTCCCATCATCCCGGGAAATCCTCGAATCTCTCCAATATGGAGTAGTCGTTGAAGATCTTCTGCAGTGGGTTGTCGTAGGTACTCATCTCCAAAGCAATCAATAATTCCGTCAACAAAATGTTCCATGCACTTCATCGAAGTGGTTGCACCAATCCGGAGATATTCGTCAACCGCATCAGCTGCTAAACCATATGCAAGCATACGAATTGCTGCTGTACACTTCTGTAGTGTAGAAAAACCGTATCTTCCTGTAGCATCTCTTTTTTGTTGAAAGAATGGAATTGTGGAGAGTCGATCAACAACACGCATGAATAATGGCTTGTTCATTCTAAAACGGCGTCTGAATAGATTAGGAGGGAAAGTTGGATTTTCTGCGAAATAATCGTTCCATAACTGGATGTGTCCTTCTTCTCGATTTCTTTCAATATGGACTCGTTTTTTCCTCGGTTTTGCGGTTTGTGGACGATCACCGTAAGAATACAAAGAATTATCTATTTCTTGCTGTAAAATATTACTAAATTCTTCGTCCAACGCTTCTTCTAAATTTTCATGGGAAGATGATGCCATTTACAATGTAGAATTGTTTTGGATTTTTTTGAGTAAAAATAGAAGCCTTGGCGTAGAAAAGAAATTGGAGATTTTAGTTGTAGAAAAGAAAAAGAAGCCTTGGAGATTTTTGTTGCAAGTAACTGTTTTTAGAGTAGAAAAGAAATAGAAGCAAAGTAAGAAGGAAAGAGTCTGGACAATTGATATTACAAAGTGATATTACATGGTCATATTTATAGTGGACTACACAAAACATATACATGGTTAAGAAGCAAAGTGAAACATGTGGCTACAATGAATACTTGTATCCGTGAACAAACAGAGAGGACTTGTGGTAAAAAGAAAACTCATTCAAACATGTGGTTAGAATCAAGACTTGTAGTGTCCGTGTACTTGCTGGAATCTTGTCCTCTTTAACATGTCCCCTTCTTGTCAACTTGTCTTTTTGCTTCACGTGTTGCTAGTGAAGCAACTTGTCTATCCTGCACAAAAACACAAACGTGTTACCATCACAATATCACAACTCCACTTGTTTGTCATGCACTTCAACTATTTCAAGCAAAACTGATTCATACAAACACAAATTCATACAAACACTGATTCATTGATTCAAACAAGTTCATACAAGCAAAAGACTTAACTTATGACAGAAAACACAAATTGAAATACAACAAAAAGACAAACTTATGATACATGAAACAAAGAAAGCCGAACTTATGATACATGAAACAAAAGAAATCCTTCAAGCATTTGACAACATGTCATTTATGAGCTTGTCTTTTAAGGCAATTTCTGTGTCACTAAGCTCTGTTTTTGCAAGTAGACTATCAAGCATACTATGCTTGCTCTGTTTCTCTTTTAACTCAAAGTTCTTTTTTGAGATCTCCCATATGCCCTGCAACCTAGAGAGACCATTGCCTTCTTCTCCCACAGTCTTTTTTGCGTTGGCCTTTGCAGCCTTAACACCAATAGGACGATGCATTGCTTCCTCTACTCCATGGGACAGTGGCTGACAGCTTGAAGGCTCAACAGACTCCTTAGTCTTTCTTCTTTTAGACTGTCCAGTCGGTTTAGTAGTAGGAGCTGAACACCATTTTTGATCATGGCGAAGCTCTCTCCAAGCATGCTCAAGATTGAATTTTGCATCATAGTCGTTGGTGAAGATTTGGTGAGCCAGTTTCATCACATCATCATCATTCTGGCCACTTGATTGCTGTTTTAACGCAGCCTCATAACTCCCTACAAACTTGCATACACCATCATTGATCTTAGCCCACCTCTGCTTTATGTGATCTGGCTCTCTCCTTTCCACACCTTTCAGATTTGGACTTGCACCATAATAGTTAGCAATGCGTGACCAAAAAGCATTACCCTTTTGTTCATTGCCTATTACTGGATCCTTACTTGTGTTGAGCCAAGCACTGATGAGCACCACGTCTTCTGTGGGAGACCATTTCCTTCTCCCTCTTTTCACCTTGGGTTTGTGTGCAGCTTGGCTTGGAGAGTCAGCTTGGCTTGGAAAGACAGGGACATCATCATACGGATTGGCTTCTAGATTGTGAACCTCTTGTTGACTAGTTAAGAGGTTCACAAAGCCTGATCCATGACTATATGGATATGAATCCATAGCCTAGTTCTCTGGTTGGTGTTGAAAGGAAGCAGGATAAAAAAAGAAGAAGTGTTTTTGGTGTGTGTAAATCAGTATTAAGTTAGAGAAGAAGAGGTTCATATATAACAAGAGAAACGCTTGGTTTGTGTTAAGTGTGACACTAAATTCTTTACCTAATCAAATAAAACACAGAGGCTATAGGCATTGATAACAAAGATTTGTTGTTGAGTAGGCAGGGAATTATTAAAAAAGAGTAGGGGTGTGTGTTTAAGTGTACGTGATAGAACATAATGAGAGATAGAGTGTTTAGGTTTTTATTAAAAGGGAAGAAATCAATTAGACAAGAAGTTTGACAGATAAGAAATGAATTAGACAATAAGTGCTAGGTGTTTTAAGTGTGACACAACAAGCAATCAATACCAACTACCAAGCATTGAGTAAACACAAAGACAACAATAAAAACAATCAAATCAAATTAAAGCATTTCAGGCTTAAACTTTAAAGACAAATAAACATATGCTTCTATTAGCATTGGCTCATGTTATTTGTGCGATAGATTAGGTATTCTACTTGAGCAGAGATCACCAAATAAACACTTGGAGAAACACATTCAAACCAAATTCAATCATTTTAAAAAACTGCAAGTTCAAGCATTACATTGATCTAATAACATACACATAAATAAGACTAACTGACATATGAAACAAAATTAAATATGATGTAGACAATCAAATTAAAGCATTTCAAGATCTTAACCTAATCTAAAACAAACAAGATTTACTCATTCAATGATTTAATATCTTCACATAGACTAAAACAAACAAGTTCATACAAGAATTACCTTCAATGAGCTGTTACTCCGTACTCCATGTAATGAACCTCATCTCTAATAAACCTCATATGTCGCAAGTTCTCCAATTGACCTTGCCAAAAACAGAGAAACATATCAAACTCATCAAAAACAAATCATCTCAAATCAAAGCAATGATAACAGAGAACACGTATCAAACAGATCAATTTTATGGTTCAAAACGACACTATCTGCGATGTTAAATGGAAACAAACGGATAAATTACGAATTCCCAATCTTTTAACATCATATGAACCCTAAAAACTTATAAAACTTTCTGCTAACAAAACCCAACCCTAATTTGGTTTGAAAACGACATGCAAACATCAGAGAACACTAATTTTGATACAGTCAATTTCCAATTGTGAAAAACCCTAATTTTCGAAGCATAATTAAAACCCTGATTTTCGATCTACAAGTGAAATCAAAGAGTTACATACCATTTATCCCGCAGATGATGATACAGACGGATCAAAAATGCAATCCCCACTCAATTAACCTCTCTATTCGACGGAGGAAGCCGATTGATAGAGATTTCTCCGGCGGAAGTTTCAAGAACTTGAGGGAGAGTGAGACAACATCGAAGAGTGAACATAACGACTGCTCAAACACGAAATTCCTTTCAAGTGCTACTCTCAATTCGACGGAACAAGACCGTCGGAGAGCTTAAATCGTCGGCGTTTACAAAACAGAGAGAGAGAGAGAGATGTGAAATCGCTTGGCTTGGAGAAAGAAAACACGGGAGAAAAAAAAAATTCTCCTTTTATTTGTTTTTTTAACATGTTAGAGCATGACACGTATGAACATCTTAAACCAACAAAAACATCTTACCTAAGATATAAATCTTAGATCAATTTTGTTGGTTTGATTATATTTAATCAATTTTAATACTAAGATATCTCTAAGATGTTGCTGTTAATCATGCTCTAATATTATATATACACGCTACACGCTTTTGTCTAACCTCAACCTAAATCTCCGTTTAGAATCTCATCGCATATCACATCTCCGACTCGTTCGTTCTTCGGATCTCAAAGATTTCGGATCGGAGCTATGAGCCGTGCAGGTTCCGTCGGAAAGGTATGTCTCTTGGTTTGTAATTTACGAAGCTAGGTTTATTACTATATCATGCTCCTCTTTATCTTGATCCATAACTGGTTTTGGTTTTAATTTTGACTGTAGGTTAAGTCCGATGATGAAATAAAAAATTTCGGTGTTGCTTGGCTTTGGGATTTCGAAAACATGTGGTTGGAGAACACGGATCACCCTAGTTTAGATCAACTTCGTGAGAACGTTGATAAAGCACTGAAAACTCTCAACCCTCTCTATTTCCTCCACGGCAATCCCATTGGCTATGGAAAAGTAAAAAAAAAGTAATAAAGCTGCTGTTAAGTATCTGAGAAAAAAAGATTTCACTTTTCACAATGAGGAAACAAGAACTGTCCATTGTTCTACGTGTGGAGTCATGATGCGACAATCAAGTATTTATCCCAACGGTAAGATCCACCTCTTAATGATTTTGGTGTTCTCATTACTCGTCCTTTCTCTGAATTTTGTTCTTCTTATTTTTCAGATGATCCTCACGAGAGGAAGACGGACATAGCCGATATCTCTCTCGTGAAAGAGGCCATCTTTCACGCTATGGATTCAATTACTAATGAAAAAGTCCCTCGCAACATTCTTTTGGTATCAAATGATAAAGATTTCAAATGCACTCTTGAAGCTTTGAAACTCAGAGGTTTTACAGTGATGGCGGCAATCGAAGCTAAAACTCCAAATCACATGTATGCGGATATTTGTGGCAATGGTACTTGGTGTTGGAAGGAGATGGAGAAAGGAGGTAAGCATATCTCCAAATCAATCATGAAATAGACAAGGGAGAGTATGAAGAGAAGAGAAGATTGTTTTTACTATGCTTTTGTTTTTAGTCTCTGCTTTCTATGAACCGATTCTTCCTTATCATGCTTCATTATCTAATAGTATACATCATAATAAAAGAATTAGGCTACTTGATTTGACCTCTTGTGCACGGGTGAAATATATTTGTTTTGTTAATGCCATTTCTAGTGATCTATATAGCTCATCAAGTTAAATAGTACACATTTTTCTCGATTTCCTTTTCATTGAATACAAAACCAAAACAAAAGCTGAATCAAATGACTATTTTAGATAGTTTTGTTAGTAGCACTTCTGAATTTCACAAGAGACTGATTTGGTTTTTAGATGAACGCTTAGGAAGATCTTGAAGAAACTGCATATGGTGCAAAAAGCACTTGACTTGTCTAAACTCTCTACCACTTTCTCTAAACCTATATGTATCTCCAGCAGCATCGGATCAATCCAGACTCCCTTATTTCCTACCCAGTGCAAGCCCTGGAGCGTGAGAAGAATCACAAATACAGAGTTAGGATTGAGTATTTAAACCATCTACTTATTGAGTTTAAATTGAGAGATTAGATGATACACACCTTGAGGACCAAAGTTTAGTCTTGGAGATTTTTTTTAGCAGACGAGGAAGCATTTCCCAACCTTAGAGTTTAAATACATCCCCTGGAACACACACACAAACAATCTAGGTCTGGTCATGATCAGAACAGAAAAAATAAATGATATTACTAAAGACAATGAAGAATATATAAGACAAAGAAACAGACCTCAACAGAAGCAGAAGACAGGGAAAGGTACTTAACATTGCACATCCAGCTGAAGATCGTATATAGATTAAGGTAACCACATTGTCGTTGCTAATCAACATTTAGCATGACTTGATGAAAAAGGAAGACAGTACTAGAAGGAAAACGGATTGCCTCACGTTCCAAACTCGTTTTTAAACGCAGATCAAGATCAAGAATCGCGAAAAAGTTTTGATCCTCCCATTATAACATGTATCTTTTTCTTCGGACCTTTTGGGGTATCCGATGACTGGGCCGTCTTTGGCTTTTTGCTCGGAGGAGACGGATTCGTTCTCAATCTGGTCTATATCTCTTGCAACAAAAATATATTAATGATTTGTTAGCACAGATTCACATGCCCAATACCAAAGTAGTGACTACTGACTCGCGGTTGCAACTCAGTTTTGCAGCCCGCTTCCTGACGGCTCTGATATCGCATGGTCGTGGCAGCCTC
>NW_003302552.1:17662214-17706184 GCF_000004255.2 Arabidopsis lyrata subsp. lyrata
TATCCGACCCCGATTGGGGTGGGAGTCGAGAGTATCGTGCTATTGCTGACACAACTGCAGATTTAGGTTGGATTACTTCTCTTACGAAAGAATTGGGAGTCTCTTCAACCACTCAACATGTCATCTATTGCGACTATGTTGGTGCCACATATCTTAGTACTAAACCGGTGTTTCGTTCGTGTATGAAACATGTGGCCATTGACTATCATTTCGTTTGGAAACTGGTTTAATCTGGATTTTTACGACTTGCTCATGTCTCCTCCAAAGACCAGCTCGCAAACACGCTAACGAAACCCGCGTCACGATCCCTCCTCGCTGTTCACTCTAGTAAGATAGGCTTCTCTCCCGATCGTTTATCTTGAGAGTACGTATATAGAATACACGGAGTATCTTTGTAAATATGGTAAGTTACTTCTCAATCAAGTTTGTAATCTAAACTGAATATTCTAGATTATCATTCGCTCTGTATAAATAGAGTTGTACTCATATCCTAATCAATAAGAAGAATACACTTTCTCTACATCTATATATACATTTTCGGAGAGATTTTTTAAATAAATCATGGAGTTGGCACTTATTTAAAATGTAATGCCATTGACATTAATTATAAAGATTTTTTGTTTTTTTACTATATATATGTAAATCTAATTCGTTTGCGGAAAATCTGGAGACAATGTTTACTAATATCTAGACAATGATCGTTTATACTCTATTTAAATTAAGATTTTCAATTCAAAATCACTTACCATATATTGCTCTATATTATCCCTTGTTAAAAAATGCGGCCTCCGTGGCCGCCTAAGTGCCGGTTAAGCGTTCGACGGTAAGTAGCCACGGGATTTGTCCAAATCGGAGAACAACAATTTTTTGTAGTTTATGATTAAAATTCTATTATACATGTAAGATCTATCATATTTGTGCAGATTCAAGAAGAAAAACGAGTTAAAAATGATGTCAAACGTATTAAAAAACGAGCAGCCGACATTCTTAGGTTTAAGAACTCGTCAAAATCTGTGAAAAAGATGATTGTGTAAAGTCCGGTTTACCCTTCATTGAAGAATAAACTAAAAAAGAGCAAAAATGAGATCTTGAGACTGGAACTTGGGTTTATTAGTGCACTACTTCAACTGAAACCACTACACCAAACCGAGTTTATATCATTTCTCAACAAATAATTCATATATATCCAAAATATTAGATAAAGCCCTAAAACTAATCTCCGATTAATTTCTGTGTAATCTCTGATTAACCGATTAATCGCTAGGTCCAGCTCGAACGCCCCACTAACGCCTAGCGATTTTTTGAACAAGGATATATCATCAACAGATAATCGTTCAAACAAATATTCATACCGACGAATTTGAAGAAATTTTTTGAATACTATTAACTAGGCCCGGCCCACCCATAAGGGAGCCAAAGCATTTGCTTTAGGCCACCAAATATATATAAAACATTAAGGCCACAAGTATGTAAAGTTACCTTTGGTCTGTTGGTTGTGTAACTCATTGATGTATCACAAGTTGGTGGGTTCGAGTCTTTACTTGTACATATTTTGTTTCTCCTTTTTTCCCTTTTTTTTTAGTCGGTTCTCTTTTTTTTTTTTTGATTACTACGTGTTTTTTCCTTTCTATTTTGTGGAGGGGGAGAAAATTGTTATTTATTTATTTATCAATTGTTGCTTTAATTCTTTTTTTCTCTATCAACAAAATTTCTAAATATTTATTTAGTTTGGCTACTAAATCTTATATAATATTCTTAATTTCTTCAAACAAAAACTGAACTTTTATATATATTTTAGTATTTAAATGACAAATTTTTAATATTAATTTTTATATATAAAACTATATTATTTAAATATGCTTTAGGCCACCAAAATTCATGGACCGGCCCTGCTATTAACAATCGGAATTACGTACTAACTGTACCGTCAAAACCTATTACGTACGCATTCATAAGAAAAGATAATGACCATGCACAGAAACGATATAATTACATAATTTGCTGTCCAAAAAAAAAAAAGGAGGATAAATGTATCATCATTTTTAAAAAGGGGATCTTTAATGAGACAAGATACTAATTATCTGTTTATCATAAAATACTTAGATTTTTTTTTTTTTTTGTCAACAGCTTAAATTTAACGCTCAAAAGAGCCATTCATGCGGAATGTTGTTTACATAAGTGATGTGAAGCGGTTCGGTACGAACTTGTCGAGCCAATTTATCCGCTTTTACTTAAATTATTAATTTGCGATTCCACTATGATTTCATCAGTTTATATAATTTGGATTTTGTTAATAGAAATAATTAGTTGTTGAGAAAAATATAGTATAACATTTACCTAAGATAACCACATGGGCTTCTGTGAATGTTGGCCCACTTGACTGGATCCATTTGTTTCTGTGAATAGGCAGGCTTCAATACATGGGCTTCTTTGTGACGTTTTCTGTTTCTGAATGTTGTTGCTGGAGATATTTATTGCAGGTTCATCTTGATAGTTTCCTCCAGAGTCCGGACCTTCAGCTCCTTCCTCATCACTTATTCTCTCCTACCTCTCTCAACTCTTCCGCTACTCTTATCCAGCTTTGCCCTTTTGTTCTCTTTGAGTTTCTTTGCCTTGCAGTTTTACCCCAAAAAAAATTGAAGCTTTTTTAGGGTTTTTCTTCGGTCTTAAATTGTTTTTATGTAATGCTGCAAACTTCGCAATACCCATCTTTAATGGCGAAAGCAATTTAATTTTATTTGGGTTTACTGATTTTTCACTTCTTTTATCTGATCCACTAATTCTCAATCTATGAGACTTTGATATCTACTACTGGGTTAACAATGGAGCAAAGTTGCAGCTGGGTTTTGTTTCCTTTAACTTTAAGAATGCAGCTGGATTTCGTGTTTTCCTTTGTGACTGACTCATAATAATTCTTAAATGAGAGCTTTGAGTTTGACTTCTTAGACTTTCATGAACAGGTCTTGCTAGGAAATAACCAGTGGAATTGGATTGGTCTTTGGTTCTGGAGTTTGTGATTTACTACAGTCGTTGGTTTCAATATGGCCACTTACGTTTCACCACCGTGTTTTACTTAGAATGTATTACCAGAGAATCATTTAGGCAGTGTTAGCTCTTTTGGAATGATTGAGAGTAAGAAAAACAGAGTTTGTCTGATCTTCGCCAATCAGAAACTCTCCATGGCATTTCCAAAGCCAAGCTCAAGATCCTTTCACCCAGAAATATCGATGCTTAGAGAGGTGACGGGACCAATACAATAGTCAATCCAAGAAGGAAACGTCTATTGGACCTGTTACCGAGCATTTTGAAGAGCCATCTGCTCCGAGCAGTTACAATGACGCAAGGATTAAAGTTATTGCTGTGGGAGGCAGTGGATCAAATGTTGTGAATCATATGATAGAGAGTGAAATGTCATGCGTGGAATTCTGGATTGTGAATACCGATATTCAGGCTATGAGAATGTCTCCCGTTTTACCAGATAATAGGTTGCAAAACTTGGTAAGGAGTTTACAAGAGTTTTAGTGCTTAGAGGTAATCCAGATATCGGAATTAATGCTGCTAGAGAGAGCAAAGAAGTTATTGCAGAGGCTCTTTTATGGCTCAGATGGTCTTTGTCACAGTTATGTCCTCAAATATATAGGATTATAACTTTTGCACTATGTTCTTCTTAGCTATAAACTTTGATCGTAGAAAATGAGGTTTAGTCTCTGTCATTTCTCAATCACTTATTACCTAGTTCTTTGTTCAAAACAGTGAGGTCTCTATATGTGTCAAACTATAGAAGATTTAGGTAATTGATAGCCAATCATGGATTCTTTTTGTATATCCACTGCCTCCAGCATTATTGTAGCATCAGTGTCACTGCTTGAGCGTTGATGCTCGCATGTCTTCGTCATTTTATAGGATGTAATGGGTGGTGGAACTGGCACTGGCGCAGCCCCTGTAATTGCCAAGGGAATTGGTATATTGACGGTTGGTATTGACACAACGCCTTTCTCATTTGATGGGCGAAGTAGCAATGGTCTGGTATCAAGAAGGGCTTGCATCTAATATCTCCGAGATAATGTTGACACTCTCATGTCATTCCAAATGTCTCTCAGTCTACTCCGGTAATGGAAGCATTTAATCTAGCTGATGATATACTTCATCGGGGGGTTAGTGGGATATCTGATATCATTGCGGTATAGCTTTTTCATGGACTTCAGTCTGATCATTTATCCATAATTGAATATGTTCTTGATAAGCTCTTTTGGCGGCATAATTGGATAAGCATAACAAACATATCAAAGTAGTCTAGTTGACCTTACAAGCTAGTAGATTTGGTGTGGTAAAGGAATCAGTCTAATGAGTTGGATACTGAAAATAACCATAACATATATATTCAATGTTACTCAACTATTGCGCATTTTATGTCATGTTGTATTAAAGAAAGACTTGAACTTGAATTTCTTTAAAGCAAAGTTTCATTTTGTTCCAATCATGCTGATTCTTTCATTCTACTGGTAAGAAATGAAGTACGATTTGTATGAGATTATTTAAAACAATCTAGACTTTAATTACATAATCAATGAGATCTCATGTTAGTTATATCTTCCTTCTCCTCGCCTACTCCTGCCTCCTCCTCTCTAGCCTTCTGCCTCCTCCTGATCTATCTCTCTTTGGATGGAGAGACCTCCTTCGACCATCCTAGACCAATACCAGGTGTGATTCATATCTATAAAAAGGCTCAACTTAGAATCACCACAAACAGCGGCATATGTGATGAAATTTCTTTTTGTCAAACCCTTGCGCAACGAGCCACTATTACCATCTCCCGACACGAGGAGTATATGGCGAGAAGAATGTGACTGAAGAAGGGAATCGAAGGCATGTAAAAGAACTGATTGAGTCATGATTAACTCCGTCAAATCTTTCTTTGGATATCGTTTTACTGCAAAAATAAAATAAGTTAGACAACTAAATAAGAAATAATGAAATGGTACAAAACTGGGTAAGTTGTAAAGCTGATCGTCTTGACACGTACCGCAAGCTGGTTTACCACAATATGAACCTCTACTCGGATTCAACTTGAATTCGTACCCACGAGTCTTCAAAAACGTACGACAACTTTTATTATATTCATTGTCAATTCCATAACAATAAATTTGATAAGAAACATGTAAGGTTGGGTCGCATGTTTTCAAGGCGTTTTCAATTTGGTTCCTTAGGTCATTCAATCTCCCATGATCATCCGGTAGTTGTGTAGTATCCATGTCTATAAAAACCGTCACCGCTTTTGTTATATCCTTATTCAGAGCCGGATCTCGAGCCGGATCCGGAGCAACAAGGTTGCGAGCACGAACCGGTTTTTTGGGAAAAGACCAAGGACCGTCTGACAAAAATGAAACGAAAAAAATAAATCATCACATCGATCGAATTAGAACTGCTAGTTAACTGATTATATATCGATAAGACCAAGTCAAAACAAACAAATTCTTATGGAACAAGAATAAATACGCGATAGAAAGAGAGATCTTACCGTGATCTTCGTTTTCCATTGTTTTCGACGGAGAAATCGCCAATTTTTTCTCTTTAGGAAATTAGGGTTAGAATGGGTCTGCGAGTGAGAAAGAAATCTATAATACATGAAACTTTTGCACAAATAAATAAGGAAATGTTACTACGTGAAACAGATGAAACGGCGGCGTCTTGAGCCTGTCAATTTCATGCTTGGTATCCACTAATCTGTATGTTAATTGGCCAACAATTTTAGTAAGTTTTTTAACGTGTGGGAAGTGTGGGACAGATAGTTTTTTTTTTTTTTTTTTTTTTTAAATTAAGGTGTTATCTGTATTATATGTGACGTGTGATTCAATTGTTTTCGAAGAATTATACTAGCAAAACGTGTACGATGAAAGAAAGTCTGTCAATTTCATGCTTGGTATCCAATAATCTCTATGTTAATTGGCCAACAATTTTAGTAGTATTTTAACGTGTTCGATGAATCTGTCAATTTCACATGCTTGGTATCCAATAAGGCAATAATCTCTATGTTAATTGGCCAACAATTTTAGTAAGTTTTTTTTTTAACGTGGACGATGAAAGAAAGCATGTCAATTTCATGCTTGGTATCCACTAATCTGTATGTTAATTGGCCAACAATTTTAGTAAGTTTTTTAACGTGTGGGAAGTGTTGAACTGATAATTTCTCCATTCATTTTTAGATTTAAGCATGGAAATGAAAAAAAAATAAAAAAATCAAATATATGTTACGCGTTTTACGACTCAACAAGTAAACAACTAAAGTCACCCACTCACAATGTTAGTAACAAACTCAAGAGACATGTGGCCAATTAGCTAAAACATCATTCTGGAAAATTTTTGATAAAAAAAAAATTGATGGAAAAATTTTACATTGTGGAAAACTTTTGACAGAAAATTTTCACTTTTTATTAATTTTTTAATTAAATTTAAATAATTTGTATATAAAAATTAATTGAAGTTTATGGTGTTATTTGAGGAACTTTCTAAATATGGTTCTATTTAAATATATATATAAATATATATGTTATTTTTGTTAAATATATATATATATATAACAGTGATCTAACATGTAAAAAAACGATATACAAGAGTCATGCTAAGCGTAGCTACTACATACACTAGTATTAAAAAAAAAAAAAAAACTAATAACAGTCACTTAAAACGCCTCCGTTTCATCTGTTTCACGTGCCTTGACATAAACCAAAATATTTAGAGACTTCATTCTCGTTCGCAGACCCATTGTAACCCTAATTTTCTCTTTTCTCCAAAGAGAAAAAGTCTCAAAATTCTCTGGCGAGTGGCGAGCTCTCCGTGAAACCATGGACAACGAAAATTCCGGTAAGATCTCTCTTTCTTGATCGATAAGAATTTGATTTCATTTTAGCTATCTGTATCTGTTAACCAGCACTTATAAGTCGTTCGATTTATGGATCTAATTCTATAGTAACCGATCTTTTAAAACCCCTGGGTTTCGTGATTTGTTTATGCCTTGTCCGTTTTTGTTACGTGAAGGTCATTGTTACTCAGTCACAGGCGTCTTCTGGGACGTGGAGGAAATCCCAATCCCTAAAGATGTCAATCTTCCTTCGATTTCTGGTAATATCGAATCAGCTCTTGAGAAGTTGGGTTTTTATGCTCTTGAACCGGTCGAATTCATTGCTTTGGGTGAGAAGAAGGATATCGCCTCAAAAGGTGAATGGTTCGAAGCCGACATCTACTACGTATCCGAAGGTGAATTCCTTTACATAAACCCTCGTAACACTCTTTCCTGGCTAAATCTATGTTTGATATATTTTTCGCAGGGGATAAAGACACTCGAGTTAACTTAATGTCATTTCACATTCTTAACTGGGCATCGAGCTCTTTTAAGAGGCAACCAAATGTGATGTTAATCTCAAGAAACCTCCCCGATGACACAGAGTTCGTCAGGGTTTTTAACGCTTTGAAATCAAGAGGTTTCAATGTTCTCTTGGTACAGCCTCATGATGAGGCCGCATCAAAAGAGCTCTTACGTAATGCAGACTCAATATCTGACTCTACTAGATTTTTTAATGGAGGAAACCCTTTGGATGACCAAAGTGGAAGCTCACAAGGTGTTGACAATATTTATTCTCATCCTGAGAGCTTCTGTCCTTTGTTATGTTAAACTCTGTTTTCGGTTTTAAATTTATATATGTCCTCCTAATGCAGCATTCTTCAATTTTGTCTAAGCAGGTTCTCTAGTCTCAAATTCTCTGGCGATTGAAACCATCAACAACGAAGATTTCTCCAGTAAGCTCTCTCTTTCTTGATCGATAAGTATCGAGTTTTATGAAATCTAATTCTTTTGTAATCCCATTTATGCCTTTTTTCGTTTGATGAAACCTTGCAGAGCCTATCGCACGCGTCGATGGGCCTAAGACAGGTGTCTTCTGGGACGTCGATGATTCATCACTCCCTAATGATCTTGATCCTCAATCGATCTATCAGAGAATTAGAACAGATCTTGAGAAAAAAGATTATTATATTTACGAGATGTCAATATGGGCTTATGCTGAGAAGATAACCTTATCAGATGAATTGTTGCATGAGTATCGCAAGTCCAAAATCTACTTCCTTCCCAAAGGTGAATTCTTTTTTTTTTACTTAAGCCTTAGCTCTTAAAACAATCTTTGTCTCTTATATATGTATGTAATCTAAATCTTTGTTGATGTATCTCTATAGTTCCAGGGGATAAAAATGCGAGACATAATATGATGTTACATGACATTAGTTTATGGGCAATAGACACACCTGTGGCATATCCTGCACCATCAAATGTGATCGTTATCTCAAACAACATCCAAGGAGACGATGTCAAGACAGACGGCATCCCAAGAGTCATTGACTTGATCTTTACTCTTGAAGGTTTGTATTCGAGAGGTTACAATGCTTTCTTAGTACAGCCTAATCTGCTTGCACCAGAGATGTCCCAAACCTCAGAATGGCCAGGATGCGTATTAGATGTAGGTAAAGTTACTGGCAGATTTCTTCTAGCCCCTAGTCAGATGAAGCGTATGCGGAAGAAAGTTAAGCCAAGGCGAATTCGTCAAGGCAGAAGAGCACTTCGTGAGGACTAGCTTCTCTGCGTAGATCATGACCGTTCTGTTTTTATTCTAATCTCTACTTCCTTATTTGAAGCCTTAACCTATAGAATTATTTATATTAATTCTGTTTTCAACTATTTACGTGTGAGCTCTTCTTCTCTTTAGTTATCCGCTCTTTGTTTGTTGGAATTTCTTGCGACATTGTCCATATTCTTATCTATCTCTCAAACTTCGATTCCAAAAGAAATAATTTATTTTGTAACAAAGTTGTATTTGTTATAAATCACATGTTGGATGGACTCCATAACCGTGGGCCTTATCCATATTCTAGAAGGCCCATGTCCATGTCCTAGAAGGCCCATACCCATGTTCTAGAAGATTCTCCTTATGACGGTCTATTTTATACTTAGTGGGCTTTTGGACTTTAGGGCTTACTAACCCAATGAGGATTTGTCTCCTCTCATCATGTATAAATATGTAACGAACCTCATTCATTAATCAATCGAACAACAAGTTTTACAACACGTTATCAGCACGACTTGCTCTTAACGAAAACCCTAAAACTAAAGTAGCCGAGTTCGCCCACCGCTTGAAGCTACCAACCGCCGACCGCTCGCTTTGCTCCTTGATCGGCGATCTCCTCCTAGCTTCATACGTTCGTGATAAGCTTGATAACCGAGGTCTTTAGCTCCCGGTTCTAATCCATACAATCCCAAAAAGGTGAAAGGTAAAATCAAAACCCTAAAGCTAAAGAACCCAACTTGAATTTGAATCTAACAAACGGTGGAAACCTAAAACGAATCTTGATTGTATAAACGATTGTTTTTTGCTTGTGAAAACCGATCATGAACTTGAACTTAACAAACGGCTAAGACACTAAAACGAATCTTGATTGTATAAACGATTGCTTTTTGCTTGTGAAAACCGATCATGAACTTGAACTTAACAAACGGCTAAGACACTAAAACGAATCTTGATTGTTTAAGCGATTGCTATTGCTTGTGAGATCCGATTGTTTGACTCGTTTAGGTTGCTAGAAAAGTTGATTATTGCTTATGCTAAAATCGCCTAAGTTGCTAGAGAAGTTTTATTGTCTAAACCTAAAATCGCAAAACGAAAATACATAAGCTAATCACCGAAACTTTAAAGGTCTAAACCTAAAACTAAAACGAATCTAATCCGAAAATTCCATAAGTTTAAATCGGCTTGATTAAGATTGTTTAGGTTGTTAGATTGTTTGCTCCTTTGATTGATTACATGCTTAAAACCCTAAAACTAAAATTGCATGAACCCTAGAAAACTTAGAAAAGATAATCCTAAAAGAAATCTCAAAACCCTAAAACCTAAAATCCTAAATAAAATAGGAAACCCTAAATTCTAGGAAATCTTAAAATCCTAAATAAAATAGGAAACCCTAAATAATAAGAAATCTTTAAAACCCTAAATCTTAGGGATAATAGGAAATCTTAAAACCCTAAATCCTAGGAATAATAAGAAATCCTAAAATCTTAAATAAAAATAGGAAATCTTAAAACTCTAAAACCCTAATCAAATTAGGAAATATTTTAGAAAAGGAAATTTAATCCTACGAGGAAAGTCAAATCCTTAAGTAAATCGATTCATGTTTGGTTTTTTAATACCGCATGACATTAACGATTACATGATTTTGACTCAATCTCCTTTTGCTTGTAGATGTCGAAAACAAAGAACCTCGAGTTTTCTGCACTCAACGTTTCCGGCGACAACTACTTACAATGGGCATTGGACATTAAGATAGCCCTTGAATCCAAAGATCTCGCCGAGTGCATTATGGAAAACAACGAGTGTGAGAAGAGGTCGAAGTTTAAGGCGATTGCATTTATACGCCATCACATAGCAGAGAGCCTTAAGAATCAGTACCTTACTATCGAGGATCCTCTCGATCTTTGGATCGAGCTGAAAAAGCGATACGATCACCAAAAGACGGTACTCTTACCGAAAGCCCAATATGATTGGAAAAACCTCAGGATCCAGGATTTCAAATCCGTGGAGGAGTATAACTCCGAGCTTTTTAAGATTGTCTCAATCCTGAGGCTATGTGGTGAAAAGGTGACTGATAATACTTTGCTTGAGAAAACATACTCAACATTCCACCCTAATAATGTGGTACTTCAGCAACAATACCGTGGAATGAAATTCAAAACATATGCAAGTTTGATCTCCTGCTTACTCCTTGCTGAAAAGAATAATGAGCTATTACTAATGAATAGCTCAATGAGACCTCCAGGATCCACACCGTTGCCGGAAGCCCATAAGGCCGAAATAGCCAAAGAACCTCGAGAGACCAAAGAAACCAACTACGTCCATAGAGGGTATCACGGTCGTGGCCGTGGTAGAGGACGTGGTGGTGGTCGCAGCAACCATAACTCCTACGGCCGAGGAAACCACCATGGTGGTAGAGGCCGTGGGAACAATGGTCGAGGTCGTGGCCGCGGAATCTTCAAACCGCAACACAAGGCCAAATCCGTTTGCCATAGATGCGGAATGGACAATCATTGGGCTAAGACGTTCAGGACATCTAAACATCTAATCGATGCTTATCAAGAAATGATAAAGAAGAATCCCGAAGCCAATTTGGCTCATCTCGATGGTGATGGAGATTTCGACCATGAGAACGATGACCAATTGGAGTATGAGACTTCGGATTGCTTAAGAGAGGAAAATTAAATTCGACATCTTGTGTTTTAATTTGCTTTAATTTGCTTTATGTTTTCATGCTCTATGTCTTTGAATTCTATTCTATGTTTTTTTGAATTCTATTATGTCTTGGATTTAAATCTAAGTTTAATTTGTTTTTAATATAATCGTTTGCTTTATTATCTAAGACATATTTCTTGTCAATATTAGAAATGGCCGATGACAAGAATATACTTGTGGTGGATAGTGGATCGAGCCACACAATTTTAAAAGACAAAAGATACTTTATAAATCTAACATTGAAAAATGCCAATATTAGCACCATAGCGGGTATAGCTAGTCTCATTGAGGGCCACGGTCAAGCCCATATCCTTTTATCAAATGGCACGCATCTTGAAATAAGCGATGCCCTATACTCACCCAGCTCAAAGAGGAGCTTACTAAGTTTCAAAGATATAAGATTGAATGGTTTCCATATTGAAACAAAGGGTGAAGGGAACAAAGAATTCCTAAATATAATTGAGATCACCCAAGGACATAAGAAAGTCCTAGAGACTATACCCGCATTATCCACTGGTCTCTACTATGCTAAAATCGATATGATCGAAGCTAATATGGCAATGAACAAAGAGTTCATCGAGAAATTCACTTTATGGCATGACCGGCTTGGCCATCCGGGTCAAAATATGATGCGTAAATTAATGACTAATTCAAAGGGGCACACCCTAAAAGAGAAAAGAGTTATCCCTAAGAATCTCACGTGTGAAGCATGTTCACAAGGGAAACTTATTATAAGGCCGTCACCGGCTAAGGTAAATAAAGAGACCTTAAGTTTTCTGGAAAGGATACAAGGAGATATATGTGGACCAATACACCCACCATGTGGGACGTTTAGATACTTTATGGTTCTCATTGACGCGTCGACAAGATGGTCACATGTTTGTCTCCTATCCACTAGAAACCAAGCGTTTGCTAGGTTATTGGCCCAGATAATAAGACTGCGAGCCCACTTTCCAGATTTTCCGCTTAAGACTATACGTCTAGACAATGCTGGTGAATTCACGTCCCAAGCATTTAATGACTACTGTATGTCCATGGGGGTAAGTGTGGAACATCCCGTAGCACATGTACATACACAGAATGGATTAGCGGAATCCTTCATTAAACGAATTCAATTGATAGCTCGACCATTACTCATGAGGTCGAAGCTCCCAGTAGCCGCTTGGGGACACGCTGTTTTTGCATGCATCAGAACTTATACGCATAAGGCCATCTAGTGAACATAGATATTCACCATCCCAATTACTCATGGGTCATGAGCCAGACATATCCCATCTAAAGACTTTCGGGTGTGCCGTATATGTACCGATTGCTCCACCACATAGAACAAAGATGGGACCTCAAAGGAGGATGGGAATATATGTTGGATTTGATTCTCCCACCATTATCAAGTATCTAGAGCCAACTACGGGTGATCTATTTAAGGCTAGATACGCGGATTGTCATTTTAATGAATCCGAATTTCCTACTTTAGGTGGAGAGACGAACAAGCTGGGTAAAGATATAAAAGAAATATCATGGAATCAAACATCCTTGAATTGGCAAGATCCTCGGACTCTGGCATGTGAATCAGAGGTCCAGAAAATAATAAATTTGCAAAAGCTAGCTAATGAATTGCCAGATTCCTTTGTTGACCCAAAGAAAGTTACAAAATCGTACATACCAGCTTGTAATGCACCAGTACGTATTGATATCCAAAAGGGAATCAATGAAATTGCTACAGAGTCTAACGCACGTAAGAAACGTGGTAGACCAATAGGTTCCAAAGATAAAAATCCTCGAAAATCGAAGAAAGGTGCAGTAGGAAACGAGGTTAAGGAAACCATAGACATGGCCGCGGCAGACCTTAAGGAACCGAATAGAGAGATTTGGGACGCCAATCCTCATGGTCCTGAAGGGATAGATGATAATGAGAAATCAATAAATTATATCATGTCTGGAATAAAATGGAACCGCAAAGATGTCGACATCGATGAAATATTTGCATATAAGGTAGCAATTGAAATAAATGAGGATCATGAACCCACGTCTATATTAGAGTGCACTCAGAGATCAGATTGGCTAAAATGTAAAGAAGCCATAAACGTGGAATTAAGTTCATTAAAGAGAAGAGATGTGTTTGGTCCAACATTAAGGACACCATCTGAGATAAAACCAGTAGGTGTTGGTGTCGGATCCCGCACCAGAAGTCCGAGACCAACCAAAGATTGCCACGTAGTCAAGAAAATGGTCCCTAAAGGATAAAGCCCATTGGACCCGTGAGCCGAAGGAACGGTCGAAGTGGTTATCACCACTTCGAGAATCCGAAGTGACTGCACTGTGACACGAGTTTGGTGTGGAAGACACGGGTAAGACGGTTCAAGGACACTTGGGCCAAAAAGGCGAGGCCCATGAAGATTAGAGTCAACTCAAATTCAAACGTTGAGCATTAAAGTCGAAGAATCAAAACGGACACATTTAAGAAGGAATAATTGTACTTAATTATTTATTTTAATGTCGTTTCTCTAGGTATAAATAAAGAGGCTAATGGCCATGTAAAGGGGATCTCTTTTTCAAAAAAGAAATACTATAGCAATTTTCGTAGCAATTTAGAAGTTTTTACGTATTCATCTTTGTCCCTCAAGAATAATCTTTCCAACTTAATAAAATACTTGAGTGTGTGAATCCGACATCCACATTTTGGCGCCGTCTGTGGGGAGATAGGATTCTTGAGTGGTCAGATTTTTCTTTATTACACTTCCGAGATAAGCAACAATGTCCGGAGGAGACACCGTTGAGACATCATTGGCTGAAACCCTCAAAGCTATGCAGCAAACCATGTCGGACATATCACAAAAGTTCTCGGATGTGGAAAAGGCCGTCGATACGTTGCAAACATCCCAGGTATCTCTTAGTCAAAACGTCAATACTATACAAACTCGTGTTCGCTCTTTAAGTGCAGGAAACCTTGTGGGAATCCGAAGAGGGATATTCAACTCGCCAAGTTCCGCTGCACGAAATGAAACCAGCGGACAAACAACTCCTGGTGCTACTAATAATGTAGCTCAGACTTTGGAAGAAGAGACACAGCTCGGGGATGAAGAACAACTTGCAGCTCAGTACGAGCAGGAGAACCTCGACCAGTTCGAGACCATGAGGAAGGTTAGCCAGGAATTAAAAGAAATGAAATCAAAATTTCATCAAGCCACAAGTTCGGAGCCAGACATCAATCGAGTCATTGAAGAAGCTAGGCGAACACCTTTCATCTCGCGAATTGCAAGTTTGAGGATCAAAGATTCCCAAAAACTCAAGTTGGACCCTTACAGCGGATTGGAGGATCCAAAAAGCTATCTCGAATTAGATGAAGCTTTTCTGATCGCTGCTGGAAGAGTCGAATTAGATGAAGCTGATGAGGATGCAGGCTACTGCAAGCTTTTTTCGGAGAATCTATGTGGCCAAGCTCTAATGTGGTTCACCCAATTAGAGCCGGGTTCGATCAACAATTTCGACGAACTATCAGCCGTATTCTTAAAGCAATACTCCATCCTTATGGATAAAAGCGTTTCAGATGCCGATCTTTGGAACTTATCGCAAGGATCTAATGAGTCACTTCGAGTTTTCATCACCAAATTCAAAGGAGTGCTGTCAAAGCTCCCAAGAATTTCGCAGCAATTAGCTTTATCTGCCCTACGAAAAGGATTGCGACATGATTCAAGGTTTAAAGAAGACTTAATACTTCATAAACCAGACACAATTCAGGATGCACTCTTTCGCGCGAACAACTTGATGGAGGTAGAGGACGAAAAAGAAAGTTTTGCCAAAAGGAATAAACAAGAAAACCCGGCAATCACCGTCCCTACCAAGAAGTTCGAGTCTAGGGAGAGCAAAGGACCAAGGAAATTTGGATCGCAACCCTTCAACAATACCGTCGGAAAGCAATTCCAAGGGAAAGGAAGATCAAACACTTGGGTCCGTGATGAAAGTCTATATTGCGATATTCATAAAGTAACCGGACATTTAACCAAGGATTGCAGCGTTCTTAAAAGGCACCTCGCAGAGCTTTGGGCCACTGGAGATCTTTCCAAATTCGATATAAAAGATTTTGTGAAGGAATACCACGAAGCAAAGGAAAATTCCAAAGATCAAGATTCCAAAAGACCAAGGTTATCCAACGAGGAAGAACCAAGGAGTTCGAAAGGAAAGATCAATGTGATTCTAGGAGGTTCCAAGTTTTGCGGAGATTCGATAAGTTCCATCAAGAAACATAGACGAAATATCCTACTCAAAGCAAGCTTAAGCGAGGAAGTCGATTTTCAAGGTGCATCAATATCATTTAATGAAGAAGAAACGCGGTACCTCGAAAGACCGCATGATGATGCTCTAGTCATTACCCTTGACGTTGCTAACTTCGAAGTATCAAGGATCCTTATAGATACAGGCAGTTCGGTCGATTTGATCTTTTTAAGTACTCTAGAAAGAATGGGAATCAGCCGAGGAGACATAGTAGGACCCCCATCTCCGTTAATTGCGTTCACAAGCGAGTCAGCCATGTCCCTCGGAACAATCAAGCTACCGGTCCTTGCCAAGAAGGTATCGAAGATCGTGGACTTCGTTGTCTTCGATAAGCCCGCAGCTTACAACATCATCCTCGAGACTCCCTGGATTTATCGAATGAAAGCAGTCCCCTCTACATACCATCAATGTATCAAATTTCCAACATCAAATGGGGTGGAAACAATTCGGGGAGATCAAGAAGCTTCACGGACGTGTTACCTAGCTAGCCACCGTATGAAGATTCAATAGCAATTAACGAAGCCCGTAAAAGAGGGACTAAGAGCAAAATTTCCTAGCGGGCAGAAGAAAGATGATGTAGTAATCGAAGTAGTGTTGGAAGAAGACAAGCCGGACCGGAAAATTCGAATTGGAGCAACTCTGACTGGCCAGATAAAAGAAGCTTTGGTCGAACTTTTGAAGAGAAACAAAACATCGTTTGCATGGTCAGCAGCAAACATGCCTGGTATAGATCCAAGTATAATTTGTCACGAGCTAAACGTAGATCCGAGCTTCAAGCCGGTGAAACAGAAAAGAAGAAAGCTCGGAGTGGAGCGAGCCAAAATAGTAAATGACGAAGTAGATAAACTTTTGAAGATAGGGTCCATAAGAGAAGTGCAATACCCGGAATGGATAGCAAACACCGTCGTTGTCAAAAAGAAGAATGGGAAAGATAGGGTTTGCATCGATTTCACAGACCTAAATAAAGCATGTCCCAAAGATAGATTCCCGCTCCCACATATAGATCGACTTGTAGAGTCCACCGCTGGGAACGAGTTGTTAACATTCATGGACGCCTTCTCGGGTTATAATCAAATAATGATGAACCCCGAATATCAAGAAAAGACATCATTTATCACAGATAGAGGTATCTATTGTTATAAGGTGATGCCTTTTGGTTTGAAAAATGCAGGAGCAACTTATCAACGGTTGGTTAACAAGATGTTCCATAATCATCTCGGGAAAACAATGGAAGTCTACATAGATGATATGTTGGTTAAGTCGTTAAAGAAAGAGGATCACGTTAAGCATTTAGAGGAATGTTTTGATATTCTCAATAAATATCAAATGAAGCTGAACCCGGCGAAGTGCACATTTGGAGTCCCATCCGGAGAATTTCTTGGTTATATCGTAACAGAGAGAGGAATCGAAGCCAATCCAAATCAAATTAACACCTTTCTAAACATGCCCTCTCCGAGAAACTTCAAAGAAGTACAACAGTTGACTGGGCGGATTGCGGCTCTGAATCGTTTTATCTCAAGATCAACAGATAAGTCGTTGCCTTTCTACCAAATTCTAAAAGGGAACAAAGGATTCCTTTGGGATGAGAAGTGTGAAGAAGCTTTTGGGCAGCTTAAGACATACTTAACCACTCCGCCTATATTGTCCAAACCGGAAGTGGATGAAAAACTTTATTTATACGTGTCGGTTTCAAACCACGCGGTTAGTGGAGTCTTGGTTCGGGAAGATCGTGGGGAGCAGAAACCAATTTACTACGTGAGCAAGTCAATGACGGATCCGGAAACCAGATATACAATGATGGAAAAACTCGCACTCGCGGTGGTGATATCGGCTCGGAAGCTGCGCCCGTACTTTCAATCCCATCCGATTGAGGTATTAACCAACCAGCCACTCCGAACAATACTTCATAGTCCAAGCCAGTCCGGACGATTGGCGAAATGGGCGGTGGAATTAAGCGAGTACGACATAGAGTTCAAAAGTCGGATCAGTATGAAGGCTCAGGTCTTAGCAGATTTCCTAACCGAACTACCAATACCTGGAACGATAGAACAACCGGAAAACCAAACTTGGAAATTGCACGTAGATGGGTCTTCAACAAAACAAGGATCCGGAGTGGGAATCAAGTTGGAGTCTCCGACGTCAGAAATTCTAGAACAGTCATTCCGGTTGTTATTCAATGCCTCCAACAACGAGGCAGAATACGAAGCCCTGATTGTCGGACTTCGATTAGCACAAGGAGTTGGAGCTAAGGAAATATTGGCTTATTGCGATTCACAATTAGTAGTTAACCAATTTAATGGATACTATGAAGCCAAAGATTCAAGAATGGAAGCGTACCTCGAAGTGGTGAAGGATTTATCTAAAAATTTCTCGAAATTCGAATTAATCCGCATACCTCGGGGAGAGAATACAACTGCGGATGCACTTGCCGCATTGGCGTCAACATCAGATCCTGAGTTAAAGAGAGTTATTCCAGTGGAATGCATTTCGGAGCGAAGCATTCAAGACAGCAAAGAAACCCTCGTCGTTACAAGGTCTCGAGCAGCGGCACGCGACCGTGGCGAACCAGATATCGAAACGCCACCCAACAAACGAAGAAAGTCAAAGGGATCGAATACATCTAACAAGGAACCCGTTGTCTTAGCTGAAGAGGTGATACCAGAAACAATGTTCGAAACCGATCCGTTAATCGAGGAGGATGTTCTTGAAACAAATGAGCACCCCGAGCCAGAGCCACGAATCTTTCACAAAGTTGACCAAATTCTGGCTAAAGACTGGGGGGCTGACTGGAGGGAGCCAATAAAGCACTACATCATGACAGGTGAGCTCCCAAAGAATAAATGGCAGGCCAGGAAAATGAAAATCGTTAGCGCGAAATTTTGTCTGTCAAAGGATGCGTTATATAGACGAGGTGTCAGTGACCCTTATCTATTATGCATTTTTGGGCCCGAAGTCGAAATCGTCATGAGCGAAGTGCATGAAGGATTATGTGGGAGTCATTCATCAGGAAGAGCTATGGCTTTTAAAGTTAAAAGAATGGGGTATTATTGGCCCACTATGATCACAGATTGTGTTAAGTTCGCCCAAAGATGCAAGAGCTGCCAACTCCATGCACCATTGATCCATCAACCGTCGGAATTGTTCTCCTCCATTTCCGCCCCATACCCGTTTATGAGGTGGTCAATGGACATCATTGGACCATTACACAAATCAACTCGAGGTGTACAGTACCTTTTAGTCCTTACGGACTAGTTTTCAAAATGGATTGAAGCTGAGGCGTATGTTGGTATCAAGGATTCGGCGGTGAAGACCTTTATTTGGAAAAACATTATATGTCGACACGGAGTTCCATACAAAATAGTCACTGATAATGGACCGCAATTCATTTCACACGAGTTTGATACCTTTTGTGCGGACTGGGGAATTAAAGTTAGTTATTCTACTCCACGATATCCGCAAGGAAACGGTCAAGCTGAAGCCGCGAACAAGACAATATTAAGCAACCTCAAGAAACGCTTAAGTCATCTAAAGGGAGGATGGTATGAAGAACTCCAACCCGTCCTGTGGGCCTATCGTACAACCCCTAGGCGACCTACAGGAGAAACTCCATTCTCTTTGGTTTACGGCATGGAGGCGGTAGTACCAGCTGAACTCAATGTGCCCGGACTTCGCCGAACAGAAGCACCGTTAAATGAGGAAGAAAATTCAGCAATGCTTAATGATTCACTAGATACCATAAATGAAAGGCGTGATCAAGCTCTAATTCGGATCCAGAATTACCAGCAGGCAGCAGCCCGGTATTACAATTCTAAGGTTAAAAGTAGGCCTTTCTTCGTGGGAGATTATGTATTAAGGCGCGTCTTTGACAACAAAAAAAGAAGAAGGTGCTGGTAAACTCGGTATTAATTGGGAAGGACCTTACATTATTACGGAAGTGGTTCGGAACAGTGTTTATAGGTTGAAAGACTTAGAAGGCAATCCGGTCAAGCGACCTTGGAATGTGATCAACCTAAAGAAGTTTTATGTTTAAAGCTACATGCATTTTTTATGTACATGAACTACGATGTGGCTTGATCCCGAAATGGGTACGTAGGCAGCTCGGAAACGAGTTCAGCTATTAATAAAAATTTGTTTTATTTCTTTATTAAAGGAAAAAGGTTCGACTGTGCGAACAAGCGAAGCAAATAGAAGGTTCGGCTAAGCGAACATACAAGAAATTGGGAATAGAACGTTTATTCAAAAGACGGAATGTCCCTCATCGTACACCTCGGACTATGAAAATCTTGTTGACGAGCAGAACACTTCAACTCCTTGACCAGCAAGATCGAGGATTGGCATCATGCAGTCCGGAATTCGAGCAAAGTCAGAGATTCCAAGCTCAATCTACTCTCCGGGGTGAGATTCAAGGATGTGAAGATCTCTTGACACCGTAGTAAACCTGCGTTGCATCCGGTTAATCTTCTTCCGGAGTCTCCTCTTTTCCAACATAAGCCTCCGATGTTGAAGCTCGAGTGCCTCTATGAACGCCGTCGCTGTTCCTTGGTCTCTGATTGGGAGATCCCTGATCAAAGCACATGGGGCTCGGATCTGAGATCTTAAGAAGCCGCGAGGTGGAGGAGGCTGCCTGTTTGGCTCATTTGGAACATCTTCGCTCATCATTCCGATTCTGGAGAAGTCAGGCATAGATTCTGAACAGCGAAGATTGAACTCCATACCTAATAAAATAAAAAGAATGGTGAAGAGTAAAGGGAAATTGAAACTATAATTTATAGGAACCCCATATCCTTAGCAAGCTGCGGATTCTATCCAAAGAATGGAGTGATTCGCGGAGAGATTTATGCCCTCGAACAGATCCTGCATTAAAAACGCATCTCCGAGAATATTTGAAAAGAAAGGAAAGTTGCAAATGTTTCCATAAATAAAAAAGGAGCCGAAGCCCATTACGAGTTTAAAGTAAGTAAAGAAGTTAGAGAACATTTATGGAAGAGGCTCAGGAACAGGCTCCTTCATTGCCGGTATAGTCTTCGAAGTGGACGCCTTGTTCTTGGCATCCACTTCGGGATAATCCCGAACGCGTTTCCGACAGGTGCTGGCCTCCTCTTCGTCTTCTTCTTCGCTGTCAAATGGAACGGCGCAGACGGGGGCGTTCACGGGACCCGGGACTCCTTTAGCGCGGAGATACATCCGAAGCATCTTCGGGATCTCAGCGACGGAGTCGAAGTTCCGCCACTCCCATTGAAAGGGATCACTTTCCAAGGCCCGTATCTTCCTCTCCACCCGAGCAATGCGAGCCTCGAGTGTTTGCCTTTTGAGGCCCAGCCGCTGCCTCTCTTCACACAAGCGACGGTGCTTGTCGGCGACCTAGCATAAAGATGAGTGAATAAGATGAAACAAAAAGTTTTTGAATCAAAAAACTTTTACCTTGTCAATAAAATCGCAAGCCTCTTTCTTCTCCTTTGAAGGAAAGTGAAAGACGGCGTGAGGGAAGAGAACGCCGGCCGGTTCAAAGCCGTCGCCGGACAAGAAGAGTGGGCTGCCGGGATCAATGGGGGCTACTTTTTCGTTTTCCATTCTCGCAAATTACTCAAGTAAGACTCTAAAAAAAAACGTAGTTAAATAAAGCTTGGAGGTAGGTAAGCCTTTATTTATAATGATTTAGGGTTTGTCTTGGAACCATAAATCCATTAATGGTAGAGTGTCCGAGTGGTTTAAACCATTTTTGGAAAATCGAGAAAAGGCAGTTATTGCATTAAAAGACGAGCCATTTTCCTTACTTATAAGAAGGGAAAGAGCAACCGTCGCATTAACTACAAAAGTTTCTAAGGCCCAAGCCCAATAAATTTATCGAGTTGACTAAACCCGAAGTGGGGAACTCGCTTTAAGCCGAGCTCAGCTCTCGCATTCTAAAGAGAAAGGTCTGATCAGCCTAGAAATCTCGAAAGCATAGCCACAAGGCCACAAAAGGTTAAAAGCGGACTTTGCAAACCCGCATATAATTTTAACCAAACCCCCTTGGGTCGTAACCTAGAAAGGTTTAAAAGCCTCCTCAGGCAAATATCTTGTTCAAAAGAAATGATAAAGCCTCCTTAGGCCAAAAACAAGTTCGAAATTAAGTTTAAACTAAGTGGGACAATCCCCAGTTTAAAGTGGACACAGCCACTACGGATCGACCTCCATCTCGGACTCTGGCTCGGCTACCAAAGTTTCACTCGCTTCCTTAATTGGCGTTTGATCAGATGAAGCTCCCTGACCACCCTCCGCGGTGCAACCATCCTCCGGAGTGACCTCCGGTACCATAGGAGCTACGGGTGGGACAACGTCTTCCGTCTCACTTGAGCCTAGAAATAATATTTCCAGTCAATCAAAGGTACAAGGTAAGAGAAGGTAAGCGTCAGGAGCCAAGCGTTACCTGCCCAGTCTAAACCCGATTCACTTATAGGAGGTGATTCAGTAAAGAATTCCTCGAAGTCAAGCGGGTTGAAGGTCGAAGTGGGAAGAGCTGCCAAGCGACTCCGTTTTTCAGAAAGATTAGTTGATAGTTCGGTCCTTTCTTGCTCCTCGGAGAAGTCTGCTTCATGGATTTGATCCAACAGAATCAGGTTGCTCTCATGCTCCTTGATGTCTGACTCCAAGTCCGACCTAGCCTTCTCGGTTTGCATGAAGCGAATGGCCCCTTGGATCAACTCCATCCCGCGTCCCTTAACCTCCTTTCTGGCCTTCGATGCCGACCTTGCTAACTCGGAATCACGCAACTTGGCTAGCGCCTTGTACTTCGCGTCAAGCTCGATAAGTTGGTTGTTCAGGGTATCGGCGGTTGATTCGGATTCATGAAGTCTACCCTGAACACCAGAAAGTTCGTCCTGGAGTTTGTAGTTCCGGTCGTAGTAGTCTTGCAGCTCCCCCTTTACCTGCGCCAGCTCGGATGTTAAACTGTCGACCTTGTCCTCCAGATCATGCTTGGAGCCGGCAGAAGAACTGAGTTCAGCCTCAAGAGCAGAGAATTTCTTCTTCCACATATCAATCTCCTTCTCCCGTCCAATGACCAACCCTTCGTAATGTTCGATCATATCATTAAGTTCGCTGTGAGCCTGGCATTATAAACCCGGGGAGGCGAGTCAGTTTAAAGATTAGCAAAAAAAAAAAAAAAAACGGAACTAACCCGAGATGAATGATGAGCGTGAAGCAAATAGCGTTCACGAATCGCAGGGCGCCACTTGTTGAAGTCTGGCAAGATCGAACCCGATCGTTGCCTTCCTTCTCCATAGCTGCGAAGAAGGAAGAGTTGTAAAAATTGGAGTTTTAGTAGAGACAAAAAACGTTTAAGTATGTGTAAAATCACCAAACCTGAAAGCGATTTGACTTGAGGGACAAGAGCAGGCTTTGACCTCGAGGAAGCACCTCGAGATTCAGAATTTCCCCTTTTAGGGGATGCACTCCGAGCAGTCTTTTCGCTGACGGGCTGGGAAGAAGAAGACATGTCAACAGGTCGGGGAGGACCCATTGGTTCAGTAGGAGGGGATGATCGAGGTGAGCGATCAGTCCGGGCCCTTGATTTCTCCCTTCGCGGAGACGAGTCATCACGGGACGACTTATCCCTCTTCTTACGAACCAAATTCTTAAGTGGTTCGCTGCTGAAATCGTCCCGGGAAGGACGAGGAGAATCACGACGAGGAGACCGCTCTCTCCGAGGAGAACGTTCGTCACGGCGTTCGCGACGAGGTGTTAACCTATAAGCAGCAACGGATCTGGCTCCCTCGGAGCTGTTGTCATCAACCAGCAGGGTCCTGCTGTAATCTTTTTTGTCGATGGCGGCCGCAAGGAACGCCTTGTTTTCATCACAAGCCTCTGCTATCGGCTTGGAGAGTTTCTTACGCTGGGCAGTGAGGGCCCGAGCTGACATTCCCTGAGTTGAGGGAGGAGGCGGAAGACGATGAAGTAGATTGGGAGGACTCATCCTGAGTTTTCGGTTGGCCTCAACAAACCGATCGAGGGTGAAAGAATTCCAAAGGGTTTCTCCTTCGAGGATTGTTTTGAAGAACTTGACAAATTCTTCGGTCGGGAGAGTTGGAGCGATGAGAGCTGCGAAATGAAACAACGAATTTGGTCAGTAAAGAAATAATAATGAACAGGAAAGGAATATACGACCTAGTCTCTACCAGGTTTCGTAGACCACTTCGATGGGAGTACATCGGAAAGATTCCCAATCGAAGCAGGAGTTTTCTTAATCAAAAACCAAGGATGGTGCCAGTTCTCATCCTTGTTCGGGAGGTGCGAGATGACGTTTCTATTGGCATTTGGATACGCCGAGAAGTACCCAGTTTTCTTTGATGAACTCCTTACGCTTAGGAGTTCATTCAGCTCGGTGACTCCAATGACGTAGCCAGCCTCCGCCGCAACGGTTATAATCCCGAGGATGGTTCGGAGGAGATTGGGGGTTAATTGAGGTAAAGCAATCTCGAGAGCCGCCAAGAATCGAACTAGGGCTTCGGGAAGGGGGAAGGTCAATCCGCAGCCCTTGAAGTAAATTTCGTAAACACAAAAGTAGCCGACACGGTGATTCTCCGGGGATTCCGTAGGGTCGGCTATTTGCGCCTCCGCTATGATTCCAGGGGGAATTTGACAGAGCCCCTTTAATCGCTCAAGGGACTGAAGAGTGCCGGTGGATTTGTAATGAGGACCGGCAATGTCGTTAGGACGAGTGCATTCATCATTACTAGAGCGCCTCTCATCGTAAGAAGGAGATTCAGGTCTCTCGGAATCGGAAGTCATCGGAGAAAAATGAAAATTCAAGATCCGGCGAAGAGAGTTTTTGTGAAGAAAAGTAGAGAGGTTTTGATTAAAGCACAAAAGTAAAAGAAGAGAGTAATGGTGAAAAGAAGTTACCTCAAGCTAATGATGAAACCGCCTCGGAAGTTGTGTGGGAAGTGGGAAGGTTTTTTCCCGTTTTAATAGTAATTAATCAATATACGGTCATAATGATGACAGATGTCACTCAGTTAAAAAAGGCTAGTGCCGAAATTAAAGGAGTGATGAGATTTTCGAAGGGAAATCAGAAAGATTCTCGAGCGCAATCTTTGGCCACTTGAGCATTTAAAGTCCTCCGAATTGAAATAGCACTTCGAAGAACTTGGGGGGCTAATTGTTGGTGTCGGATCCGAGACCAACCAAAGATTGCCACGTAGTCAAGAAAATGGTCCCTAAAGGATAAAGCCCATTGGACCCGTGAGCCGAAGGAACGGTCGAAGTGGTTATCACCACTTCGAGAATCCGAAGTGACTGCACTGTGACACGAGTTCGGTGTGGAAAACACGGGTAAGACGGTTCAAGGACACTTGGGCCAAAAAGGCGAGGCCCATGAAGATTAGAGTCAACTCAAATTCAAACGTTGAGCATTAAAGTCGAAGAATCAAAACGGACACATTTAAGAAGGAATAATTGCATCGCCCAGCTCAAGGACGGCTACATCAAGGGAGATCGGACGAAGCACATTCTACCAAAGTTCTTCTTCACGCATGACTTGCAAAGGGATGGAGAAGTTCGAGTGTTACAAGTCCAATCATGTGACAATTCAGCCGACCTATTCACTAAGGCGTTACCAACATCAACATTGAGAGAGCTCACGCATCAGATTGGGATGCGGAGACTTAAGGACTTACAGGGATGACCAAATCAGGGGGAGTAATACGTGCTGTACTCTTTTTCCTTCACCATGGTTTTGTCCCAATGGGTTTTCCTGGTAAGGTTTTAATGAGGCAGCATCCCCCAAGCGTATTACTGAGATCCTTTGGCATCTACACGGATATGTCATCCAAGGGGGAGTGTTATAAATCACATGTTGGATGGACTCCATAACCGTGGGCCTTATCCATATTCTAGAAGGCCCATGTCCATGTCCTAGAAGGCCCATGCCCATGTTCTAGAAGATTCTCCTTATGACGGTCTATTTTATACTTAGTGGGCTTTTGGACTTTAGGGCTTACTAACCCAATGAGGATTTGTCTCCTCTCATCATGTATAAATATGTAACGAACATCATTCATTAATCAATCGAACAACAAGTTTTACAACAGTATTTTCTATACATTATATTAAACTAGTCACAGAAAATGTTATTAGAATTCCCAATTTTGTGCTATTTTAGACACTCTACTTTCATAGTTCCATTTTGTGGATACAAGAAATCGGTTTGGTTTATATGATCCGGTTTAATCGGTTAATAAGAGTGGCGGAAAGAGAAAAAAAAGCGGCGTAACTAAAAACACGACACGATGATGAATTCGGCGTTTCGAAACGTTCACTTCACTGCGTCTCGTTTGATAAACCCTAAGCCCTTTTCTTCTTCGATTCTCCATTTTCTTCCTCTCTGTTCCGGCGACGTTTCTCATCGGCGTTCCAATCCTCTCCGGCATCGAAACTCGGTGTCTCCTTCTTCTTTTTCTTCTTTCTACATTCCTATGGCGGGAGGTGATGGTCAGGTGTCTCTTTCGCTTGAGAAACAGTTCGAGAATTTCCGTGTTCAATTGGAAGAATCTGCAGCTTTGAGAGAGCAGATTCGTGCTGTGGTTATGGAGATTGAGTCCGCTACTAGGCTCATTCAAGCTAATCTTGTTCTCGTTCATCAATCGCGACCTATTCCTGGTAAATGATTAGTCTTTCGGTCTTTGTATTTTGAAAAATGTTGGAGCCAAAAAGGTTAAAAATTGAATCTTTTAGCTAAATGTTTGAAATGGCTTCCTGGGTTCAGAACTTGGTGATGAAGTTCTCTTAGAAGGGAAGTAACTAAAAATGAATAACTTGTGTACTTGTTGTGAGAAAAGAATGAATATTGAATCACACATGGCCTTTTTTTCTTTAAGAAATTCATTGAAAGTGTTTGGTTGTTACTAATAAGATTGCTCGTTTTGTTGATGGATCAGAGGTTATCGAGAAAGCCAAGGAAAAAATTGTTGATTTGAAGAAGTTTTATGGTCGGCTTGCTGAAATTCTTCAGAAGTGTCCTGGACAGTACTATAGGTAAATTTGAAAGCCATTTGTAGTAAGATTTTCTTAATTTGCAAATTGCAATGCATTTTCCGCAATGGTTTAGTGATAAAAGGTTTTGTAATTTAGGTACCATGGAGACTGGAGAAGTGAAACACAGGCAGTGGTCTCACAGCTTGCTTTTATGCACTGGCTAGAAACTGGAACTCTTCTTGTGCATACGGAAGCTGAAGAAAAACTTGGGTGTATGTCTCTGTATCTCAGTTTACTCTTTTTCTTACTTTCAAATAAATATATCATGGCCTAGTGGTTGTTCTAAGAACAAAACCTAATTTTTGCTGGTTCTCTCACAAACTTTGGACAAGAAGTATAGAAACTATATATGAATTCTAGAGAATCTATAACTCTCGCTGCTTAATCTCAACAAAATACTTGACAGGACATATCTGTTTTCCCTTCCCACAATAGGTAAGAACTGAGTTGGCAGTAGACAATCAATTTGAAATCCTTACATGACTCCAACATAATATACGTATAATCCTGTGACCTTCCTTTTGCCTGACCTGTCTTAGTTGAAAAACTGCATGAACTAGTTTGCTACTACTAGTCTTCTTCTCTTTTACAGTTAATTGACTCTCTTATGATCTCTTATCAATATGTTATTGATTTTTTTCCTAAGGCTTTGTTTCACCCTGCATTTTATCCACTTTAGTGTCACCTCAATTGAGTTATAAATTGCTGTTTTCCACGAACTAAGTTATCCTCCCTTAGGATGGATGATGATACGAAGGTTGGGTTTTCATTAGGTTGGTGTAGAATAGACATTTACCAAGTGTTGTTTTGTTTCAAATCTGGATTTGTAATCTTGTCAAATCACTTTTCTCTTTTGAATAAAATAAGCAGAACAAGTTGCTGGTCAAGTCATCTGTCATTATGTCTCTTCTAATTCCACTTCATTGTATTTCAGTGAACAGTTTAGAGTTTGGATTGGAGACAGAAGATTATCTGACTGGTATGTTTCTGAGAAAGAACCCATATTTGCTCTGGAAGGCCAAAATCTATAGATCAAATAAGGCCCTTTGCATTTTATGAATCACTACATTACTTATATATTCTGATCTTTCAGCTTTTTGAATACTTTGCAGGAATTTGTTTCATGTCAAACGATTTGGTAGGATCATTTTTTATCCCTTATTCTTACTTTCCATCTTTCCCCTTTACATCCCACTTGATAACAACTCATGAAAACCTTTGGAAAAATGCAAATGGGATTTATGTTCATTCAAATTTGTGGGTGATGCAATGTTTGAGCAGCCTAGGTACGTAGTTAATCGAGTGACAGCAGGAGACTATGACTGCCCAAGAAAGGTGATGAATTTCTTGACAGATCTTCATGCAGCCTTTCGCATGCTCAATCTCAGGAACGATTTCCTGCGCAAGAAATTCGACAGTAAGTCATCTCTTAACGCTCTTCTTTCTCTAATTGCACTGCAACTGTAAGATGGTGACATAAAAATGTTTCGTTTTGACATGTGACAGGTATGAAATATGACCTAAGAAGAGTTGAAGAAGTTTACTACGATGTTAAGATCAGAGGTTTGATTTCCGCTGGAGATCAAGAAATCCAAGGCCAGTCCTAAGAAGTCTACACTCGTATCTGCTCTTTACTCTCATCTCTTATATGACTTGGTTTAGCTCAGCACTTCAAATGGCAAGGAGTGCTTTTTTGTAAAACATAAACGGCTAGTGTTCCTTTTGTGGGCCTTGAGAAGCCCATGTTTTATGCTTTTTAGTTAGATAACGTCTACTATGTGACATGAGTCAATTAACGGCGTCAAAAGAAGCGTAACTTTACCGTTATCCGAGTCAGCAGCTTAATATAACAGTAGATGTTCATGAACACCACCTGTCATCGTTGCGGACTTGAAACGCACGTTATATTACACGGTGTCTTACGTCATTTGGATTTCAAAATTAAATAAATCAGCTTTTGGAATCCGAAACCAAAAAAAAAACAAAAAAACAAAATCCTAAGTCCTAAGTCCAACAACAGTCGCCATTTCACCTCCTGCGTCAGAGTTCTTCGTCTCCTCTCGTCGTCTCTGTTTGGTACTTCTTAAAGCTTTTTCCTCAGGTCGAGTTACTAGAGCTAATTTTTTCTTTGACATTGTGTTAGATTCTCTAATAAGCAGAGCTAGATTTTCTAAGGAGGAGGATAAGCTAATAAGCAGAGCTAGATTTTCTTCTTTCTTTATTTTTATTTTTTCTTCCCAGGAAAATATTTTTCTTATTTTCTAATGTAACAAGCAGAGCTAGATTTTCTTCTTTCTTTATTTTTATTTTTTCTTCCCAGGAAAATATTTTTCTTATTTTCTAATGTAACAGCGCTGTGAGTCTCTCTCTGGCCCACTTTATACGTAATTTCTTTTATGGTTTTGTTTTTTCTATATTGCATTTGCATTTGCATTTTGATTGGTGATTGTGATAAACATTTAAAACATTGACGCTTCTTCTGTAGCAGCTATTAAAAAGTTTTGATTTTTTCTTTTTATTTTGTGTTTATCCCTCTTCTCTGAGACTCAGATCATCCGACAGAAATTTGTCTGGTTACAGTTTCTAAATAATACTGTAATTGCATAGAATGTCTGTCCTTTGCTCTTAACTAGATCTTATTTATATATTTTTTTTTACTAGATTTGAGGCAAAGTAATGTTTTTTAATTCGAGAGGACATGTTTCATGTTGTGACTTTGTTTACTAGTGCTTAAAAAACATGGATCAATCTATGGATTGGGAAAACATGCCTACATAGAGAGAGAAATGAGATCCAAATTTTGTGAATCTAGCATGTAAGTTAGATTTTGGTTTATGGGCAACATTGTCTGGTTCTGTTCAATTATTGTGAATATAAATACTTGTTCTTTGCAGTGTAAAAACTTGGACCTTGACTTGAAATGGGACCTTTTGGGATGGACACAACACCAGAGTTTCCTGATACTTTTGCTGGATTCAAGTCTGGCAGTGTGAGAACGTCTTCTTCTTCACTTGTGTTCCTTGGTTTTAGGTTATACATTAGGATGAATTTTATTTCATGATTGTAATTAAACTCTTTTTTTTTTTTTTTTATGTATTTCTTTTCTTGATAGGTTGATGAGATTCTTGGTCATTCAATGGAGGATAAAATGAGTGACATGAAGCATTTCCTAATGGATCCTAATCATGACAATACTGCGGTGAACAGTTTCTTAGGTCTCGGTATGGAGAATATGGGGTTAAGCACCAAGATAGAGGAATTTTCTCATGGATTTGACTTTAGCTTTCTCCCAGATTATGGTAAGTCAATTAAAGTGCTCTTATATTGAATCTAATTCCATTGTAAATGGGAGTATGTTTAATGCTAGAGCCCTCTTTCATTTTTTCTAAGGTGGACTAAACTCTTATAGCACTAAAGATGTGGAAGCAGGTTTAAAGTTTGACGTATGTGTTCTCTTTCTGCTCTCCATTACATGGTTTCTTTCTTGGTCATTCTTGAAGTGAAGTTTCTTATCATCTCGTAGATTCTTGATGGATTTCTGGATGGAGTCGACGAAGTGGAAGATATCTACGCATCACATGATCTTTCTTCTATTGGTAACCATTTCCTTCCAGGTATATTTATGTGATTCTATCATACTAGTGCATCTGAGCAATATGTGGTTTAAAATCCATTTTATAATTTACTTGCAGAAACTGAAGTCAAGAAGAAAGTATCTGAATTAGATGGTGACCCCTATGGTCTTGTGAACTTGAGTTCAGAATCTTTTTCTCCTGGAATTAGTGGAAGCATTGGACTCTCGGAGTGGTCAAAAGAAACTGTTCCACATGCTGAATCCCAGAATGTATCCAGCGAAAAGTTTAAAGATAGTTTGGACTCAAATGGGTCAGAAGATGACAAGAAACCACTATCCACTTTTATAGGCTCTTGGGTTAAACGAGGCAAAAATCGGAAAAAGAATTTGCTCAACACCGCTTGTAGGAGGTAATCGTCAGTGACTAAAGTCTTATTCTGAATATATAATCCCACAGACATCAGATTTCCTAGTGAAGCTCTCATTTTTAATGTTGCAGATTAGATTCTTCTCGTGAAAGAATGTCTTGCGTGTCCTATGACTTCAGGCCCCGGAAAGGACCTATGAAGAAATACATTCACACTTCAACTGTTTGTCTTACTCTTTATGACTAAAGACTTTTCCCATTATTTCTAATCTATGTAAACCAAATACCATCTGATATTGCAGGAGAATACATTTTCTCAGTCATACACACCAATCTTGTCATATTGGACTCCATTTCTCTAGTAACAAAGACATCCAGAACCAGAAGTGACAGGAGAAAGAATCAGAGGATGTGGACTGTTGATGAAGTAATGAAATTGGTTGATGGTATTTCTCACTTTGGTGTAGGAAAATGGACCGATATAAAGAACCACTTCTTTCATTCTGCAGCGCACCGCACACCGGTTGATATCAGAGTATTGCATCATTCATTCACCTCAAAATCAAACTGATCATTTAGTAGTGCTTGGTGACTCAGTTCTTCTCCTCAATGCAGGACAAATGGCGTAATCTACTGAAAGCAAGTTATAACGATAGAGAGGTTTGGTTTTTCCCTTTCCTTTGTCAACAAAAATTCATATTCTGAGAAATCCTCTGTAACACAATTTTGAGATATTCAGGCTGAAGAAAAACGAAAGTCAGTGGCTCGCTCTATACCGAAGGAAATTCTACATCGTGTTAGAGAACTTGCTTCACTCCATCCATATCCGTTCTCCAAATCATCTTGTTTCGTTCATGATTCCTCAAGAAGCCGAAGCACTTCAAGGAAGAAGAAGAAGAGGAGTTGATATTAATAGTTTTCATGGAGAAAGCCTAGAGAAGCTGTAAAGATACTAAACTAAAATCGACCCGAATCGTTTTAATTGTCTTGGAAAGTAAAAGTTTTAGGATATCAATTTTATCTGCATCATCAAGGTTGTTCCATGTGAAGTTTCTGTTAATGAAACCGAGAATGACTTCAATTCAGAAAAGCATTTTGCTTATTTCCTCTATATTTTTACATCCTCCAATGCAATTAAACCAACAAACTGCAGCAACACAACCACTAGAGGCTTTTTATCTGAAAATTCATGGTCACTCCTGTTTCTTGCAGTGTCAATGTAGCTTCTTATCTGGGAAACAAATAAAAGATTTGAGTGATTAGCGTTAAAGTGATAAAATTGATAACCCTCCAACTTGAGTGGTATATATGACATCAAAAGAACCATTGCTTGTCTTAGTTTAGGGAAGTTCCACCATAGAGTGAGTATACACAAACTAATTTTGAATAAAAAATATATTTGTACAAAAAAAATATTATACAATATATCAAAAATTTATATTTCAAATCACTTTATTAAATTTACAATTATATATACATACACATAATAGAATATTATTAAAAGGTTTAGTTTAGTTTTAGGATGCAAATAATACAAACATTAAAAGCACAAAGATGAAACAAATGTCCAGACTCTGAGAGGTCAATTTCTACATGTTCTATGGCCAAGATAAGATGATGATTAATTTTTTCCCTATTTTCCATGAAAAAGGGAAAAAGAGAGAAAGAGAAATGTGTATAGAGATAACATTCCATCATATGAGTGTTGCACATGCACGCAATAAATTCTAAAGTCAGAAGAAGCCAGCTTAGTTCAGAATGGCAGTCGTTGTTAATTTACTTGACAGACCAAAACCAACTTCAAAACACACACACAACACAAACATAACAGGTAGATAGATCTGAGAGAGACAGTTTTTGAAGAAGCGAATTGTTGTAAGAATGAGGATCTCTTACTCTATTGAAGGGAACATCTTTTGTGAATCCTTAGGGGGATGAATCCTAATCAATGATACTCGTTTTACTCTTATAATGGACCCTCCAATATTGACACTTCTCCATCTATGTACCCTTCCTAGAGACAATAACCCTTTCACCATCCCTATCTCAATCTTGTGAACCACATTCTTCCCCGCCTTCTTTAACTGAACTATCACTTATACGCTTTTGATCAGTAAAAACTAAGCTACCTAATTATACTGCAAATGCTCATCATACAAACATCATTGCAAGGTTCTACATTAGTCCATGTGTAGATAGATAGTTCAAGAAGTCACCTGAGCTAGAGCCTTGAGCTGTTTAAAAACCAACATAGCTCTAGGAAAAGTCAAGAGATCTGGATTTCTGCAGATCAAACTGAAAGTACCCATGCATGAATCATTAACCAAGATCATCACTATCTCCAAGAAGATTTAGACCCATCCCTGGACCCTGTTCCTTTCAGATCTTATCTTCTCTCTATCTCTGTTTATCTTGTCTTGTGGGGTCTTAATCCCCCGTGAACTTGAAGAACTCTGACACCAGATGTGAGCTAGGGAAATAAAAAGAGCATTTTTTTAATCACATCAAACCATAGAGACGTATGTTCGTACAGTTTCAGTATTTCAACTCTATCAACAAAAGTAACAGAACCGCACGGTTGTATAAAGTACTGTATCATTTAAAAGTTGCCCATCTCACCCTCTTTGGCTAACTGTCATGTCCCAACATTTATAAGGAGCTCTGATATTTCTACTTCCGCATATATATATAGACTTGTCCTTCACCTTGTACTATTCATTCAAAAACACATTCTTCTATCAAAAGTTCAAAACATTCTATCTATTTACACTACATATTAATCTTCTCCTCCTACTAAAATGAAGAGCAAGTTCATTAAGTCCTGCGAAAAGAAACTGAAAAAGATGACAACCAAAGTCATAATACCTTGTGCGTCTTGCGAGGCATGCTACGATAGAATTTGCTGGGCATTCAAGAAGGAAGCTGAGGTGATACCAAGAGATGTCCCTAAGGGACACTTGGTTGTCTATGTGGGTGAAGAGTACAAGAGGTTTGTGATAAAGATCAACTTGCTTAAACACCCACTCTTCCAAGCATTGCTGGATCAAGCACAAGATGCTTACGGTTTCAGTGCTGACTCCAGACTATGGATTCCATGCAATGAGAGTACTTTCCTCGATGTTGTCCGTTGCGCTGGTGCTCCCCAGCATCAGAATAACTGCATATGTATCTAGGAAGGTTCTTGTACAGGGAATTCAAGACATTCATTGATTTATCCGGCTCCACGTTTACAAAAAGAATGTTGTTCAATGCTAAGCTATCGGGGTACACTAATAATATAAGACTTTTTGTATTAAATGTGTCTTTCAATTCAGCGGGAAATGTATTAAAGTTATGATTAAAGTTATGTATCAAACTTCCCCAGCTCCAACGACATACATGAAGCCACTAAAGCCGGAGGTAGTCACTGAATAAAAGACACTAGAACATGATAATAATAACTCAAGAAACATGCAAGACCTCTATTGTTTTCAATTAAACTAAAATATAAAACTCTTAACAAAGATTATTTTCAAATGGGGGCAGAGGGAGAGAGCACAGAACAGCTTTACCTTGTCACATATCTCAAGACAAAGGCCAAGCCATCTTGAAAGCAATGTTTCTTAAACCAGATGCCTCTGTTCTGCAACATGTTTGCAAAACATAGAACAGAATTGAACTTTCTCTCATCAAGCTGTTATCAGAGAGTATATCTCTGCAACGTCATACACTCACTGATTAGTGAGAACAACATCTTGATTCTGTCGGTTGTATGCGTTAATGTGTCAATGAGAATAACCTTTCCTGTTATATCCTATTACGACAAGAAAGAGCTAGTAAAAATCCCCGGGAGAGTTCTTGAAAGAATGGAAAGATATTATGACCAAGAGGCTCTAACATCAGCCATGAAATCCAAATCATAAGGGTTGAGCAACCAGTTCCCCATTGCGTCAATCGAAAGAATGCATAAAAATGTTGTATCGACATAAAGAAGATTAAAATGGCTACAAGATAAGTACATTTAAGCCGAGTAATGTATCCAAAGGGTTTCTATAATCATTCCCAAAATGATAAAAAAAAAAATTGATCACCTCATGGTATAGATATCAAAAAATGCAGCAAGATATATACAAAGGAAAATCTTGCAAATGAGTATACACAGTAGTTGTATCATGCTCCCTCTTTCATAGCTAACAAGTAATCCTAGGTGCGTACATACATCGAATTGTTGGCAATTCTTATCAATTAACTGTAATTCTAAATCCAAAGGAACCTAAAGTCATGACAACTTGTGGCATAGAGATGTCGCCACTGGCATTAAGCATCGAAGCCAAGGTTTAGTCCTTTGGAAACCAAAAGATTATCCTAGAGATCCCCAATTCATTATCATCTCAGCCCATCGATCAAGTTCTCCATTTCTCTTCTCCCAAACCTCCTACCGTCTGCGTGCGCATCTTTACACTTAGCTGCTAAGTAGAACACTAACCAAGCCGCCATGAAGTAAACTTCCAACGCAGATTGGATCACAGAAGCAAAGCTTTTCCCTAGCATTCGAACCAGAACCCATCTGAAGAAAGATCCACAAAGAATCGCTTCAAGACACTTTAGCTGCACGGCCTGATGCAACAGAAGAGAAATCAAATAGAGACCTTCCTTCACGATCTCCCTTCCTCTCCTTCTTGAATCCACAATAGCAACAAACGCATCAACAGCTAATATCAAACCAACAAGCGTATCAAGTAGAAACCAAGCGAACAAGAAACCCGATATCTCCTTCTCGAAGCCTCTAATCCATGGCGGCATAACAGTGAAAGGCATCAACTTTAACCTCACAAAGAGCCTGAAAAACGAGAACTGATCTTCAACCTCTCCAAAATACCATAAACCAAGAAGCTGTGTCAAAGCATCTCTCACTGCCCATCTCATTAAAACGAATCCTGTAACTCTCTTAAACCCCAATCTTGAACCACTCCAAACAACCCCAAGAAACGAAGGAAACCTACCAAGCAAATCGTTGATTACAGTAACAAACATAATCGCCAACACCAATGAGTAAACAGTGGTAAACCCTAGAATCACCCATCCATAAGCAGCTGATAAAAAGCTCACCAAGAAGAACAGAGCCGCAGCGTCATGACGTCCTAACTCCAATCCTTTAAAAAACATCTTCAGATCCACAAAACTCTCAAATTCTTTATCTTTCTTCTCAGTTTCACGATCGAGCTCAGATTCATCCAATTTCATATCTTCTTCATCGCCGCCAAGATCGTCCTTCTCGAGCTGCCGTAAAACGACGCCGGAGCGAATGATTTGAGGAAGGAGAAGTCCGTTATCGGCGATTGGACGAGACAATCCAGAAATGCTCTCGAATCCGGAGAGAAATACAGTCGTAGCGTTGATGGGTGAACGAAAGGAAGAGCCTTGAAGAGATCGGCGATGAGGATCGTTTTCGTCGGTGGAGAAGAAGTCGTCGTCTAAGGTACCAAGGCGCGTGAGCTGAAGAAACGGAGCACGTCGGTGATGATGGAAGCGCGTGGGGGTATGGGAGTGAGAGTAAAGAGGGAGGCGAGAGAGGAGAGAGCGAAGAGAAGGGTCACTATCGACGAAAGAGGTTAAGAGAAGAGAGCAATGATCGACGAGAGAGTGGAAGGAGAAGAGGAGGAAAGTGAGGAAGATGAAAGTGAGAGGGTGAGAAGAGAAAGAAGCTGTGGTTTGACGGAGGAGCTGGGTTGTTGTACGGAGGCGGCTCAGCCGCGCGTGGTGGTGGTGGTGGTGGTGATCGGTCATTGTTTTACTATTCGCTCCCGCTACTTTGGGTAGATCGAGAAGAGAGAGAATGAGAATGAAGAAGAGAGAGAGATAAATTCTCTTTTGTCTAACGTATTGAAAAACCTGTGTAGCCTCTGATGGGCATTATGGGCTTTAAATTAGGCCTTTATTGTGTACATGAGTTTTCTTCTTATCTTGTAAAAAGTCTCTAAGACCACCTCCAATGGAGGTTCTATTAAGAAATTCTTAGGTGAAATTTGATAAAAATTAAATCAAAAATGGCTAATTAAGAGAGAATCAGTTACAAAGCACTATTTCAATCTCCGATCAACGCCAAACGCAGACTTCCAAACCTCGGACTTCATCTATATATACATTTTTGGATGACTTTTAGCAAATAAATCCTGGAGTTATAATGTATTTACAAAGAATGCCATTGGCATTTATTATTTACTTTTACAAAATTTAAATAAAAGATATGAACCAAACAATATCTTGCCTAATTTGTTTTTAAAAATCTCTACACAATCTTTCCATATATCTTCAAAAAACTTTTATAGCAAATATTTATATTAACATTTTGCATAGTAATAAAAATACTAATTTATAATAATCAAAATATTCACATAGAAAAATTATATACACATACAAGAAAAAAACTATATATGTCATCATTTAAGCCGTTGCTTTATTTAAATAAAATAAAAACACAAAAACCTGAAATCATATATTTTATATGATAAATTTAAAATATATATTAGTAATATAAATTTAAAATCATTCAAAGAACGGTATACAACGGGTGAGATCCTAAAATTATTGGATTTTATTACAATAATAATTTATTTTCTTGGATTTTATGACACTAATAATTTAGCTAATGGGATAATATAGACGGGTTTATATGGAATGACGGGTTTGGGTCGATATTAATAACGGTATATTAAGGATGAAATCCTAAAATTAACAATCAAAATACAATTATACAATCTTAAACACAAAACAAAAGAAACAATATTAACAAAACAAATACAACTTAAAATTTTTAGTTATTAAAAAACCGACCCACGGTATACTTCGGAGTCAAATATTCAAAATTTTAAAATCAACCATACATCGTTACTTAAAAAAAATGTATGTTTTCGTATCTATACTTTAAAAATTGAAACCTAAACAATAGTAATCATACACTAGATAATACATAGATAGATATCTATATTTAAAAATACAAATTAATATGATATATCTTCAGTTAAACTTTAAAAAATAACATTATATTTTTTTTTTAAAATATAGCCACGCGGTGTACCGCGGGTTAAATTCTAGTGGTCCATTATTAATAAATACAGTAAAACATCTATAAATTAATAATGCCCATCGTGATATTCTATTAATTTTATAGAAATATTAAGTTATTGAAAAATTAATTTATGGAGAGTTTTGGCTAATTTTTGAAAAACAAAACTGTGAATTTTTTTATGTAGTAAAAATAAAAATTAGCTTTACCAAGAATTAATGTAAATTAAATGAAAAACAATAGCAGAGTTATATTTCACTAATATTTATTATTACATATACAGATAAACATATATATATATATATATTATTACACAATTATTTATTTATGATATTAATGAAAAATTGTATGTTTAATAAGATTATTTTATCTTTTTTTTTTATCAATTTGTGTTATTTTTTACATTGATCCTAACACGGAAGCAAATTTATTAATTTATCGAGTATTAATTTATAGAGGTTTTCATGTAGTTCATGGGAATAAAGATGAGTGAATTCAAATGATGGTAAACGATAACTTAATACTTATGGAAATTTATAGATGTTTGATAACTCCTACAAGTGCTACCAAACAACCAAAAAAAATGATAGTAGTACGATTTCGGTTGTAATTATGTCTTCTATGTTGTATCGTAACAATAGTTTAATAACGAATTTTATAACCTTACAAATGTGTGACTTACTAGTGTGTAAAAAATAGTTCCATTTAGAGTTAAGACCGATTAAGTTTAGATGATTGCGTTAGAGTTGATAAACATTTTCTTATCCGATGTTTGCTATGGTGGAAATGAGAAAAAAGAAAGGTATGATTCACACATTTTGTAGTAAAAGAAAAATTGTTCATTTGAGAACTTACAATGAGTTTTACACACAAATTTAAATTAGACAGACATAAAACCACTTCACAGACAATCATTTGGTAAAATTATTCAGACATGTAAAAAAAAAAAAGACTTTATGGTAAGGGAAAAAACAGAGGAATTTACTCTTAACATATAGGAATGGGAGCTCCGTTCCACTCGTTGAGACATTCCATCATCGGATCAATGATTTTACCTTCACAAATCGCCGTGAACACCTTATCGAACTCTTCTCCTGGTGACGTCACTTTCTCTCCGGTCAAAAGCTCTGTTCCAAGCTCCTCCCTCACGAATCTATACAAAGGATACGACCTACATTCCTTGATCCTGTTCGGGATAGCTGATGTTCCGTTGTCGTACGCCGCTCTTGCTGCCTCCACTTCTTTCGGTAGCACCGCTTTAAGCTCCTCCTCAAAAGCTCCAATCTTATGGAAGATTGAAGTCACTGCATTCTTCTCACTCTCACCATTGATCAAAGCATGATCAACTATAACTTGTCTTAGCTTCTGAATCAACGGGTACGTTGCGCTACAAGGATCATCCGCGTATGTGTAGACTTGTTCACGGTCCACGACTTTGAGTAAATCCTTCTCGCAGAAGCGAGAAGGATGAAGCTCACCATTGACACCAGTAGTAAGAACTTTCTTGGCCACTTGAGAAACAGTGTTCTTCACAGTCTGTTTCAGATTCTCCTCCAAATGTCTCAAATCCACAGCTTGACAAATCGCAACGAGGAACGTTGTTGACATAAGCTTGAGAATATCAACAGCTTCAGAAGTTTTGCGAGATGAGATTAGTCCCAAAGAGTTCACATCTTGGTTATGTTGCTCTGCTGATTGAACATGGCTAGTCACAGGATTAGCTAAGTATTGAAGCTCTGAACAATAAGAAGCCATTGCAATCTCAGCTCCTTTGAATCCATAATCCAAACTTGGATTCCTCGATGCGGTTAGATTCGAAGGTAAACCATTGTTGTAGAAATCATTCACCAGCTCTGAGAATTGAGCAAACATGAGTTTACCAATTGCAGCAATCGCCAATCTCGTGTTATCCATTGAAACTCCGATTGGTGTTCCTTGGAAGTTACCACCGTGAATCGCCTTGTTCCTCGATACATCGATCAACGGATTATCGTTGACGGAGTTAATCTCACGCTCGATCGATTTCGTTGCGTAACGGATTACTTCGATTTGAGGACCTAACCATTGAGGAGAAGTACGAAGAGCGTAACGATCTTGTTTTGGTTTCTGTAACGGATCCATTTCGTGAAGCTTCTGAGCTAATTTCATGTATGAGCTTCCGTCGAGGATATGTTCCATTATCGCCGCCGCTTCGATTTGACCGGGGTGATGTTTGAGTCTGTGAGTTAGATGATCGGTGAATTCAGGTTTACCACTCATAACCTCCGCGAAAACCGCCGACAAAATCTCAGCCAAAACGGAGAGAACATTCGTTTCGAATAACACCATTGACGCCATTCCAGATCCAACCGCCGTGCCATTGACAAGCGCGAGACCTTCCTTAGGCTGGAGATCGAAGAATCCGGAGCTGATTCCAGCTAATTTGAAGGCTTCTTCAGCTGTTAAAGCTTCACCGTTGGGACCGGTAGCTTTGGAATTGGGACGGCCGGTTAAAATTCCGGCGATGTAGGAAAGAGGAACGAGATCTCCGGAGGCGGTGATTGTACCGCGGAGTGGGAGAGATGGAGTGATGTTGTTGTTGAGGAAACTGGTGATTGCTTCGAGAATCTCGAATCGGATACCGGAAAATCCTTGGAGGAGAGTGTTGATTCGTACAAGCATGGCGGCTCTTGTGGCGGAGTGCGGCAATGTGTGGCTTGTTTCTTTCGTGCTTCCGAATATTCCGGCGTTAAGGAATCTGTAACGAACACAAAAACATTCAAATTTCGTGTGGATTAGTTATTAATTTTTTCATTAAATTAAATCATTAACTTTTAATTACCCAACAAAATATGACCCGACCCACATAGCTGACCCGACCCGTATATATTTCCCATGCAACGTCATAACTTTTAAAGAATTGTTTTCTGTGATTTTAATAACGTTAATATTCATTATTAGAAAATTTATTTTATTGCCATCGTAAATTTTTTTAAAATAAACTAATGTCCTTTGAATAAGAGTTTTTTAAAATTCATTTAATTGGAGGATTAAAAAAATCTAGAAAGGAAAATTATATATCAAACTAACTAACTCCTAACATTTTTTTTCTCCATCCATATATATACTGCATCCAATTAATAACTGCCACGTATCTACCTAAGAATATACTAACATTTAAAATTTAATTCATTATGATTAGAGAAACAAAAGAATATGATTATTACCTAATAAGCTCCTTCTGAAGTGCGACACCGTTTTTGGTTCTCCGATGAGAAGTAGCACCAAAACCAGTAGTAACACCATAACTATCAGTGCCTTTGTTCATACTCTCCATAACCCAATCACTACTCGCATTCACACCGGCTCTAGCGGTCTCCGACAGCTCCACCTTCACACCGTTACCAATGGTTGAGATCGCAGCCACTTGTCCAATGGTCAGAGTCTCACCTCCAAGATTCACCACTGGCTTCCTAAACTCAACAACCATTCTCTTCACTTCATCCAAATGGCTACCTTTCATTTGCTCCGCGGCAGCTCCCCAGTTGAGAGGATCTTCCGCGTTGATCACCATGTTCTTTGTCTTGATGTCTCCGCCACATAACATAGCGTCGATTGATCCTCCGTTAGCTTTGTGTTCTCCGTTAATCTCCATTTTGACTTTTGGATCTTAGTTTACAAGAGGAGACGACTAATTAAGAGGAGATTACAAGATCTCTAAATTAGAAGAGAAGAGATATTTGATATTTTGTTTGTTAAGGAATTGTATTTGTTCCTGAGGAAAATTAGATGAAGGAAGGCTGGTTTAAATAAGGTGGTAGTGTTTGTTGGTAGGTAAGCGCATAGAGATAGCTAGTTTCTTTTTTTCTCCATATAATGATAATTTTTTAGAAAAAAATGAAAATTAGTGAGAAAGAAAGAGTTGGTTGAGAATTAATGATGACCGTTAGATGGAGAGTGAGTGATTGATTTTAGTGGTGGAGATTATAATTCGTAGATTTGGTTTAAGTCGCAAAGTGATAATTTTTTTTTTTTTTTTTTTAACACGGTGGTGAATTATTTTTGTTTTCGTTAACGTCACGGTGGTAAAAGTGGTCGTGGCTGGTGGCTGACGATAGTTGCATTTCGCGGTTGGTGAGACTAAGAGATTTTTTGAAGAGTGATTTTTTTTTTTTTTTTGGAGTAAAGCGTTTCATTGTGATGGGAGTAGGTGTGTATAATGTATGAACGTAATTGAGTCAATTAACGTCCCCACCATAACACTCTTTCATTTTATTTTGTTTTTGTTTTTGTATTTTCTATATTGCTATTTTTGTCATTTGGGATATCATTTCGATTTTATCGGATGATTTTTTAAGTGTTTTGTTTTTATGTAAATTATTGTGTTAGAGTCTTTGTACTTTTTTGATGTTCTGTTTTACTGTACTATTTTATTATAAGTTATAACTTTTTTTTTTGTGCAAACAGTTATAACTGTATGTATGTACTTTGTTTAGTCATATATAATGTGACTTTACAAATTAACTTTGTTTATTTTGAGTAACAGTTCATATGCACTTACATATAAATAATGGGATAACTATATATGCATGTATATCCCAATCATTAGGTGAAAACTGAAAAGTCAAAAGTAAAAAATATATATTAAGAAAAAAACATATAACTGAAAATTGATACGTAAAAAATCACAACATAGTTGAAGATATAAATAAATGTACATGTTGCATTGATTTTGTGCCTTTGAGTATAATTTTTTTCAAAGATATAACTATTACGTGGGTATATCTCAAACTATAATAATATTCACGCTATTATAAGATTCCCAATATGAGCCGAGTGACGCAACACGCCGTTTGCATGACAAAAGCAATGTGATATTTATGTAAAATACAACCTCCATTTTCGTATATTATCCTAAGTTCATGAAATATAAAATGTAACCATAAATAATTTATAATAGATTTTAATGACTATATTCAGTTTGCAAAAGTTTAGAACACATTATCCATATAATTTGTTATTTATTTATGATTTACTATTCAATGTTATTATCTTATGTCATTCCTTGTCACGAAACCAAGCATGGAGCCATCCATAAGCTAATAAAATATAATTTCAGCATCAACTCCATTTTTTGATTTAAACGCATTATATGACTCGGAAGGGAAAATGTAATAGTCATAAACAGTGTATGAATCAAAGAAAAAAAAAACAATAAATCAAAGAAAATGGTAGAAATAAATAATATGGGTGGAATGGAAGAAGCTAAGTGGTGGTGGGTTGGTTAATTGGGCAAGGCGTTTCAATGAAACATTTGCATGTGCATGCATTTTTTCTTCCATCGTCAGGCAAAAAGTCTCTTATTTATATCAAGAATTAAAATATTTATTTATACGTTTAATTTCGTGTATACATTTTTTCTTCTTGTGTTATAAACTTATAATTTTATCATTGGGAAAAGGATAAAAAAAAAACACTGAAGAATCCGATTTCAATTTAACAATCTTTAGCAGTTTCGTGTTAATTGTATATCTCATTTTTCACCTGTTTTGACTTTTAGGATAAGGTCCAAATGAAAGCAAGAGTGGGCGGGATATATCATAGTTTATTTAGTGAAACACAAAAATTATTTTAAGTAAGTCTATTTTGAAATGCAGGTGGATTTAGGTCAATGTGAATGTAAACTTATGTCAAATATCCGATTTTGGTTTGGTCAATTTATTGGTTTAGATTTTGTAGTTATATCTTCTGACTCTTTGTTTTAAAAAACTCACTTTCTCTCGTTGGTAATCGTATTGATATTACACTACAAAAACAAAATCAATTTCAATGGTTTAAGTGCATTGCATTTTGTTTTGGTGGTTAGTTAGGTTTAAATCAAATCCCCTAAAATCAGAATTATTATTTCATTCATGACTAATTTAATGAACAAGTACATAAATAAATCACTGAATACATAATCTTGTAAAACATCTCTATACTATTAAAAGAAAAGTACAAATGAAAATGGGTCGGGTTAAAATCAGAAAATTGACCCGAAATTCTGAAATCGGATCTTTGAAATTTTTTTGGAATAGAAATTCGAATTAATAATGAAAAATCGAAATAAAATCAAATATTTATAAAAATCAAATAAAATCTGATTGTACTTATGATAACTAATAATAAAAGCATATCCCAAACAATATTATACATTAATTACGTATAATAAATTTGTTCATATATTTTTGGGACTAATTCCATAACAATCAACGTTTTTGTCATTAATTTCGCTCATTTTAGCCAATTATCATTAATTGAAAGATATTTTACTTGCTTCTAAAGATTTCTAGAAAATTTATCACAAATAACCCATCTGTTTTATAAATTAAATTGATATTTTTATTTTGGTCGTGT
>NW_003302552.1:17706284-17723564 GCF_000004255.2 Arabidopsis lyrata subsp. lyrata
CCATGTAACTAATTTTAATTTAATTAGATTAAATCGAAATTATGATATTTTCATACCTATAGCTTACCAAAGAAGTTTAATTTTCAATTTATAAAGATTTCTTGAATATGATTTTAGAATTATTCAACAAGATGATAAGTATTTATTAAATTTTGTGAATCATGAAAAATAATAATTAATTTTTAATCATTATACTTCATCTTTCAATCTCTCATCTAGATACATATTCTATTATTACTATGTCTAAACTTCATTTTGTTGTATGACTAAATAATATTTCCATTAAAACTGTCAAAGCGAGTTGATTCGTCCCGTTAAATCCGTTTTGCGATAGACAAAAAATATTTTGACTTGTAGTTAGTCGGTCCGCACGACCCGCGGGTAGCATATATGAAATACAAACCCGTTCCGCGAATGTATTCGGATTTGCGGGATTGTCCATGGATTTTGTTTAAATAATTTTAAAGTAACCAAAATTTAAAATACTACTAAAATAAATAAATAAATCAAAATACTATTAAAAGTTGAGGTTTTTGCAAAAATGCCCCTTTTTCAATGCCACTTTTCAAAAATGCCCTTTCTTTAAAACATTAAAAAAATGCTCTTAAAAATATAAGATTTACCCAAATATGTATGTAACATTATTAAAACATACACAAACTACATTTCTATGTATCTAAAATCTTATAAATACTTTATAAATACCTTATAAATGCATTTTAAATACCTTTAAAAACCTTTAAAATATCTTGTAAAACTTTTGAAAAACCTTTAAAATCCTTTAAAATAACTTGTAAAACCTTTAAAAACACCTTATAAAACCTTATAAATATTTGGATCGAGTCTTCAAGTAGTAGTTACAATCCATAAGTACCTTATAAACCTAATAAAACTTTATAAAAATTTCAGATTTAAAAAGGGGTATTTTTGAAAATGGACATCTAAAATGGGCATTTTTGAAAAGGGGCACACCAAAAGGGGCATTTTTAACAATTTCTCTTAAAAGTTTGTTTAAATTACCACATGTTGAATAAATTATAATTTTATCAATAAATACTAATATGCGGGCTGATCCGCCAATCCGCGGATGAAAACCGATTAAACCTATGACCCACTGCGAATTAATCCATGTGGCCCGCTTATTTGCGGGTTTAATATATTTTCCCAAATCTGCCCCATAGTGAGATGATGTGGGCTGGACCCGCGGTTTTTGACCTATTTTGACTGCTCTAATTCCCATGAATCGTCTAATTTTAGAATTTTAAAACACAAAATTCTATTTTGTAAATCATAATTATTACGATGGGTATATTTATAAACAATTTTACATTTTCTCTACAATTCGTTATTATAAATATTTATAAGTATACTACACGATTCGTTCTACTAAAAAACACACACAATATTAAACGCAACATATGTAAACCAATAGGGATTATTGTTTAAAATGCCTTTTTTTGGAAAAAACTTACGAAAATGCCCTTTTTTGAATAGTTTACGGATTTTGCCCTTTTTTAATACTTAAAAATGTACGTTTTTAGGATTTTTTTTCCCAAAAATACGTACTTTATACCAAATACTAAACCCTAAGAACAAATGGAACCGACTAAACCCAAACATAACGAGTGAAACGCATGTTAAATCATATTTTTGGAGCATGAAAAAGGGCAAAATGCATAAACTATTCAAAAAGGGCAAAATCCACAAATGCCCTTATGAAAAAGGACAAAATCCGTAATTTATTCAAACCAATATTCTCCCGCGGTGGACCGCGGGTCTGATCCTAGTGAAAACTTTATAGTAATATAATTGAGAAAATTAAATGCACGTAGTTGTTATGGAGTCTAGCTAGCTTTAAAGCAATTTAAATATGATCGATGACATATTGAAAAGTGATTTTTAACATCATAGAAATGGAACAATACGTAGGTGAATTTTTTGCAAAGATCTGTTGATAATTACCCAATAAATAACTTCTTTTTTTTCAAAACTAGTAAAACAACCTAAGTATCGAACGAAAATGGATAGACAGACCAAAAGTGGACATAGAGTCCACGGATGATAGGTGATGATGGAGGGTCAGGGACGTTAATTCTCTCCTCTTTGGATCTCATTAAGGATACCATCTTCTCCACCCGCTATTCTCTTACTTAAGGGACTGAGCAACTCTTTTTTTGGTCGTTGATTTGCCACTCCCAGTCTTTATCTTTTGGACTGAACAACTCTTTTGGTCGCATATGCTATACATTTGGATTGGACTATATTGGAGTAAACCAGTATTGTTCAAAATATCACATCATACGACATAATTGTGAATAACCCAAGGCAATCGAATTTGTTCCATGCAAGAAAATCGTGATAATTTGTTCCCTTGTCCTTTCACTGAAAAGATAAATGAGTGGGAGCGCTTGATGAGAGAGCTGTTGCCATCACGAGTCACGACTCAACCAATGTTTTAAACATTCTCGAGATGTTTTCACATAGGCAATTTCCGTTTTGTTTAAAAAAAATCAGAGAAAGAAATTTCGAATAAGACTAATTCTTTTTTGTCCAAGAAATGTTTCATTTGTTCATTGAAATATAGCTTTTTGATACGAATATTTTTTCATTTATACATATCTATATGAGTCAATACATACATAAATGATTTTATTATTGTCTTTACATCATCTACGTATATTAATACTAATGAAGCTGACTGTTTCATATGTTTTCCAGCAGAAATATATGAAAACATTACACACAATTCATAAATTAGAGAAATTTTATCTAAGAAGTGTGACTGACCTGACTTCCGATTAATTATGATTCTCAAACTTAATTATTCTTAGTTCTATTACAAACTTTTTTCTTGGTTTTATATATTCTTACAAACTTTGACTTGTATGTAGAATTAATTTTAAGGGGAAAGTTTCCTAATTAAAATCCTAATACAGAAACACTAAACCACTTTACTAATTACGTTATGTTTGCGGATTTTACAATCTTTAATTACCATCGTCTGAGCTATATATAAATCCAAACATGAATTTCATTATAGGATTTTCTCATCAAATTTGTTCTTCTGTCGTCTTTAAATGCATGGATGCTTCATTTGCTTGCTACACAGATTCTATTAATAATATATTTTGAATACTATTTAAGAATGTGGGAACTGGTAAGTACAGTATAAGCAAAACATTTATTATAGAACATGGCGGGCCAATATAATTAAATACATTTTTAACAGACTCAAATCAGAATGGCTTTCATCGAGACACCTACAACGTACATGAATCAAATATATTACATGAATTATTTCTCTTGTTCCTGATCTGGTCAATCGTTTTCTCACGAATGATATTGATATCTTAATGGTTTTTCATACTCTTTACCAGAGAATAAAATGGAAACCTTGATTGATATATCTAAGGATTTCTCCGTGGAGCTATAGAAAAAGTTAAAAAATAATATTTGATAGATTATCTTTAGGAAAAGACAATCTCTAGGGAAACATATATACAATTAAAGTAGTTAAGCGAATTAGTTGGTCGAAAATATTGTTATTTTAGTGGTTTTTACTTTTTAGGATGTCATTCACTTAAAAAACAATAAAAAAAAGTGGAGAAAGGGAATGACTAAAATTAGGCCACCAAACAAACAAAGAGAAATGGAGAAAAAGGGGCAACAACAACCACAGTCGCGAGGATCCATCGGATACCACTCGTCTCACCAAACCCTCTTTTCTTCTTCAGAACTCATTTGGTCCCACTTTCACATTTTCACCAAACCCCTTCCTCTCGCTGTCCAAATCAGACTCATCAACTTAACAAAATCCCAAACCTAATCAATTAGGTACACGTCATTGAATTATATATATCAATAAATTAATCAACATATTACTCATTAAGGAAATGTAGAAATCAGATGGATCCAATCATTCGAGATATACCCATATTGTTGGAATCTAAATGTGTGGCAAGTGTTTTTGCTATTGTTGGTCCAGGTTTTTCTTTTTTTTTTTAACGGAAAGAATTAGTGGGAAAAAACTAAAATAACTCAGAAAGAAGTTGGATTCAATCCACAAACTTCAGATGGCTCAAAATTATTGTGTTCCACAAATTTTGAAACCCAATAAAGTGTGTAATGAGAAGCTTTAAACTTATGAAAGTTTATAGGATTGGGACGTATCGGACCTCTAAGTAGATTAGAATTGACGCCCTAGACATTTTTCTTAGGGTGACTTACACTTTGGCATACTTTTTGTGAGTTTCGTTTCAAAACAGACACTTTCTCAGTTTTTCAAGATTTTTACACTGTTAATTTTATATCAATACCAAAATACCCTTAAAATACAGCATATGTGCAAACAAAAACGTGGACACATAAACATTAGTATAATTCTTTTCTTTTTTTTTCCCTTCTCGTCACTTTTCTTTCTCTCTCTCTCTTTTTTTTTCTCTCATTCTCTCTTTATTTATTATTACTTTAGTTATTTTGTATCACACATATTATATATTTCTTTATACAATAGACTAAGATTTAACTTTTCATACATTTTAAGATCCATTTTGCTATATTTTAAATAAATAACTATATTATATATTATCCATTTCTAATTGACCATTTATTTCTTATTAAGTGGATATCAATTGATCCTTGAATAAACATACTACATCAAACTCACCAAAAAAACATACTACATCAATATTTTTAACTTCGATCATCCAAACATATCTGCTAAACTCTGACCACATAGATTAATGAAGATAAGGTTTCTCGATGGACTATACATCCGCAAAACTCTGAACAAGTCTGTTTTTCATAGATATGCTTTTTTCGTTTATATGACCATCCAACACTGAACACATGGTTAACATTAATTTATCTCAAGCATAATATAAAACGCCTTCGAACATTTGAACATATGAATTCTGTTTTTGTAAACAGACACACATACAAACTCATCCAAACAGACAATATCTATAGATATTTGAACAAACATATTACACCAACATTTATAACTACCGATCATCCAAACATATTAGCTAAACTCTGATCACATAGATGAATAAGACTAAAGTTTCTCGATAAACTATACATCCGTTAAACTCTGATCAAATGTCTATTGTTCATATTTTATTATTAGACATATTTTTTTGTTTATCTAACCATTCAACATTGAACACATGGTTAACATTAATATATCTCAAGTTTTTATATACAATGTCCACGACCATTTGACCATTTTACTATTTGATTGATTTTCTCTAAGGGTAAGTGAAACTTCAGCATACTAAAACCTAAACCTTAAACCCTATATTATTACACATAATTTTTTTCATCCTTTTATAATCATACACATGATTTTTATATCAATTCACAACTTTAGATATGAAAGATAATCGTCAATACAAAGTCTCTGTTTGCAACTATTGTGTTTGAAGTTGCATCGTAACCACCGCGTCATAGTCACCGCATCGTAGCCACCGCATCTCAACCACGGTATCGCATCCATTGCAAATCGACTTACTTTAACTCCTTGTTCGCTACTAAATGGACACAAAATCTTCGTCAACAATCTTGATTCAAAACCTGCAAGCCAATCAATCCGACCATGAAACTTCAACTTTTAAAAGTCGTGACTCTCAACAATTCACGTAGATGTTCCAGTTGAGATGGACGACTTTGCTTCGTACATGTGTTCGCTGCTAAATGGACACAAGAAAGTTCTAAATAACTGATCTAATCTCACCAAATTCACTTTTTGACTCTTCATCAAATCAACGAGCATTACTTGATTGTTTCGTTCACAAATGGACTGATTCATTTAGTTAGACACATTTGGACCCAAAAAGATTGAATTTGAATTGAAACTACAACAGCAAAACACCCAAAAACCACAAAATTTCACATTACTCATTCTACCAAACTCTAGTTTAGAAAAGAAAACAATGAATTAAGGTTCCAAAAGAATTATATCGAAAATTAAGAGAGAGAAATATAGTTATATGAATCTGGAGATGGATTGCTCATGAGAAGGGAGACATATGGGATTAGGGCCTCTATCCACGTCTGATTTCAAAGATCAAATCGATGAAAGACTAGTAGATAAACACACACACGACCACAAGTTCAACAATCAGAAACAGCCCCGGCTCAATATATTTGAGAGCCTTAGGGCAAAAAAATTTTTTTTGGCCTATTATTATATACAAAGAGAAAATTTACTTAATTTTTAAAAATTTTGCGGAGTTTTTATAGTAAAAATTGTTATTTTAAAAATTTTGGGCCTTTTTATACATTTTCTTATAAATAATTAGGCCTCTTAAAATATAATTCTCATATTAATAATATTTTAAAAAAATATTTGGGCCTTTTTATATGTAAAATTTTTTTATAAAAAAAAAAGCTCCGGGCCGTCGCACTTCCGCCCTACCCATCTGAGCCGGGGCTGATCAGAAAGACCAAATTTAGAGGAAGTGGAGAATTTTCTTTTTTTCCTTTCTTGGATGTAAAAAACACAGTTAAAAAAAGAAAAGCGAATCTGAAATTAAATTGATGGATTAGAATTTGGAAAGAAAGAGAAAAGGGAAGAGAGGGATAAAGAATGAGAGGATACGGGGAGAGAGAAACAAAAGAAATGAATGTGAGAAGAGAGGATGAAGAATATTAGAGTAAAGAATATGATTAGAGGGTAAAAGAGTAAAAGACTCCAAAAGAAAGTGGGTTGATATCACAAAGTGTCTCATATTGAAAACACTTTTGAAAAAGTGTGTTTGAAGGTAAATAACTCTTGTAATTATTATTGTAGATTGGTGGCAAATGAACCGTTGGACCATACGCAGAACTTTAATAGACTAATAGTGGTAATGGTATTGATTATATACATTTGATTTAAGAAAACAAACTAATTAACTATAAAGTTGTGCATTTATCGATACACTCATTACCAATTTACCATAATGTACTACTTTTGTATAGTATGTTCTATCTACTCTGCTCCAAATCCTGTCACAATTTTCAACATTTAATCATTCTACATTCGTTTTTTTTTTCCCCCAAATCATTCGTTTAAGAACCTAAAGATAGCCCTATGCAACCTTGTATTTCGCTCGTCAGAGGTTGGCCGTGTTCGGAGGAGAGTCGCCAGCGATCATCTCAGCGACAGATCAAAACGACGGTGGCGGCGGCCATCAATAAAGCAAAACGACGACAGGTGCGGCAAAAGGTTGATGACGGAGGTGTCGCTGGGGAGAGAAAAATGTGTCGCCGAGAGACAGAGTAGTCGCTGGAATTTCAAGCCACAGGTGCGGCAACTCATTCAACACTAACGGCGACTCTTTTTAACAGGGGCAGCGACTCTTTTCTTTTGTACAGTTACCGGGTTACGTCTCTGTCGGTGTCTATTTTCTTGTCGCAATCGCTCATTGAGCGACTCCAAAAAAGAACAGGGCCTTGTCTATTGGGCTTGGTGCAGTTATTCTTTAATGGGCTATTTTTCTAGATCGTTTGTTAAAAAGCCACACCATTTTCCCCCCTTGTTTCGTAAACCAAGTTGATTTCTAATCTTATCACATCTATAAATTTCTTCGTAGGTAATTTAACTCAAGCAATAAACAAAGAGACTTATGTTCAACCATACAAGTTATTCAGACAATCAAAATCAGTAAGATGATTAATGATGTAATTATCGGCTCTAGCTAACCCATAAAGATGCGAGATATATATATTTCTCCACACATGCGAAAACGTCATCCAAACAATAGATATATGTAGAAACAAAAGGATGAGAAAATTAAACAAGGAAATTAATCCTTGGTGAGATTGTTGTTACTTCAATCTCCGAGACTCCGAGTGCTTATTCTTTATTTTCTTCTGAAAAATATAAAAAAGAAAGACATGAAGAGCATATATACTTGGTCATTCGTCAGTCGTCACAGAATATAATAGCCTTCGAGTTTTGATACGTGTGTTGGCGATCGCTAGCTGTGGTTTGTGGTCACTCAAATCATATTTATTATATAGTGTTTGGAAAATTAACTGATGATCATCAACAAATTTGGAGATGATTAGAAGGTGTTTTGTTATAGATTTGTGAGCTTCAATTACCCAAAGCATCTTCTTTGTGTAATTGTGTTCTTAGTTTAAAAGTCACTACTTTTAAAGATGAAATAATGTTTTTTGCAATAAAAATGTAAAAAGAACACATATTAACAATAAAGAAATGGACTAAACATAACTAAATAACATGTTTATAAGGAAGCCTAAAAGCTTTAAATTTTCATAACAAAAAAATCGCAAAGAAAATTAGCGCTTACAAAGCAATATATAATATTGTTTGTAAATTTTTGCCTCAAATGTTGACTGTTATGTTGCCAATGGTATTGATTTGGCGTTCATGAAATACCACTTGTCACTTTATTACTTTATATAATTACAGATGATAAGATTTATTTTCTATCTCAAAAGACAAAAACATTTGCTGTAAAATAGAGCTGAATCATATTGACAAGATTAGCGAACGACCTGGAAATGGCCAGGAGGGATCACTACATGTCAACTGGGATCAACCTTTTGAGATGCACATTTACATTAGATTAGAACGACCGAAAAAAAAGTCGTCATAAAAGAAAAAAGATAGTAATGAGAATATTATCTTTCTGAGTTCAAAAAGTTGGAGTCTGCTAAAGTCCATACACATGAGGAGGCGATAAAGGAATTCGTCATTTGTCCATACATAATAAGACCCATTATAGTCATCTGCCCTAGTACAGATCATCATTCAGATAAATTTTATGCTGGACTTGTTTTCCAACTTATATATTAACAAATATATAAAGTCTTTAATTACCCTAGATTATAATATCAGTTTTAACCCTTAGGGCATGGACAGTAGAACATCTTCACATGTGTAAGTGGTAATAAAAAAAAGCAAAAAATTGTTTCTCTCTTCACATCCGGGTGTAAGTTTACACTCGGGTGTAATACTCACACTCTCTTTCTCTTCTTTCTCTCTCTCTTTTCTCTTTTTTAGACAATTTTTGCATTAAATAAGTTTTTTTTATACTTACACCTCCTCCAAACGAATGCCCCATTGCCCTTGGTCTTACTTAACGAGAATGAGAAGAGAACTACAACAAACTTATTTTAAACAAATAATAGGAATGATTAGTCGGGATGTTCACACAGTAAAGAATCTTGTCATGTTGTTTTGTCTCCTAACAAAATGTACAAATTAATACAGATGATCCAAATGGAGAAGATACAGAATACAGTTATAAGGAAAATAAAATAAAACATATTGATTATAACTAGGATACGAAACTAAAAAGAAAAAAGAAAAAAGAAGATGCCATTGGAAAAGGCAAAGAAGCATTATCCATTTTAATAAAGCAAATAGAAGCGGAAGAGATAGATTTAAAATCTCATTAGCCGATGCGATAAAACAGTTAAACACTCAGATCTCAAGTTTGTCTACTCTCCCAAAAACCCGATAATATTGTTCTCTTCTCAACGTTTGACTGGTGTCTCCTATCTTTGCATGAGTACAATCTTTAAAATATTTTTAGTTAATCATTATTTATACATAGTTATTTTATTTAATGCTATATCTCTACAAGATTTTTTTACCACTTTTATCCTCCACTTTCTTAACGTTTATCAGCAATTTTGGATTACCAATTTCCCACTATAAGTATGATAATTGTACACTTTTTTAGTTCTTTTCTTTTCTTTTCTTTCAATATTGCTAACAAGAAAAAAAAAATTATAAGTATTTTACTCTTATTATATTCTACATATCAATAAATAATAACTTTGTACATGCACACTCAAACTGTCAAACACTAGTATATAGGTCGATTTGTTTTTTAACGATTTTTCCCGGAAATATTTATGTGACGAAAAAGCAAACATTATAAGATTCATTTGTTTGTTTTATAGTACACGTTATTGTTCATATTATATCATCAATGTTAATTAAAAATAAAAATAAATATGAAATCTATATCTGTTGACAAAAAAAAGCAAGAATATCCGAACAAAATTTCGAATATAATTTAGGGATGAAAAATAGAATCTCCAATATAGTTAAGATATTATAAGATTCATGTTTAGTATATCTTAGAATTAGATAATTAAGGAAAATTATCGTGATCATCAATTTACAAATTTCCTACCTGAATTCATTATTAATCTTTAAGTAACCTGTTTTATTTTATTTTGAAAAGTATATCAATAAGAGAACTTTGGTCATTAAAAATACAATACAAACTTTAATCACTTTCTATTAAAATGATCTAATCTGGATAAATATTAGTATTTATTAATTTCCCATAAACAATAAACTTGTGGAATGAAACTATAAATATTCTTAGAGACAGAGAATGTCATTTAATTAAATCTGGAAATATATTAAAAATGTTGACAAAAAGAAATAAGAAATATATTAAAATGGCACCGTTTCGCTGGAGACTGTGGGCTGTGGGAATCCACTACAACACGCTAAAGGTGGACTATAACGATCTGGACCATTGAATTAAATGTAAAGCAATATGAACCGTTAGATGTAAGTAGAGTCCAGGCTGAGAAGATGGACCCAACAATTGTACCTTTACCACTTACCTCCACTGGCTTTGAAGCTGCTCTCTCTCTCACACATAAAAAGCAAACACTTAACGAGGAAGAAACACACTCATATCTCTCTCACGTTCCCCAAATTTTTCATTTTTATTATCTTTTTGGGTTTTTGGTTTTGGTTAAACCGTTTCTGTGTCTTTAGATCTCTCTTAATAGTAAGGATAATTAATTTTAGGTTCTGTTTGGTTCTGTTTCTGGAAATTTCACTTTTTCACTTTTTTGGGATCACATTTAGCTTTTCTGGTTCCTTTATTTTGTAACGCCATTTATGTGTTGAACTTGTGTGAAGTGTTTGGACTGAGCAGAAGATGGTGAGAATCTCACTGCTTTTGTTGTGTCTACTGGTTTCAACTTGTCTCTTCACTTCTTCATCAGCACAAGCTCCAGGTAATTGACTGTTTCTGAGTAGTTTTTTTTGATGTTTTCCTTGTTGAAATAGTTGGAAAGATTCTATTTTTTTGTGATGTAGTAACAAGGGTTTTTGAAAGTTTTGCCTTTTGTAAACAAATCTCAAGAGCTGGTGGTGTTTGAGATTTGTGTGTAGTTATGCTCATATATGTGTGTTTAGTTAGATTGCAGTAGGGAAAAAGGTGGAGTCTTTGTTGTATTTGAAGGAAATTCTAACACAAAGAATCAAACTTTTGTTTTTTGGGTAAGGGCAGGTTTTGTGAGCTTGGATTGTGGAGGTGCAGAGCCATTCACTGATGAACTTGGACTTAAATGGTCACCTGATAATCATCTTATTTATGGAGAAACCGCCAAGATATCGTCCCTTAACGAAACAAGAGCTCAGTACACGACTTTAAGGCATTTCCCTGCTGATTCAAGAAAGTATTGCTACACTCTCAATGTCACGAGTAGAAATAGATATCTTGTTAGAGCTACTTTCTTGTATGGTAATTTCGACAACAGCAACAATGTGTATCCCAAATTCGATATCTCCCTCGGGGCGACTCATTGGGCGACCATTGAAATCTCAGAAACCTATACAATCGAAACGGCAGAACTAGTGTTTCTGGCTTCTACTCCTAGTGTCAGCGTTTGTTTGTCGAATGCCACAACTGGACAGCCGTTTATATCTACCCTTGAGCTTAGGCAGTTGAATGGTTCGATGTATTCCACATTATATGAAGACCGGTTTTACCTGAGTGTTGCAGCACGGATAAATTTCGGGGCTGAAAGTGAAGCTTCTGTGAGGTCAGTATATAATTTATAATCTGTTTGCTGTGTCAGCATTGTGATTTATCAGGATAAGTTAAGGAAATGAGTTGGTATTGCAGGTACCCGGATGATCCGTATGATAGAATATGGGAATCTGATTTGCATAAGAAGCCTAATTATCTTGTGGATGTTGCTGCTGGGACTGTGCGAGTGTCGACTACATTGCCAATCGAAGGCGTTGCCGATGACAGACCGCCTCAGAAGGTTATGCAGACGGCTGTGGTTGGAACAAACGGGTCCTTAACATACAGAATGAATCTGGATGGCTTCCCTGGCTCTGGTAGGGCATTCACATACTTTGCTGAAATCGAGGATTTGGCTGACGACGAGTCAAGGAAGTTCAGATTAGTTCTACCTGATCATCCTGAGTTTAGCAAAGCCGTTGTTAACATCAAGGAAAATACGCAGAAACCGTATCGTGTTTATGAACCTGGCTATCCTAACATAACACTTCCATTTGTGCTGAGTTTTAAATTTGCCAAAACGGCTGATTCTTCTAGGGGACCCATTCTGAATGCCATGGAGATCAACAAATATCTGCGGAAAAGCGATGGTTCAATAGACGGTGAGCACTACTACCCTCCTCTTAGTGTTGTAGGTTCACATTTGACTCTAAGATGATTTCTTGTATTGCAGCAACTGTTATGGCTAATGTGGCATCTCTCTATTCTTCTACTGAATGGGCTCAAGAAGGTGGTGACCCTTGTTCACCCTCACCGTGGTCTTGGGTGCAATGCAATTCGGATCCACAACCAAGGGTTGTTGCTATGTAAGGAAGTCTATCTTAGTAGCTTTATTTGCTATCTGTTTTCTTTGTGTATGTGCTTAAATTTCAATTATGTTATGCTTCGTATTTCCGCAGCAAGCTGTCGAATATGAACTTGACAGGAAATATACCTTCTGACCTGGTGAAATTGACTGGTTTGGTTGAGTTGTAAGTTACTTATTTCTTAGACTTTTGAATTTGGGATTATACAGAGATGTTCTCTTACTGATGTTGCAACTTTTGTGGATGGCAGGTGGCTTGATGGGAATTCTTTTACGGGTCCAATACCGGATTTCTCTCAGTGTCCAAACCTGGAGATAATGTAAAATCACTTTCTTTGGAGTTTAAATTTCTTTTCTTGCCTTCATATAACTATAAATATATAATGGACTATGGCAGACACCTCGAGAACAACGGACTAACCGGAAAGATTCCTTCCTCGTTGGCGAAACTGCCAAACCTGAAGGAACTGTAAGCTTTTTAAAAAGGATTCATATTTTGATATATTAATTCTTGTGGTGAGGATGATATTATAATCTACATTCTTATGCGCCTAACCTGGTTTATGATTGCAGGTACCTGCAGAACAATTTGTTATCAGGAACAATACCATCAGACCTGACCAAAGATGTAATCTCAAAGTAAGTATATTGTCGGATTTAAACTGCTTTCACGTGAATAGCTCCTAGCTGGATGGTCTTGAGCGTGCTCAATAACACATGCGTTCTTCCTTTTTTGTTGTTTCCAGCTTCTCTGGGAACCTTAATCTTGAAGAAAGTGGAGATAAAGGGAAGAAACTCGGTGTCATCATCGGTGCATCAGTTGGTGCTTTTGTTCTGCTAATCGCAACCATCATTTCTTGCATCTTCATGTGCAAAAGCAAGAAGAATAACAAGTTGGGAAAAACTTCGGGTATGTTAAATTTCTGCAAGTATACCGGTTTCATAGTGTATCTTGATTCTAGGGCTTGAATAAGTATGCTTACCTTTTTTCTTGGGTTAATTTCAGCGGAGTTAACGAATCGTCCCTTGCCGATTCAGAGAGTGTCATCTACCTTGAGTGAAGCTCATGGAGACGCTGCACATTGCTTCACACTTTATGAGATCGAGGAAGCCACAAAAAAATTCGAGAAGAGAATTGGGTCGGGAGGTTTTGGAATCGTATACTATGGGAAAACAAGAGAGGGGAAAGAGATTGCTGTAAAAGTTCTTGCAAATAATTCATATCAGGGAAAGAGAGAGTTTGCAAACGAGGTAAATATGACTTAATCTAAACCCATATCAATATGTGCCCCAAGTATCTATTTTTTTATTTTGCTTAGGAGGTAACACAAGTTATTATATATGATTTGTTCAGGTTACATTACTCTCAAGGATACATCATCGGAACCTAGTGCAGTTTCTTGGTTATTGCCAAGAAGAGGGAAAAAACATGCTTGTGTATGAGTTCATGCACAATGGGACTTTGAAGGAGCATCTTTATGGTAACATATCTTTTTATGTTAGGACGGTATATTTCAGGGTTTTGGTTTAACGTGATGTTAACAAGTGAATTTATTTTTCAGGGGTGGTACCGCGTGACCGGAGAATCAGTTGGATTAAACGGCTTGAGATAGCTGAAGATGCAGCCCGAGGTCTGTGAACCTTACAAAACATAACAGAAAGCACTCTTGACCTCTGATCTGAAGCCATTTTTTCGATATTTTGATTTTGTTGGTTTTGATTGTTTCTGTAGGTATCGAGTATCTTCACACGGGGTGTGTTCCAGCAATCATACACAGGGATCTCAAGACGAGTAACATCCTACTCGATAAACAAATGAGGGCGAAGGTTTCAGATTTCGGATTGTCGAAATTTGCAGTTGACGGGACCTCACATGTCTCCAGCATTGTCCGTGGCACAGTTGGATATCTTGACCCCGAGTAAGCTAGACTTAAACTAATGCCAAGAACTTCACATATCTTTATTGAAACTAGCATAATGTCAAGAACTCACATATTTTCTTTATTCGATGTTAAAGGTACTACATATCGCAGCAGTTAACGGAGAAGAGTGACGTATATAGCTTCGGAGTCATTCTTCTTGAGCTAATGTCCGGCCAAGAAGCCATATCGAATGAAAGCTTTGGTGTCAACTGCCGGAACATAGTCCAATGGGTTAGTTCATTTTTTTTTTGTGGTTACGCTTCGTTTGGATATATTATATTTGAAACCGAATCGCCTTATAAATCTTCCCTTTGGTACTGTTTCTTGTAGGCCAAGATGCATATAGACAACGGGGACATACGAGGGATCATCGATCCAGCACTAGCGGAAGACGATTACAGTCTCCAATCAATGTGGAAGATTGCGGAGAAAGCGTTGCTGTGTGTGAAACCGCACGGGAACATGAGACCGTCAATGTCCGAGGTGCAAAAGGATATCCAAGACGCGATTAGGATCGAGAAGGAAGCGTTGGCCGCAAGAGGCGGAATATCGGACGAGTTTTCCCGGAGCTCGGCTCATTCGTCATCTCTCAACATGGGAATGCTTGACCTGGCTGGATCACAGAATTATGTTTCCATTGATGAGTCTGTACTGCAGCCAACAGCTCGGTAGTAGATTCGGCTTTGCTTGTACAGATGTGTTTTTTACCTTTCACGTTGTCTGGTCTTTTTACTTTAATTATTAGTTCTGCGCTTAACGCTACCTTTTTTTTTTTTTTTAGACTCGAGCTTACAAGAAGTGTTTCTAGTTTTTTTTTTTTTTTTTTTTTTTTTAAATTGTTTTCAGACTAACTGGTGATTTGTCTGGGATTGTGTTATATTATGTTTTCTTTTAACTGAATTCACATTTTCAACTGATTATATATATGATGAGTTTTATGTTCAAAGTTATCTCTATATGTAGAATTAAAACAATTATTAAAATCATATGTTAGTTATCGTGGTTGTTGGGGCGGGCGCGCAGAGCCTATCGCATATAACGGGTACGGATATTAGTTTATCTCTATACTATTAGAAGAGAAGTACAAATGTAAATAGGTCGGGTCAAAATCAGAAAATTGACCTAAAATTCTAAAATCGGATCTTTGAAATTTTTTTGGAATATAAATTCAAATTAATAATGAAAAATCGAACTAAAATCAAATGTTTATGGAAATCAAATAAAATTTGATTGTACTTATGGTAACTAATTATAAAGGGAAATTGTTAAAAATGTCCCTTTTGGTGTGCCCCTTTTAAAAAATGCCCCTTTTACATGTCCATTTTCAAAAATGCCCCTTTTTAAATCTGAAATTTTTATAAAATTTTATTAGGTTTATAAGGTACTTATGGATTGTAACTACTACTTGAAGACTCGATCCAAGTATTTATAAGGTTTTAAAGAAGTAGCATTTTTGAAAAGTGGCATTGAGAAAGGGGCATTTTTGCAAAAGCTCCAATTATAAAATCATATTCCGAACAATATTATACATTAATTACGTATAATATATTTGTTCATATACTTTTGGAACTAATTCCATAACAATCAACGTTTTTCTCATTAATTTTGCTTATTTTAGCCAGTTATCATTAATTAAAAGATATCTTACTTGCTTCTAGAGATTTCTAAAAAATTTATCACAACTAACCCATCTATTTTATAAATTAAATAAATAGATATTTTTATTTTGGTCGTGTAAATTAAATAGATATGAAATCTATGTAACTAATTTTAATTTAATTAGATTAAATCGAAATTATGGTATTTTCATACAATCATACTTATAGTTTACCAAAGAAGTTTAATTTTCAAATTATAAAGATTTCTTGAATATGATTTTTAGAATTATTCAACAAGATGATAAATATTTATTAAATTTTGTGAATCATGAAAAATATTAATTATTTTTAATCATTATATTTCACCTTTCAATCTCTAATCTAACAAATAAGATACATATTCTATAATTCCTATGTCCAAACTCCATTGAGTTGTATGACTAAATAAGATTTCCATTAGAGCTGTCAAAACGAGTTGATTCGTCCCGTTAAGCCTGTTTTGCAATAGGCAAAATATAGTTTGGCATGTAGTTAGTCTGTCTGCACGACCCGCGGGTAGCATATATGAAACACAACCCCGTCGCGCGAATGTATGCTGATTTGCGGGGTTATCCGTGAATTTTGTTTAAATAATTTTAGAGTAACCAAAATTTAAAATTCTACTAAAATAAATAAATTAAAATGTTTTTAGAGAAAATAATCTTATATATCATTATATTTATAAATATTATAATTTTATTTATTAAAAGTTTTTTAAACTACCACATGTTGAATAAATTATATTTTTATCAATAAATACTATCATGCGGGTTGATCCGCCAACCCCCGGACGAAAACCGATGACCCACTGCGAATCAATCCATGTGGCCCGCTTATTTGCGGGTTTAATATATTTTCTCAAATCTGGCCTATAGTGAGATGATTTGGGCTCGACCCACGGTTTTTGATCTATTTTGACTGCTTTAATTCCTATGATTCGTCTAATTTTTGAATTTTAAAACACAAAATTCCATTTTGTAAATCATAACTAATACAATTGGTTTAATTATAGAGAAATTGTTAAAAATGCCCCTTTTTCAATACCCCTTTTCAAAAATGCCCCCTTTGAGAGTCCATTTTTAAGTTTGCCCTCTTTTAATTTTTAATGACCA
>NW_003302552.1:17723664-17950455 GCF_000004255.2 Arabidopsis lyrata subsp. lyrata
CGGGAAAATTTTTGGCGGGAAAAATTTACAAGGTATTTTAAAGGTTTTTTACAAGGTATTTACAAGTGTTTTGTAAGGTTTTACAATGTATTTTAAAAGGTTTTACAATGTACTTTTAAGGTTTTATAAGGTATTTATAACTCGTAAAACCTTATAAAAAACTTGTAAAACCTTATAACTTGTAAAAACCTTATAAAATAGCTTGTAAAATCTTATAATATCTTATAAATACCTTGTAAATACGTTGTAAAGCCTTTTAAAATACATTGTAAAACCTTATAAATACCTTGTAAAAAACCTTTAAAATACCTTGTAAATTTTTGGCGGGAAAAATTTTCCCGCCAAAAATTTAACGCCAAAAAAATTGCGGAATCACTTTTCCCGCAAAAAACTTTTTTTGGCGGGAAAATTTTTTGGCGGGAAAAAATTTTACGGGAAAATTTTACAAGGTATTTTAAAGGTTTTACAAATTTTTACAAGTGTTTTGGCGGGAAAAATTGGGGGATCACTTTTCCCGCCAAAAAATATTTTGTATTTTGTGGACCTAATTTTGTTATATTTCCTTATATATTTATGATATCTTTTATTAAAAGAAGGGTAATTTAGTCATTTTGTACATAAAAGGGGTATTTTTAAAAATGGACATCCAAAAGGGGCATTTTTGAAAAGGGGTATTGAAAAAGGGGCATTTTTGTGAGTCTCCCTTAATTATAAACAATTTAATATTTTCTTTACAATTTGTTATTAGGAATATTTATAAGTACATTACACAATTCGTTCTACTAAAAACACGCACAATATTAAAATCAACGTATGTAAATCAATATTCTCCCGCGGTGGACCGCGGGTCCGATCCTAGTTCCCTATGTATAATGACTCCATCTCTTTATTTAAAAAAAAAACATTTTTATGAGTTTATGCTATGTTAATTATATCTTTGATCATGGTTTTATCTATTATTTATGTGTTGTTGCATTTGAAAGTTTATCTCTTATGAGTTCATGCTATGTAATTTTATACTTAATTTTGAGAGAATTTTATTATTATAACTATTAGAGATTATATAAACAAGTAAAAATATTTCTTTTATCAACATATATAACTAATTAATAAAATTGAATATATTTAAAATGTAATTTAATATGATTTAAAGGATACTCCTATTAATTAGAAATCTTCTAATTTGATAAAATTTAAAATAAATATTCAAGTAAATTACATTACAAATATTAAACTATAATTAAAAAATAGCAATGTAGGTAAAAAATCATTAAATTTTTTAACATGCACTAAAAATAATACTATTATTTTATTGGATTTCGTACCAGTACTACACATGCTCTAATAGCCTCTTATTCATAGACAAACCCTGATATTCATAGCAATGCATGATCTAACTCTGATTCTATCTCAGTGGAAACCATGAGCCAAGTTGATTTCTCCGGTAAGGTCTCTCTTTCGATATCTTGCTTGAATCGATATAAATGTTATATTGTAAATTATTGGTTAATGGATGTACGTAATTCTATTGTATCTTCGTAATTGTTTATATGCTTCTCCGTTTTGTATAGATGGTTACATATGCGTCTCTGGGACGTCGAGGATTACCCAATCCCTCAAGATTTCGAACCTCGTTTGATTTTTAAGAATATCAACTCAGCTCTTTCGAAACTGGGTTTTGGTGGTTCGTTTTTGGGAATCGAGGCTTATGGTATGAAGGAGATCCCCGAAGCCTTATCTGAAGAATTGATCGAAGACGGAATGATCATGTACAATGTTAACCCCAAAGGTATATTCCTTTACCTAAACATCTTAACACTTTTTCTACTTATATTTATGTATGTCAGTCATGACTCATGACCTACCTAAATCTCTGTTGATATGTATATAGGTTCAGTTAATTTAATGATACGGGACATTACGAACATAGAATCTAACTATTCTGATAAGCCACACAATTTGATGGTAATCTCCAAAAAAATCCCTGAAGACAATGAGTCCATGAGGGTTCTTTCGGCTTTGAAATCCAGAGGTCGCAATGTTCTGTTGGTACAGCCTGACGATGAGACCGCATCAGAAAAGCTATTTCTTACTCCAGAGTCCATATCTGACTGTACAAGATATTTAAATGGAGAAAAGCGTATAGACGAAATTGTTGACTATACTTCTTCTTGTACTAGCTGGGAAACTGATACTGATACTGATACTGAGAAAGAGGAGGAGTCCAATGTTCTCTTGGTACAGCCTCATGGTGAGGCCGCATCATCAGAAAAGCTGTTTCATACTTCAAGCTCAGTATCTGATTGTACAAACCTATTAGATGGAGGAAGTATTATGGACCAAAGCGTAAGCTCACAAGGTGTTGACAATATCACTACGTGATCTATTTTTATTTTTATTTGTTTATGCATGCCTTATCCGGTTTGCAAAGATGACGTTCTCGGATCGGATGACTTAGTGGATGAATATCGGAAAGCCAAAATTTACTTTCTTCCCGGAGGTGAATTCTCTCAACTCTTTGTCTCTCTTACATATATGTATATGTAATCTCTTTCTCCGATCATGCATGTATATTTTATTATTTTTACAGGTGATAAGAATGCGAGATTTTATAGGATGATACATGACATTCAATTGTGGAAAATAGATACATTACCTCTGAGGTATCCTACAGAATCAACTGTGATCGTCATCTCAAACAACATCCCAGGTGACATTGACTTCATCGAATGTCTTAATTGTTCAGCTTCGAGAGGTTACAATAACCTCTTAGTACAGCCTAATGAGGCTGCACCCGAAAAACCAGAGACCTCAGAATAAGTATCTTGGCCATTCTGAATGGTTTTACTGAAAAACCAGAGACCTCAGAATGGTTTTACTGAAAAACCAGAGACCTCAGAATGGCCAAGATACTTATTACATGGAGGTTACAATAACCTCTTAGTACAGCCTATCGGTCTAATCAGATATTTACTGCCGCGCAATCAATAGTTGTTTCCATTGAGCGGAAGAAGAAACATAAGGCAGCAGAAGAGCGGTGCATATACCCGTTTTGCTACTGGTATGAGTACAGAGATGATCATAACCGTTGTAATAACATTAATGTCTCGACAAGTAAACATGGTTGCAGCGGATTTATATATAGAACGATCAGTTTTATTCTAATTTCTAGTTGCTTATTGTAAGCCTAAAATTGTAGTGTTTGTTTTATTAATTCTGTTTTTCAGCTATTTAATCATCTTGTTCGTTTTCGTCATTTATATCCGAAATGGAGATGTAAATGCTGAAGCATGTTTTGCTTTTGTTGTGGAAGACCATGTTCTCAACAAATCTCACTTGTTCAGTTGTTCAACATTTTCGTCATCTTTCAATAACCAAAGACAAAAAAACTGCCATTTTATTTACATATGAAATATCTCCAAATATGGTGTGAATTGAGTAATTTCTCCAAATATGGTGTGAATTTGTACAAGAAAAATTGAAAGATGTTGTGTATTTAGAAACAAAATATTTTAAATTATACTTAACTGTAATTCTTTCTTAGAATAGGAAAAAATATGATACTTTTTTAATAAAAGTTTTACAATTTACTGTATTTTAGAGATTTTACCTTTTTCTTGTATTTTTGGTGTAAAAAATAATTAAAATTGGTAAATTTTAAAATGTTCCTAGTTAATTGATTTCTTAAATACCTTTTAAACCCCCAATAACAATAAGCTTTAAAAAGTTTAAATTACTTTCCCTACTATTCAATAACAATCAAAATTTAACAAAAATGAATAAAGTAATGGATTGAATAATAAAAATTCCCCTTAATGGTAAAGATAAGGAAAACACGTGGCGTTTCTAGATTTGGTAGAATATGAACCAGAGAGAAAATAATAAAGAGAAGAAAAAAACGAACGGTGCTGATAAAAGTGAAAACCTAATCTCGCAATCGCAGACGTTGTCATCTCTCTTCTTTTCTCAAGCGTCCGATCAATCTCTCCTCTTCTCTCGATCTCTCTCCCTCTCTGCCTCCTTTCTTCCTCCAATCAACAAACACCTCTCTGTTTCACTCCCGCCCTTTTTTTCGAATTCTTCTGGTAATCTATCTTCTCTCTCAACTTCTCTGAGTCATAGGGTCATTTCAAATTTCGATTTTTTGTGTTTTGTCTATGATTTTCTTCGTTTTTTGTTGATGGGTTTTGTCTATTTTGTGTTAATTGTCGGAAAGTTAGGTTTTTTTTCTGAGATGGCGGAGTCACAGGCCAAGAGTCCCGGAGGCTGTGGAAGCCATGAGAGTGGTGGAGATCAAAGTCCGAGGTCGTTACATGTTCGTGAGCAAGATAGGTTTCTTCCGATTGCTAACATAAGCCGTATCATGAAAAGAGGTCTTCCTGCTAATGGCAAAATTGCTAAAGATGCTAAGGAGATTGTGCAGGAATGTGTCTCTGAATTCATCAGCTTCATCACCAGCGAGTATGTCCTTTACCTTTTAACACTTCTGTGTTGTGTTTGCTCTTGCTGAATGTTTAGAGGCTTGGTGGGAATGTTGAGATTTAGTTTCAAGTCTTAAACTTTATGGTGATTTTTGGGTTTTTCTTAACTAGTGAAAGTTGAGGCCTTTTTATTCCTTACATTGGTTGCTCTTTCTTGTTGTTGTTCTGCTTTGTTTGGCTTTGATGTTGCATATTAAATCATTCAGGTTAGGTTTACAAAGATTCGTTTGTAAGATGCAATGGTTTTTTTATAACTTTGATGAGCAGAGCGAGTGATAAATGTCAAAGAGAGAAAAGGAAGACCATTAATGGAGATGATTTACTTTGGGCAATGGCCACTTTAGGATTTGAAGACTACATGGAACCCCTGAAGGTTTACCTGATGAGATATCGAGAGGTATGTTCTGGTTTTTCCATATTTTCAGCTTCAATCCAATCAGTTACCTAACTTTATTTTCCATACCAAGAACAAAAGATTCAGTTTTGAGTATGATGTTAATTAGTTTTGCTGAAAGTTTTTGAATTTCACTCACTTACTCTGTTTTTCCTTTTCTTGTTTCTTTTTCTACTACCTGAACTGGAAAATCGCAGATGGAGGTCAGTGGTTCCTCATCTTCTATTTCTTGTTCATTCCTAAAACTTGCAACTATCTTGATAGTTTCGAGAATCATCCATTGAATATTATCGTTTAGGCAACTCGTGTATTAAATTATTGATGCTTCCCTCTTGTCTTAAACTATCGATAGGGTGACACAAAGGGATCAGCAAAAGGTGGGGATGCAAATGCAAAGAAAGATGGGCAATCAAGCCAAAATGGCCAGGTAGATGTCTCAAATCTCATGCTTTTTTTACATTTTATTTGTCTTTGCATTTATCTGCGTGTGTTCTCTCTTCTGCTTTAGCTATGACACCAACGGGTTTGGTTTACCATTTGGCAGTTCGCTCACCAAGGCTCTTTCTCACAAGGTCCTTATGGGAACTCTCAAGTAACGTTTCCTCGCTTTTCTTTCACACTCATTCTTCTCTTCCGTATCCATAGCTTAAGAGCGCTGTGGAACCCAATAATCGTGTTTTTGATGAACTATTAGACCTATACAGAACTGAAAATATGTAAAGCATCACTTTTAAAAGCTGAAAAAATCTCTGAACTAATTTTACATATGACTCGGTATAATTGTAGGCTCAGCAGCATATGATGGTTCCAATGCCGGGAACAGACTAGTATAAGGAGTATTCAACTTTGGCATGTTCCACCAAAAGAGGTTAATCTTATCTGTATATTATTTGTGCTGTGTAAGAGTTTTGCTATGCACAACTTGTGACAATAATCATCTCATTGTTTTGTTTTTTATTTCCTTGGATTTGTTCTTAATATGTCATCAATTCAGTCTATTTTTATAATTGGTTTGTTGATTATTTCATCATAAACGTTTCAACATCGGTCTAAAGAATGAATACATATTTGGAACATCATCGATAACGTGGAAAGATCCAGAATCTGTTAAACAACCCTACCTAAAATAGTAGGAACCCGAAATTTGATGTTTTAATTCCCTGCGTTATCTTTATTCTTATAGTAACGAAACAAAATTAGATGCTTATTGTTGTTATTTGGTTACAGTTGTTTTAATCGCGGCGTTATCTGTTAAACCAAATTAGAGATACCAAAAAAAAAAAAAAGTTAGTCGGAATAATCCAACGGTCAAAATTTCACAAATCAACGGATCACGTTCATTTCGGGCTCACTTAACATTGATAATATTAATATTAATAAATAAATAAGAAACCGCCGATTTGCTTCGTTTCAAATTCTGTCATCTTTTTTTGCGAATCCTCCTCCTTGGAAAATCTCGAGCGATAAAGCTACTTTTGATCGAATCTGTGGATTGTCTATGGGAGAAGAGAACGAGAACTGGAGAAGAGAGCTCGACGATATCAATGGGCTTAGTCTGATTGATATCTCCGTCGAAGATGATAACCTCCTCTTCTCTTCCTCTCTCGATCCCACCACCTTTGAATTCTCAGGTAATTTCAATTTCCATCTTCAATTTCTGGAAATTGTTAATTCTCATTGCGATCTTGTGGTTTGGTTCATGATTACGTTTTTTTTCTGATGATGATGGATTTAGAGACTGATAAGGAAGACAGAGGTCTTTGTTTATTTGGCGATACACATAATTGTTGTGATGAAGAGACTTTGGTATCTACTAATTTAGAAGAGAAGGAGCCTCATAAGATGATGAAGACTAACTTACGCAAGAGTCTTGCTTGGGATAAAGCCTTTTTCACCAATGCAGGCAAGTTTTTTTCTTTTGCTGTGTGTTCGGTAGATTTTTTATTTATTTAGTTAGTGTGTATTTGTTTACTTTTGCTGAGATATGTTGTTGAATTTAGGTGTTTTGGAACCGGATGAACTGTCTAGTATGATGGGGAGGAAAAGTTTACCAACGGTTCAAGAGGATTTGCTTAGATCAACAGAGTCCATATCTACATTGAAAAGTGACTGCACTGTGGAGACTGGTCAGGAATTTGTTATGTTTGATGCTGCAACACCTGACAAGAGTAAGGACTTTGGAGCCACAGAGGCAGTACCTACCCCAAGTAAGCTTTGTTTGTTTTAGCAGATATATAAGGTTCTGTTATGAATCTCAAATTGACCATCTTTTTTACATTTCTCATTTGAAATATGTAGCTACAAGTACACTAGACGACCCTGGCTCTGAGGATAATGTAAGTGCCAAAAAAACTTTAAGCTATGGTTTAATCTTGCACTCCCTCTCTGATTAACCATGTCTTTGGTTTGTTTGTTTCTCAGATGAAACCCAATCCTATTCGTAAAAGGCCAAGTATTAGGGCACAAGGATTAGGGATGTCGACAAAGCAGGTATGTTGATGACTCTCTATATATGTGCTTGTCTTGTTAAAGCAACTGACATGATAAAAGTGGTAGAAAATGTTGAGCTGTACAAATGAATTCAAAGTGGAAGCAAACTGATATTAAGCTTTTTTTGGTTGTTTGGTTGTGGTACATTTTCTATAGCCCGTCGCTTCAAAAGAACACAACACATCCATTTCCAGGCCATCCAGTAGACTCGGCAAAACTATAAGAGCTTTGGTAGATACTAACAAAGCCATACAAGAAACTAATCCTAATTTATCTGGAGGTTAGTCATAACTCTTTTTTAAAGATGTCTTTACGTGTCTTTCCAAACTATCTCTTTCTTTACTTCCGCATCTTACCGTGATCTTACAGGTAAAGAGCCTTTGGCTTCCAGAGTTCCAATTTCAAGAAGAACTCGACCCATTGTATCAACACCTGTAGTGCCTTTTAAATCTGCTTTACGTTCTTCAGTCGCCTCCAAGAATGAATTAACATCTTCTTGTTCTTCTATTGAGAGCTGTCTCAGTGTTTCGTCAAACGCTTCTCACAAGCCTTCTTTAGATTCAGTAAAGCGGAAGAAAGATCAGAGTTTAAGAATAGCTTCCCATTCTTTGGCAAATAGACCAACATCCAGCGGTGGATCTAGAAATATAAACCAGCCTAAAGTTCCACCCCTCTCGGCCAGTAGGAAATACAAGTTCAATGGATCACGTCTTAGTTCTAGCGTTGACTGGTCATCAGGATCACCGCGAGCTTCTACACCTAATAAAATGGCTAAAAGTACCAAGAAAAGTGTCCATGGTGATAGCAGTCCTGCAGCTGATGATACAAAACAAACTTTGAGACCTCTGAACAATTCTAAAGATGTATCTGTTGTCCAAGATGACCCTAAGCCGGATAAACAAGGCACAAAACGTGGTTCAGTTGTCAGTGGTGGCGATTTGCCTTCTGCTTCCATGATGAAACCAACGGGACTCCGTGTGCCATCACCAAAAATCGGCTACTTTGACGGAGTAAGTTCCCAAATTCATGAAATCCTTTGCAAATGAACTAGAAAGTAATCAGAGTAACATTTGACAAAGAATTATATCTAATCCATATCTATGTGGAATCTCATTACGTATATGAATGGTTGTTGTTAACAGGCGAGGAGCAGCGTTGCACGAACACCCACGGGATCGTGTACTGGTCCGGTAAGTGGCTTGGCAAAACATGGAGCCTTTAGTCCCAATGAATCAACTGCAAGTAGAACCAAGTCTGCAAAGTCCCAACCCACAATGTCTAAAGCAAAGGTCCGTCCTGTTTCAAGGAGTTCAAGGCTGATTGTCTCGGCTTCACCAAAGCTTACCAACAAAAGGTATTCAAAAGTCAGTGCAGAGGAACAACTCGAATAATATAGCGTCAGTGATGAAGCCAAATCAAAAAATTTATGATTTACCATAAGTTTTTAGGTAAAAGACCAGATGGACAAGTGCTCTGCCATGTATAGCTTTGATTTGTACTTGCAGTCTGGTTCGTTATCGATTTTCTAAAGTAAAAAATATCAACTTGTATATCGAGTTTTAAAACCTTCTTTTGAACAATACAGTATATTTTCATTCATATGTATTAGCTGAAATATTTCTGCATCTTTGCCGAATAGCGAGATGAGCAATCACGATTAGAACAAGAAGAGCAAAGATGGTGTAAGTAACAACCAAGTCCAGCTTCATAAATGTTGATCAGAGTTTCAGCTACGTCAATAGACGGAAAAACAAAAGTAGTTCACAATACAGTTTTAGGCAACAAAAACATGTCTACACATTGAAACTTACGAAAGAAAACAAGCGAATATTACAGACAGACAATGGTGGTTTTTTTTTTCCTGAACTTCAATGATCATTTCGGACTTTTCTTCAGTAACACACCAATCTTCTTCAGCATACTCCCATTCTTCTTCTTTGGCGATGACAATTCGTCATCCGTTTCACCCATATAAGGCGACATGTTGACGTTTCTCCTCCTCAACGGGCTCTCTAGCGATCCTGTTCTCTCCACGTACTTCCCATTACTGTTATTGTTGTTGTTACCACCAGAGAGCATTGTAGCTGCGGCTTCAGCTGCTTTCCTCCATTGATCACACTGAACCTTGAGTCTCCTCAGCTCAGCTTCTAGTTCGGTGTTGGTGACTTGTGCCGCCCCTAGCTGTTCTGTTGCGTTTTCGGCTCTCTTCCCGCTCTTATCTGCTTCCTCTGTCAGACTCCCAAGCTTCGCTAAGGCCTCATCGATAGCCTTGTTCTTCTCGCTCTGGATAGTCTCCATTTCGCTCCTGAGACTCTCGTTCTGCGACATTACGCTCTGCAGCTCCATCTCCTTGTCCATTAGATTCGCTCTCAACTCCATCACCTCGAATTCTAGCTTCTTGAGTTCACCCGTATCCTCAGGCTTTTTCTGGTTCAAGTTGTTCTCCAAGTTTAAGTTTACTTCTTCTTTTTCTTTGATTTTAGAGTTAAGTAACTCGTTTTCATCGACGAGTATCCTGAGCTTAGCTTCCTTATCCATTAACCGTTCATGCAAAGACTCTCTTTCAGCTTTGGTTCTCTTCAGTTCTTCCCCTAACTCGGCCTCTCTCTGCGCATATCCGGATTTTACTTCCTCGACTTGTTCATAAGCAGTTCTGATCTGCAACGTGCTCTGGATATACTCTTCATGGTACCTTCTCTCAGTTACTTCCACTGCAGATTTCAATTGGCTAATCTCTTTCCTTGCAACGTTTATCTCTTCCTTGAGCTGTTCCACTGACGACGAGTCCCCGTTAGCGTTTCCTCGGGATTCATCATCTTCCTCAAGCTGTCTCACAAGTTGCTCTAGTGACTTTACCTCGGATTTAGACTGCTCTAGCTCAGTTGTTAGTGAATTACAAGTTTCAGACATCTTCATACCATCTGAACGTAACATCTCAAGCGTCAAGTTCGCTATCTCTAATTGCTTTTCAATTCCCGACACATTTTCATGCGCCCGAGCTTCCCCTTCCTTTGCATCAAACAGCTCACCTCTTAGTTTCTCGACGAGTGACAGAGTCTCGTTGAGTTCCATCCTTAAGTTCTCAACGTTTTCAGATTCAGACAGCTGTGCTTTCAGTTTCTGGACCTCGTTCATGGTAGAAGATAGAGCAGCGGAATCCATGGCGTGCTGTCTCTGCATTGCTTCAAGTTCAGACTGCCACGCTTTGTCTCGTTCTTGAGAGAGCTTACGAAGCTCATCGATCCTGGAATCCTCAGAGGCATTAATCTCCATTAACTGCTGCTTTGTTTCCTCTGCTTCATCTTGAGCTTCCTTCTTCAAAGCTTCTGAAGCGCTTAGCTGTTCCTTTGCCTTCTTTAGCTCCTCTTGAAGCTGAGATATCTGAGATGCCACTTCGGATGTTTTTCCTGTCCGTTTCTTTTGAATCTTGCACACAAAAGCAACAATAAATATAAACAACTCAATTAGGCAACGGATTCATCACATATCACAAATCACATAAACACATATCAAGCAACAAGCCATAATACTAACAATCAGAACAAATGGTACATTTCTCTGTTAGTTATTGCAAAGACTCCAGAATCAACAACTTTAAAGGTTTTATTAGTTATTGTATGAAACAATACATAGACAAACAATACATAGCAGCACCATGAGTGAGTTTTGGGCTCTCAAAAAGACAACAACACAAACTGAGACAAGTATGAGTCAAATCATATAGGCATTGATTTACAAAGCATTGTGCAAAGCTACTAGTACCTCATTAACAGGGGTTCTTGGAGAACGTCGATCAGCAACTACTTTTGGGCTTTGAGTTTTTGGTGTCCTGATTTTCGGGTTAGGAGACGAGACAAGGTCGGATTCTGTAGTCTTGAGCTTACGAGCAGTTTTAGAAGTTGGTGTAGGAGATTTCTTCTGAGGCACCTCCAACGATCCAGGCCTATCATCACAATAACGCGTAATTAAACAAACGAAAGGAAGAATCGAAAACACCTAATATACATCCCAAGAACCATTGAAACAAATCAAGACTCCAATAACTATAACCAAAAATCTCCAATGACCACATCAAAGACTCTAAAAGACACACAAAAGAGAACTTTGAACAAAAGTGAATATTATCACCTAGGTTTTGGAGTCTGCATTGCTTGGGATTAGAGTTCTAAAACACTCCTTTTTGGGTCCTTTGAAGAAGAACCTGAAAAAAGAACATGAAGAGAAACTGTGTGTGTGAGAAAGAAGCAAGAAACACAAATCAGTATTATAAGATTATCATAAGCAAGCATATACAACAAACTCAACAGAAGTACAAAGCTTAAGCAAGTGTACAAAAACAAAAACCCCTAACAAACTAAACTATACAAAGATATTAGCTTCAAAGAGACTCCATTTGAAACTACTACCACTACCACCAAACCAAGGCAACAAGACAAACATAAAAGAAACTGTTCACAGTCAAAGGAAAACAAAAAAACAAAAAGGAGAAGTTTTTATCAATGTGATTCAATCTAATCACAAAGATAAACCCAATTACAAGCAAAAAAAGTACATATATATTCCACATAATCTTTTTTTTTTAGTTGTCAAGTCATCAATTTTAGTTTTGTTTTCTCTTCAAAATTTTGGAATCTTTTGAAGGGGGAGATAATAACATTAACAATTTATGTCATTTAGTTTAACGTGGGCTCTGGTTTTATTAGGTGGATCTTCCCCAAAATAGACAACAGATCTTAAAAGAAACTAACCAAGCTAGAAATTTCCATTTAAACCTAACCGAGAACATTTTTCCAGAAAAATCAAAACTTGGAAAAAAAAAACCTTTCATTGAAACAACATAAACACTTTGCTTTTTCCTAAAAATATTTAAAATAAATTAGCTGAATCTTCAAGAACAAACCCAGAAAAGAGTAAACATAAAAACCAACCCAAACCCTCAAAAGATTAACACTTTCTGCAACATAATAACTCAAAAACAGAACTAAAATTTTAGGTATTTCGAACCCATCAACGAAAGAAACAGATAAAAACCTAATTTTTAGGTATTTCAAACAAATAAAGAAGAGAGAGAGAGGAGTGGTGGTGTTGGATGTTCTTCACCTGCAACTACTGTGGCTTTAGCTTTCCTCTTTTGGTCCGAAATGGTTTGAGAACAGAGAAATCGAAATGTAATGAAGAAAAGATGAAAGATTGCAGAAGCTAAACTACGGAAGGGTTTTTAGACCAATTGAGCTTTGGACATCATCTTCTTCCTCTCTCTTTGTCCCTAATGTTGTTCTCTCACTGACTCTGCTCGTTTCCCAAGTCTTTTCTTTTTCCTTTTTTTTTTCCAGTGAACTGTCTATTTGTTTACACATTAATATCCAGAAAGAGAAAAGAGAGGGACTGTGAAAAAAATAGATTAAATTGAGAAATCATGATGTTGCCCCGATACTTTTTGTTTTATGTCAATTGAGTCTTCTGGGCAAAAAAACCGAACCCGAGTACCCGACCCGAAAAAACCGGTTCGAGGCGGGTACGGGTATTAGCTATTTATCCTATTGGATTTTGTATTGCCGTACCCGTAGGTATAGGGTAAAATCCGATCCGAACCCGATACCCGAACGGGTACCCGATTACCCGAAATTACATATACTTATACATATAAAACTTTTTATATATGTAATATTTGAGCTACATACATTTATACCTAAATATCCTAGAATAGTTACCAAAAATTAAATGCACTTATATTTAAATATTTAAGACAAAATATATTTATACGCGAGATGCTTATAAAATTTTTAAATATTTGGAAAAAATTCCGGTTATTCGGATAATTTTCAGGTGAAACTCGGATATTAGAGTAAAATTATGGATAAAATTCGGATATTAGGATAAAATTTCGGATAAAATTCGGGTATTTGATAAAATTTTGGGTATTTGGGTATAAAATACCCGAACCCGATAGGTACCCGATTTTTTTTGGGTATTTAGCGGTTCTAAAAATCTAAATCCGAACCGATCCGAACCTGATTAGATCCGAACCGAAACCGAACCGATATTTTAGATTTATCCTATTGGGTCCTAAACTCCTCTACCCGAAAGACCCGTATCCGATCGGGTTTTACCCGAACCCAACCCGCATACCCGAATGCCCAGCCCTAATTGAGTCCTTATTTTTTTATTTACTTTTTCTTTCCGACCAAAAGGTCAGGTGATGTTCGTTCATGATTTATGGTTTAATACATTAATGTCTGCGGATTGGTATTAAAGTATAAACCAAACCGTTCCTTATGAAACAGATTGAGACTGTAATTTTTATGGTAAATATATGAGTTAATTTCGTAAATTACAATGGAGTATATTTTAATTAAAAATTAAAAAGGGCTTTTGCAGCTGTTAAAAATAATTAAATAGCCAGTATTGTTCAATGGACAAAATAATTCTCTATTTTCTCTTTTAAAAAAAAAATTATCATGTTATATTTTTGAATTAGTGGAAATAGTCAAAAGATTAGGTTTTGCAGATTTGTAACTTGCGGGTTGGATGAGTAAAGTTGAATGCCAACACATATGTAGCATAATTAAGTGACGCCTAAAATCAATGTGTTACTACTATCTATCAGTAACTCCATAACCATAATTGTTTAATTTAACATATAACCACCATTCAAAGCCTCAAAGAAATGTAACGTCCACCTCTTTCTTTAATTCCAACTCCACTATAAGACCAAACAAACAAACAAACAAAAGTCTTAATAGTCTTAATACATTAACAAAGAGTAATTCAAAACATGAGTTTCTTACAGTTTTGCGCTTGAAACGTACCAGCATGCATGCATTGACACTCTTAAGAAGTTAAAGAATAACAATAACAGAAAAATGAAATAGGCGTTCTAAACGTTGTTACACTTTGTCTGAAAACATTAAAAACACTACCAAAACAGTGTCTAAAATATGTAGAAAAATATTTTAACACCATGACTGTTAATTACCTTCTTCAACAGTATTACTTTAAATATTCACTTTGAAAGAAGAAAACAATTCTCGTGGGATTGATAATTGCATCAAGTTGAAGAAACGAGAGGATCCATGTAAAATAGAAACAAGAAAGAAATACAAAAAAACAAATGAAGAGAAAGAGAGGCGTCGACGCCAGAGTCACGTGCCATTGTTCTGCCTCATGTTGCTACTTAATTGCTAACGGTCATATATGTTTCTTTTGGTTTCTAGTTATCTTTTTATTGTTTTTGTAGAAATGAAGATTAAGCATGCATTTCTCTCTATACTTTATAAATTTTAATTCCCATACTCCACTTTCTTTTGCGAAAAGATGCACCTAATCCCTCAGTACAGCTTCTTTCTTAACAAAATTTTTTATTTATGTAACCAAGATATTATAGGTATTTAACAAAAACAAAACAAGATATTCTATACCTTAAATCCATGATCTGTTTTTTATTCCTACGCAAAAAAAAAAAAAACAAAAAAACAGTAGTTCTTTCTCTATTACCGGTATTCGAAATCCTAATTTTGAACTCTATTTTAGATAGTAAACTAGTATCACCAGTTGGGGTTATTAACACCGAGCTTAGACAGAACTATCTAGTTTTTGCGCATCACATTATATATATAACTGGAGTCCGCCATGTACTACTAAGTTTTGTCTAACTAGTAACTACTAAGTCAAAATAGACTACCACTGACCTAACAACCACACGTAACTGCCGTTGAAATTCAAAAAGTGGACTTGTAAAACCTAAAGGATTAGGTTGGAAGAAACAAATACCTAAACGGTTTATCGAGTAACGTTTTTGTTCTTTTGCTTTAAATCTTGTATACTCATCATAGTTAATATAGTTTGTGTGGCCATTATTGTTTTTCAGTTTTCGGGGATCCTAGGAATTCCCAGTTGCCACCGCAATAGGTTACCGGGAGTTAAATGCAACCTGCATATACATGCATACTATATGGTCGTAGTATGTAATTAGATTGATGGACATTGATATCCCAAAATTTATGTCGGTCCATGTCCCTTACACTACATTTAATTAAAGAGTTTCATTGAGACTATTATTCCATCTTCACAAGCTAATTTGACGCTATTGACCTTGACTGTATCTAATGACCAAAATGTTTGAAATTATTTCTTATTGATTCCCTATGAATATCGGCTAGTACATGCGACTTACAAGACTATTATGTAAATTAAATAATTAATGTACAATGACTATATTTTTTAGCATTTTAAATCTACACTCTAGATGACTGATTTTAAATTTTTAAACATCTGTTTGCCTTGACCAAAAAAGTATAGTGTATTTATTTGTATTTCGGTTAAGATTGACGTTAGCTTTATAAACCAACTATTTTGTAATAGTGTTTTGTCTGACGTTAGTGGTCGTTACACAAACAATGTTAAAAGCATGTTTTTATTTTGTAATGTGACTCAACTTAATTATAGGAACATGTGTTACCAAACATGTTGATCAAAATAAGAGACTAAGAGGTGATGATCTAGTAGTGTCCGATTTAGGTGTTGAACATCCATCATATCAGTCGAGTTTTGGCTTTGTGGATTGAGTTACACTACCTAACATTTTCCTATGTTTTTTCCACTGCGTAGAAGTATAAAGAATACTTAACCTTATAATGCCCTGAATCAAGCTATTTTTTTTCTGTAGGATTATCCGGTTATTAAAAAAAGAAGACTTGTCTAAAATTACTACCCCTAAAACATGACAATATGTGTTATTTCTAAAACTTGTGGATGGTGGATGTAAAAATGTTACTATATCTTATTATGTTAAATGTAAAATGGATACCAAATTGATACCTTACTAAACTAAAATAAATTTTACAGTTACATGAATCCAATAAAATCATAAGAAGTGGGTCATATCTAGTAAGAAGTTGGTTCTACGAATTATTTTATTCAGGATCGCATGTAAATGATTTACCCTCCATACTTGAAAATATATGGACACCGATGGATCAATGTCGCCCTATGAACAAGTCAGGATATGCATGTGTCTTATTAAGATTAGACTAATGTACTTGTTACTTCGCTTGGAAGATTCATATTCATTATCATTTAAATTTTAATCAAGTTCGCAGTTAATTAGAAAGTTCAGGCCAACAACAAAAACAAAAACAAAAAAGTATACATAGCTTATTAACATTTGTCTCTGAATTACTTTGGTTTAAGAGTCTTTCGAAATTTATCATTTATACGAAGATAGCTAAGTTGAGACTCACATTAGTAATAACCTAAAAAAAGTATGAAAACACATTGCAGTTAATTTTTATTTAGTCCGTAAATGGCATGATTGCCACCAGTTATATATATTCCTACTCATTCACAATTAGCTGAAAAGATTTACGAGTTCTTGGATGAAAAAATTTCAAATTTATTTTGATCAAAACGGGCACTAGAAACTCGTGTATACAACAAATTTGATAGAACGTAACGTATTGCGGACAATTTATATATCTCGTCATATACAAAATTACGGATTTGTTTATCTTCCCTTTGTGTTGTAGATTTTGAATTATTCCTGTGTTAAATTCTTTGCAAGTCTCAGCTTTGGCTATATATAACATACACAAAAATCCTTTTTTCTACTTAATGCTCTTTAAGTGTTTGTTTTACTGCGATGTATAAATCAAGAAAAAAAAAGAAGGAAAAGTGTCTAATTTGAAGGAGATTAGAATAAAATAAAGCATATCAGGGGCTTAAACGTGTTCTTGTGGGAAAATTGAGACGCCAAAGCATAATCTTGGAACAGTCTTGTGCCGGAAGTCCCTTCAACTTTGTATCGTCCTCCAAAACTACTTGCTTCACATATTTTATCGAATCCTATGCAACATTAAACAAACCAAAAAACAATTACCTAATATGAAATATTTATAGGGAGACAAATTGGATTATCTTTCTCGTTACCAAAAATAATTGAGGGTTTATTAGGAAAAATGTACTTTCTTGATTTTGATTGGCCGAAAGGGTAGTTTGTGTTTATGGACGGGAGAAAGAAAGACGTAACTACCCTTATGTTAAATGGACATTCTGCTAAAGACAGACAATCTATGTTTATGTGTTTAATAAGCCTATTTACTCTAATGATTAACGGAATCAATTTGGTGAGAATAATTTAGCAACAAACACTTAAATGACCAGGAGGTTGTGCTTAACTATACCAACCCGTTCTACATTTAAATTATCTTCAAGCTCTATTATTTTCACATTCACCAAGCAAATTTAATAGAAACAAAATTTGTATAGATAATACAAACTTTGAAGCTGAAGTTACCTGTTTGGTGCCTTCAACAGAAGAAGGACGACCCCATCTCTCAGGGTCCCAAAGTATGGAACTATTGAAAGCGAAACTTGATATATGAATCGGAGGCTTTGTCTCTGTCTCATTATTAATTTTCCTCAAATGCCACCCCAATACTTGTGAAGATTCACAAACCGGCCCCTCTACTATCACTCGTTTCCTATTAGCCGATAGCAATGCCATTGGCCAAGTACCGAATACCCTGCACAAGAAGAAAACATTTATAAAAAAAAAACTTTATAACTTGATGGTTAAAGAAAATGTTGTTTTATTTACGTACTCGATATCTCTGATCTTGTCGAAAAAATCAAGATCATATATGTTGTTTAGTCCCGCGAAATGAACTATCCCGCTTAATTTGTGATGTTCAATGTGTCTTAACGCCAGATTCCTTTGATGATCAAGCTCTGATTCCAAGCTTGTGAAATCCTCCTTGAAGACTATACGTCTATACATGATACCGGTCTTTCTTAACATTGTAGATGAAGATTTTTCTTCAGCATCTGAGTGTTTCTCCACGACTATCCACAGTAATGGAGGCGGAACTAGCCTCAATGTATTGGCCATTCTCCTAAGAAGAACGTTTTTGTAGCGATCTTTCGTTATTATTGGAGTAACAACAATCACTAGTCCTCTTGGTGTCACTTTAACTTGGTTCTCATCTTCTGTCTCGGAGAGAGATCTGGTTTCTGCTTCGGCTTCTCGCCACTCTGCGGGAGCTGGGGCTTGGCCTTGGGAATTGGTCAAGGTTCTATTGAGGAGGGAATGAGATGTGTAGGTAGAGTTTTCAAAAGGTTGAGCAGAAATCTGAGATTTTGTAGAAGTATAGGGGGTGGTTTCGGAATTAGAGAAAAATGAGGCCTTACCAGCAGGAGCAAAGCCAGTGAAGAAACCCATTACAAAACAAAGAGAAAATTGGATCACAGCTTTCTTCCATACTTGAGCTTTCTTCTTTGATCTCTCTAGAGATCCCATAACCTTCTGTTTAAGGAAGAAGGTTGCTTGAGTGAGTTCTTTTTTTATTTTTGGGAAAAACAATGTGTGAAGTTAGTGATATATAAGAACTTGATGAGAATTTTGTAGTTATTGTTTGTAATTTTGGTGTGTGATTGAAACCGGTGAGCTAAGGTAAGATTATTTTGATGGTTGATGATTGCTTGCGTTGGTGGTCTTTTGCAACAACCAGTTGTTGGGATTGGAACACATTAACTAAAACATATTTGGGTAATTAAAGAATCATTGCTAATAACAAATATATAAAAATAATCGTTGCTTACTAATGAATCTTAATGCCACCATAGATTCATTTTGGCGGTGGATGTATGAAGCAGTAAGCCAGATTGGAACAGTAAAATATATTTCATGATTTATTATTTTGCCGCGGTAGTTTATCTACTACCTTGTAAAAATACCTATTTTCTTAACTCTTGAGATTACCTAATGTGAAGAATAGTCTTGAAAAGGAAAAGTGTTTAAAAAAATTAATAAGAAATTATGCAACGTTATATCATTTAACTTTTTTGGTCTCAAAAGTAAAAATATAAATCGATGTTTAGATATAGTATAGATAGATTAATTGAGCTATTAATATTAATGGATAGAAACTCTAAATAAATTTACGGAATCTCCACTAATTAAACACTTGAAAATTAGTACGCTTTCCTATCGAAAAGGAGGTTTTGTAAGGATCTTAGTATAAAATTAGTACGCAACCCCAATGGGAGACTGCGGTTGCGGAAGTTTGCGGAAGCGGGCGGTTGCGGCTTTAAGCGTTATCAAGCGTTTTGAACGATTGGTTTAGCGTTTGAAAATAGGAGCGTTTGCGGGAGTTTTATGACTGGTAAACCAGCGGGTGCGATAACAGTTAAATAAAAGAATGACCAAAATAAATAAAAAATATTACAAAAAAAAAAACACCAATATATTATTATGATAATATTAGAAAAATTTGAACATGCTTAATAATTAAAACCATAAATAAAGTACTAAATAATTATACAAAAATAAAGAAATTTTGTAACAAGATAGTACTTTCTGCATCTGGTTTAACATAAAAATTTGCATTAAGTAATGGGAAAAACTTTAAATAACGTTGAATTCAATAAAAAAGAAAGTGAGTTTCTATTCGAGAAAACAAATCGAAACATATATTCAATCAAAAAGCAAAGCAATACGTAATGAAAATAAAAAAAACGATGCCATGAAAAATATTCAAGTTACACATGAGGTGATGAAAGAATAAAAGGATATATGATACTTACATTTGGTTATTGATTTTCATCAGTTTGGGTGGAAGACATTGAGAGAATAGAGTTTTAGAATATTATTAGGGTTTCTGATGAGAACGTGATACAAAGATGAAAGATATATATAGGATTAATATATATTATAATAATTATAAGTAAATGTTTGACTTTTTTTTTTTTTTTCTTTTTTAATCCAACCGCTACCGCCCGCAACCGCAAACGCTTGCGGGAAAGAGCTTTTGAAATTCAGCGATTTCGAGCGGTTCGAAGCGGGACGGAGCAGTTTCTATGATTGGTTCCAACCGCTAACAACCGCAACCGACCGCTAGCAACCGCTAGGAGGGTGCTAGCGGGAGAACCAATCAAGCCCTTAGTATAAAATTAGTACGCAACCCCAATGGGAGACTCTTCATAGATTTTTTAGTATAAAAATATTGAAAAAAATAGAAAAGTAGGTGAGAAAAATAAAAAACTCTAGACATAATTTCTTATTTAAGGATTTTCAGAATCTCATAAGAGACATTTGAAGGTACTTGTCTTTCTATGAGTGGTTTATCTTATTTTCAAAACTAAAATTTAATTCAATAATTTATTTCTATAAAAATATTAATATTTTAGTTTTTAAAAACTCAAATTAGATCTATTACCATTGGGGTTGCTCTTAGAACATCTCTATTGGAGAGATGTTTCACAGTTTCTCATAATTAAAATAATGAAAGAAATAGAAAAAGGAGTGAGAGAGAGAAACTCTGAGATACCTTGACAATTTTATTTTGCCAGATGTATTAATTATTTAATTCTATTAGTCTAATTTAATTAATTATTTTATACTTATTTAAATAATAAAATCATAACTAAAATAATATATTTTATTCATCAGATACACTTTTTTAGAACTTTACAGATGAGAATGCTCTTAAAATCAAGAATAAAGTTACTATTCTTAAACTTAGATCTGATTGTTATTCTTCAAAGCTGGATCCATTTCGATTCGATTGCTTGGAGCCTTGGACTAGAGATATATATAGAAAAAAAGATACTTAGCTACACGAAGTATGCTACAATACATGGCCACACATCCGAAGTTTAAAAATGTATCCCTAACTACACAAACTATATGTATCGCATGCCCACATATACGAACTATATGTAGTCATGTCGCCAACATCACGAACATTTTTTTCCGGTACACTTTTCGCCGGAATCCGGCATTGACCAGTTTGACCGGCGTTGACCAAAATAAATATTCAAAAAAAAAAAAAAATTAGTTTTTAGAAATTTTTTGTAAAATTATTTAATTTTTATTTACAATATTATAAAAATTTTATAATTAAAAATTTATTTATAATATTATGTTATTATGATTTATTTAAATTTTTGTAAATTTTTTTTGTAAATTTATTTAAAATTTTTTTGTGAAAATTATGTTATTGAATCATTTATAATAATATATAATTAAAAATATATATACAATATTCAATATAAAAATATTTTGTATATATATTCAATGCATTGATTTTTATAATTAGTTAGTTTCAATAATTTCAAAACTAAACTAAAAATAAAATAAAACCCAATTAGGTGACATAATTATAAAAATCAATGCATTGAATATAGGTATATACACAATATTTTTATATTGAATATTGAATATATATTTTTAATTATAGATTATTATAAATGATTCAATAACATAATTTTCAAAAAAAGTTTTAAATAAAATTACAAAAAAATTTTACAAAAAATTAAATAAATCATAATAACATAATATTATAAATAAATTTTTAATTATAAAACTTTTATATAATATTGTAAATAAAAATTAAATAATTTTACAAAAAATTTCTAAAAACTATTATTATTTTTTTTTTGAATATTTATTTTGGTCAACGCCGGTCAAACTGGTCAATGCCGGATTCCGGCGAAAAGTGTACCGGAAAAAAATGTTCGTGATGTTGGCGACATGACTACATATAGTTCGTATATGTGGGCATGCGATACATATAGTTTGTGTAGTTAGGGATACATTTTTAAACTTCGGATGTGTCGCCATATATTGTCGCATACTTCGTGTAGCTAGGTATTTTTTTCCAATATATATATGTTTCTAAATCCTTTGGAACAACAATTTGTGGGCAGTCAAATGGAGCTCTAGCTTTCTGTGGGTTTTTAGAAAATTATTTAAAGCTTTGAGACTAAAGTTTTCAACCTACTTTGGTTTAAACCTGGCAATGGATCACATTGCTCGATGCTATATGATTCACGGTCATATTTTGGCTTTCTTGATTGGTGATCAAGGTCTCTAACGAAACTTCATTTGTATTTCAAACATCTCATATAGCTAGTCTACTTACTTTAACCTAGAGCTATAGGCTTTTCTTAAATGTAGTTTGCTTGTTTGATTTTTATTTTATCAAACATGTGTCTCTCCGCAATAGGCTTTCGCTCCAACTCAAAATCAATTGTCAATGAATGTACGTATTAGCGCATGTAATTCATATTATGAAATTATTGCTAGCAAAAGCTTTTCGATGTAATGAAACAACAACTAAAAAATTGGGGAAAAAAAATCAACATATTATAGATAACTGAGTAAATAGGCTGTAAGCAGACAACGAAGACATCCATAAGGAGATTTAAGCTTGATTTTGTCGATAGTCTTCTAGTTTCTAATAATTACCAAGATACTTAAAGAAGCACTAGTTAGACCAAAACCATTTACAGCCAATAATTTGTTGTTTCAAAAAAAAAAAAAAAAAAAACAGAACTGAATGAGATATCAACATGTGAATATGTGATATGCAAATTAGTTGGTCCCAAAGTTATTGCCGTATCAGATACGAAGGCGAAACTCAGATTTTAGCAGAAGCAATCTAGATTCATGACTACATGTACTCTTTGTTTTGCGTGTCCAAGTTTTGTATGGTTTCATCGTTAAATCTGAAGAAAGCTAGCTATACTATTATGTTTTAGTAAAATATACATACAAATCTCAAGTTTCTTCGCATTTTTATCAATCTTATATGCTGTGCATTGTGCAATGTTCTATACAATGACCATGTATATTGTATAAAATTCTTGATGTTATAACTACTTCAATGTATTAATTCTTTTATTAACTTCGAAGACTTTTAGATCATGTTGATATAAACTTTATAGCTTCAAATAAAAAGTAAGATGTCCCAAAAAGTGAATCTACCGGTACGAGATCTCAACAAACAACTAGAGAGCATACAGACAAAAAGTACAAAATATTAAATTTTTCTTGTAAAAAGGATTAGTTAGCTAAGTAGAGCCACCGATTTCCTCTTATAGAAAAGATCACAGCCGTCTATTTTTCTGAACCCAACGTGTGAACATAACAAAAACATTAAAAATATAAAACCGCAGTGTTCGATCTAAATCATATAGAGAGGGACCAGAGGGACCAGAGGAACCAAAAAAAGAGTGGGAGTTTCAGTACCAAAAAATCCTTAAACAAAAAGAGATGAGGTTTTCTTCATCAAGACCCGTTTCGAGTCCGGGTCGAACCGAAAACCCGCCTCTACTCATGCGGTTCTTGCGGACCAAAAGCAGAAGCAGAACCCGTTCTCGTTCAAGAAGACCTATCTTCTTCCGTCGGAAAAACGCTGCGGCTGCGGCGGAGACACAACAAGAACCAACTTCACCTAAAGTAACTTGCATGGGTCAAGTAAGGATAAACCGATCAAAGAAACCCAAACCCGGAAGTGCTCGAGTCTCCGGAGGTGCAACGGAAAGCCGTCGCCGGAGTCGTCGGTGCGGGTGGGTGTGGGTCAAGAACGCTTTTTCCTGTCAGTCTTTCACCGGAAAAATCAAACCGACATGTTTTAGCCCTGTGTGGCGTAAATGGAAATCATTTTCTCATGCTAGTTTCTCGAGAAAATCAGAGAAGAGATCAAGCTCGTCTAGAAGTGAACCTATCTTTGGCCGCTCCACAGTGGAGCCAGAGGAACCAGAAGAGACTCGAAAAGAAGAAAACCAAGAAGAAGAAGAAGAAGAAGAAGAAGAAGCAAGTTCATGTAAATCTTTCACAGCTACACCACCGAGAAACGCTTTTTTACTAACTCGATGCAGATCTGCACCGTATAGATCTCCTTCATTAGCTAATAGTTTCTTTGAAGATCAAGAAGAGCTGAAGGAAGCTCCTTTCCGACGACACGCTTCGTCGGAAAATGTATCAGTTTCGGAAGAACCGAAGACGAGCGTTACAGAAACAACAGCAGCGGCGAGTGAAGAACCAAAACGGAGCGTTTTGGGATCACCACGACAGTGTCTGGTACTCACGCGCTGTAACTCGGAGCCAGCGAGAATCGGAGAGAAACTCGTCCCCGATATGGGTTATCGACAGAACCCAAGGTTGGGATTTACGTGATGGGTTTACATTTTCTTTTAAAAAAATTTGTTTGTATTTTTTCGAGAAATTTACATTGAAACGAATTCTATATTCTTTGTTGAGTTTACTTCGGGAAGTTTCTCTGAAATTTAGAGCTTTAAAACCTTTCTTTATCGTAGAGAATCTTGTGGTTCCCTGACCTGTAATGTTTTTCAATTGTCCTATCTATGACATTGTAACTAAACAAACAATTTTGTTCGTACACTTACACGCTCAAAATAAAATAAAAAAAAGTCTTTGATATAGTTTAATTTCTTTGTTATGCTAACGTATTTGTGTTTTTAGAATCCTAGATCTCTAAAGCAGATATATTTTCCCAATATACAAAAAAATGGTTTACCCATAAATTAATGAGTTATCAAAACTACAAAATATTGTGCAATCACAAAAATGTTACTCTTAATTTGATTGGATCGTTATTTTTACCGTTTTCAACCAATTCGGTATTGCTTACCACTTTATTTACCCACTATAATACTCGTACCAGTTTGTATTCAAAGTTTCAAACCCTTTATTTTTATGATCCCATTTATTAGCTCACAATAATAAATCCTCATGGGCCTTTAGGCCCAGATCTTAATGAGCTCAATATTTCCTAATTAATTAATTGTTAAGTAAATGAGGACGAAGGTGTCTTTGACTATTTTAACGCGTACGGGTCGGGTCAATAAATTGGTTAAAGTCTCTCTCTTTCTTCTTCTCTACCTCTTCTTCTACATTCTTCCTTTAGATCAAAGAGAGAGAGAGAGATCGTCTTGTCCAGATTGATCTTGCGTTAATTTCTAAACACAATATGGCGGCAGAAGATAGCCGTGAAGCTCAACGAGGCGACGAACATGAGGAATCGAGTCCTCTCTTGCAGGGGAAAGAGAACGACGGCAAGATCTGCTCGAAAGGAGATGCCAAGGCGGCGTCGCTTGTGCCTCCTCCTGCGGCGGAGGAATACGGTTGGACGGCGGATGGATTGCCTGTGAGCCAGGGGAGCGTGATTGGCGAGCCGATCAGGAGAAACCAGTGGAATTCGGGTCTCTTTACCTGTTTAGGCCGCAATGATGAATTTTGCAGCAGCGATCTCGAAGTTTGTGAGTATTTCGTTGAATTTGTATAAATTTGTTTTGAAATTTGGGTTCTCTTTGAATGGGTTTGTTGATTTATCCGAAATTGATCCGATAAACTTGGTTGGGTTGTTAAAAATTGAATCTTTGGATCTTATTAAGTTCAGAGATACATTGGGTTAAAGATGAGATATGATTCGGATTTAGAAATGTTTGTTATGTGTTTGATGAGATGATGGCTTATTCTGTGTAGGTCTTCTTGGAAGTGTGGCTCCATGTGTGTTATATGGAACTAATGCAGAGAGACTTGGGTCTGCTCCGGGAACATTTTCAAACCATTGCTTGACGTATTTGGGATTGTACTTTGTTGGTAATTCTTTGTTTGGCTGGAACTGCCTTGCTCCATGGTTCTCTTATTCTAGCCGTTCTGCTATTCGCCGAAAGTTTAACCTTGAGGTAATGATTTATGTTTCTGAGTTTGGGAGAAAAAAGTTACCCTCTAAGGAGAGATTGATCAACACTTGTCTTTATCTCTCTTTTTGATTGCTTGGATGCTGATAAGTGGGTACTTAACCCCAAGAGATTGTAGTTTGGTTCCACCCTACTCGCTAGTGTTTAGGACCCATTGAAGGGCATGCCTGGTCTCGTAGGCCATCAAGTGGCTGTCCATTACGATAAATGTCTCCCCATTTTTCATTCCATAGTTTGCATCAAGGACAAATTCCATTTCCTGAACCTATTTTTCATTTTCTTTTGGGTTAAACCAGGGAAGCTTTGAGGCTATGAACAGATCGTGTGGTTGCTGCGGTAGCTGCATAGAGGACGAGATGCAAAGGGAACACTTGGAGACAACTTGTGACTTTGTGACACATGTCCTTTGCCATACATGTGCCCTTTGCCAAGAAGGACGTGAGCTCCGCAGGAAGGTTCTTCACCCGGGTTTCAATGCTCAGTCCACCGTGGTCGTGATGCCACCTAGAGAGCAAACCATGGGTCGTAAATGAAGCTTGCTTTGAGTCGAGTGGTCTAAGTAGCACTTGTGTTATTGTATACACGTTGGTGAAACAAGTGTCGTGTGTGGAACTTGAACCTTTATATTGTCTTTTGCTTAACTTTTTTTTGGAATAAAACCTTCTATGGATGTAATTTGTCTTGTGTGTTACTTATTTCTCGAAAACAAACATGTATATCTTTGTTGTTACCCACTTGTTTTGATATGATCTGAAATGTTAAATTGTTTCACAATTCGTAAGGTCTAGCATTGATCGGCATAACGAAAACCTGAATGGTTAACATAACATAGTTTCGAGCAAAAACTTTGGATCGAGAAAGCCGAAAAATATATGGACAAATAAAGTTAAAGTGAACATGATAGACTCTACAACTGCAACCAAATATGTGAAGCGAAAACAAAAGTTGAAGAGATTCAAATTTTGAGGTCTAACCAAAACAGAACAAGGGTGTCCTTTCTACTCTCCATACAAAAGTCTCCTTGACATTGTCATTACAAGAAAAAAGAAAACTGGTACCGACACAGTTGAAGAAGTGAGGGAAAGAAGCTGAAATCTATTCGCCGGGCACGGGGACTCCCTGCTTCAGCTTCTCACGCTTGAGCTTCTTTTTGGAAAGAGGCTTCTTCTTCTTTGGGGGTAGATTCTTCTGAGCATACATGTACAACACGTAATTGGCTATCAAGAATGTCACAAGCAGGCCTCCAACAACAAGCAACACTATCAACCCCGGGTTCAATCCTTTAGCTTCAACAGCCGCCTGTAAATTCACAATAATGTGTGCAAAAATTCATACCAAAGTGAAATTTTTGATACCAAAATTGTGATTCCAAGGGCAAAGCTTTTATTTTCTTGAGCAATTAACAATGTCATCTTTCTACGAAATTCAGGGAAACCAAACCAGCAATTGATACACATTAGCATGTACAAATGTGAAATCTATCACAGCGAATTGGGCACTGTTTTTTTTTTCTGAATTCCCAAGCAAATCTTAACACTTTTGACACTAATTCTTGAATACAATCGAAATCCTCTGTAAATTCCAGATCATGTTCAAAATAAACAATGCATGCGAGAGGATCATCAAGATCAAGACAACACAACAAAGCAACAGTGAAACTGATAATCTTCTTCAGTAAAATTTGATCTAACAGATCCAACGATAATAAACCGAGATTTGGACCTTAAAAACCAATTATGGATCAAGGAAGAGAGGAGCGTGATTGGTAAGGTAAACACAGCTCGATTTCATCGAAAACTACAAATGCGGAGACGTACCTTTCCGGCGGAACCTTCACTGCTCATGGATAAGATCCGGAAATCTGAGAGATCCGATGCCGGCAAAGAAACGAGTCGGAGATTCTATAAGAAGCTGAGTGAGATCTGTGTTTCCGACGAGAGATTCAGACAAAAGACAAAAAAAAGACATGTACATGGACAAGTAAATAAATTATTAATTCATTTGCATCCCAAGTAAATAGAGAATCCCAATAAATAACATTTACTTTATATATTACAATCAGGGACTCAATTGACTTCAAAATTTCTTTACCACATACAGTTTAAAAGGAAATTTTTTATCTTCACATACCACATGGTGATTGAATTACATAAAACTCAAATCTGCTATAACGTACATATATATTCCACAAATTTAACAGAGGATCAGGTGGGAGTGTGGTGAAAGGCAATCAGCTTGAAGTTTCTCATTAGTTAAGGCTAAGGGATTAGTGGAGGTGTTGGCAGTAATTATTAGATATATACAGTATACCACATTACCGGTTTCCTTTATCCGGTTATGTTAGATTAATTATACGGTTTAGTCTCATTATGATTTGTATATAATCTCACTTTGTACAACATTCTTTAATTAATGAGAAAGCCTTTATTTAGTTTGTCTTTCTAATATGGTATCAGAGCAATTCCGCGTAACAAACTTTTTTCGGTGAACGTAACAAACTCTCCGGTGGCTTTTTCCGATCGATTTCTTCATCGATTGTTCTCATTCTTCTTCTCTTCTCTCTTCTCTCTTGGTTTCTTAGCTTCGTCTTTTTTCTAATGGCGAAGAAAGGTGTCAAAACCAGAAATCGAGCTTCTTCTCCGGATCCAGACACTCCGATTGCTTCCCGATCAGCTCCTTCTCCACATCGCGATGAAATTCGAGCTATTCCGGTCAATCAGCAAAGTTCTGGAACTTACATGGCTCGTGATTCAGCTGTGAAGATTTCTTCAGGATCTGAATCCTTCGACAGCTCTCACAGTTCATTCTATCTTCATGCTTCGGATCATCTAGGTTTAACTCTCGTTACTCATAAACTAGATGGATCCAATTACAACAGTTGGTGTGTTGCGATGACTATAGCTTTGGAATCTAAGAACAAGTGGAGTTTTATAGACGGATCTCTCCCTAGACCTGATGAATCTGAATCGATTTACAAACTCTGGAATCGTTGCAACAGTATGGTTAAATCTTGGCTTCTTAATGTGGTTAACCAAGAAATCTATGACAGTATTCTCTACTTCAACGATGCTGCGGAAATCTGGACTGATTTGTTGAAGCGTTTTCACATCAGTAATTTACCTCGCAAGTATCAATTGGAACAGGATATTCTCACATTACGTCAAGGTTCAATGGATTTATCCACCTATTATACCAAGATGAAGACTCTGTGGCAACGCTTAGCAAGTACTAAATCTCAGAAAATCTGCAAATGCAACTGTGGAAAAGTTGAAGAGTTACTGGAAGATGCAGAAACAAGCCGTATCATACAATTTCTCATGGGTTTGAATGACTCTTATGCCAACATTCGAGGTCAAATCATCAACAAGAAGAATAGACCAAGTTTGAGTGAGATATACAACATGTTGGATCAAGATCAGAGTCAGAGAACTGTGGGATCTTCTACAAAAGGCTATGTTGCACCTTCTGCATTTCAAGTTGCAGTTAATGATTCTTCTATGGTCACAGATGGAAGTATTAATGCCATGAATCATCAACAGAGACCTCGACATGTATGCACTTATTGTGGAGCTGTAGGACACCTTAAGGATCGCTGTTATAAATTTAATGGCTATCCACCAGGCTGGACAGGAAAGAAGAAATTCACTCCACCTAATGCTTCTGCTCCTGCTTCTGGTTCTACACCTACTACTGTTTTACAGAAGTTGAATCCATCTACAACTCCTAGTGCAAACATGACTTCTCTACATGGCATTACTAATTCAAATCTCAAAGGTTCAGAGAATTTGGGGGAGAACCTTACAACAGATCAAATCCAAGAGATCATTTCCTACTTTAGTTCAAAGATTCACACCTCTAGTATCACACCTACACTTGCAGTTTCTCAAGCTTCTACTTCAACTTCCGTACCAAGTATTTCACAGATATCTGGTACATTTCTGACACTTTATCCAAATACTTATTATGACATGCTTACTTCAAAAAACTCTGAAACTGATATCTCTCCAAGTTCATGGGTAATAGATTCTGGGGCTACTCATCATGTGTCTAATTCTAGGACTATGTTTCTAGTTTTCCAGGATCTAGTTAATACCTATGTGAATTTGCCAAATGGAACTACTGTGAGTATTGTCGGAATAGGATCTATTCAATTGTCTGAAAACATTCTTTTGCATGATGTTTTGTTTATTCCTATTTTCCGATTTAATCTCTTGAGTGTTAGCATGTTAACTAAGCATTTGAATTCTATAGTCAGTTTTACTGCAACTTCCTGTTTCATTCAGGATCTTACTCGGGAATTGATGCTTGGAAAGGGTAGTCAAGTCTCAAATCTTTATATTCTGGAGTCTAGTCAACAACATTCTACTTTTGAAGTTTCAGGTAGTCTTATTCCTACTTGTTCTGCTGTTTCAGTAGATTCTCATATATGGCATACTCGTTTAGGGCATCCATCTCAATCTAGAATTGATGTGCTCACTGATGTACTGTCTTTAACAAAACCTATAAATAAGAATAAGATTCATCATTGCTCAGTTTGTCCTTTAGCAAAACAAAAACATTTACCTTTTAATGCAAATCAAAACATATGTTCTTCTTCATTTGATCTTTTGCATATAGACACATGGGGTCCTTTTTCAAAAGAAACTCATGATGGATATAAATACTTTTTAACTATAGTGGATGATCATAGTAGAGCAACTTGGATATATCTTTTAAAAGCAAAGTCTGATGTCTTGTTTGTTTTTCCTGATTTCTTGAAAATGATTGAAACTCAATATGCTACTAAAGTAAAATCTGTTAGATCCGACAATGCTCCTGAACTAAAATTCATAGATCTTTATCTAGAAAAGGGCATAGTTGCTTACCATTCCTGTCCAGAAACTCCTCAACAGAATTCTGTAGTAGAAAGGAAACACCAACACATCTTAAATGTTGCTAGAGCCTTAATGTTTCAATCTCAGGTTCCTTTAGAGTATTGGGGGGGATTGTATACTTACATCAGTATTTCTTATTAATAGATTACCTACCCCAGTCTTATCCAATGCTACTCCTTATGAGATTCTCACTAGTCAAAAGCCTGATTACAGCCAACTTAGAGCTTTTGGTTGCTTATGTTATGTGTCCACCTCTCCTAAGCAAAGGCATAAGTTTCAACCTAGAGCCAAAGCATGTGTCTTCTTAGGGTATCCATCAGGTTTCAACAGTTACAAGGTATTGGACTTGGAGAGCAATGTCATTTCTATTTCCAGGCATGTTATTTTTCATGAGGAAATTTTCCCGTTTCTATCTTCTACATTGACAGAAGATACACGGACCTTCTTTCCTCATATTTCTTCCCCTGCACACCCCGATGAATCTTTGCCTTCTGCACATTCATCTTCTGATGCACCTCCACATTCTGATGTGTCATCTTCTGAGAATCCTTTGCCTTTGGCACTAGATTCTCGCAGACCTACCAAACTCCCAGCACATTTGCAGGACTACTATATGAATAATACTTCTTTCACTACTCCTTATCCTATATCTAACTTTCTCTCTTATAATAAACTAAGCGTTTCTTTCTGCTCTTTCATTCAAAATATTACTCTTACTACTGAACCCCGTACTTATTCTGAGGCTAAGAAAATGCAAGAGTGGTGTGATGCCATTGGTGCGGAGCTTGGGGCTATGGAAAGAACTGGTACTTGGTTGATTTGTCCATTACCATCAGGTAAGAAGGCTATTGGTTGCAAATATGTCTTCAAAATCAAACATAATTCTGATGGTACTGTGGAGAGATACAAAGCTAGATTGGTAGCTAAAGGATATACACAGGAGGCAGGACTTGATTTCAAAGACACTTTTTCCCCAGTTGCGAAGCTTACCACTGTGAAGATCTTGTTAGGTATTGCTGCAAAACTTAACTGGTTTCTTACTCAGTTAGATGTGTCAAATGCATTTTTAAATGGGGATTTAGATGAGGAGATCTACATGGAGTTGCCTCCTGGTTATGAAGTTCCTGCAAGTTTGCAAACTGAAGATAAGATGGTCTGTCATTTACAGAAATCCATTTATGGCCTAAAGCAGGCGTCTAGGCAATGGTTTCTGAAATTTTCATCCACTGTTATTGCTTTGGGTTTTCAGACAACACACAGTGATCACACTCTTTTTACCAGATTCATTGATGGTGTTTTCATTGTCATTCTGGTGTACGTTGATGATATAATCATTGCAAGCAATAGTGGAGATGTTGTTCCTATACTGGTATCTCAGCTTGAAGCTGCTTTTCAACTCAGAAATATTGGTGAACCACAATATTTTCTTGGCCTGGAGATTGCTAGATCTTCTGCAGGAATCTCTATTTGTCAAAGGAAATATGTGTTAGAATTACTTTCAGATACATGATTTCTTGGAAGCAAGCCGTCTTCAATACCAATGGAGCCTAATCATTCTCTACACAAAGAAGATACTCCATTGCTACCTGATGCAGAAATTTATAGGAGACTCATTGGAAAATTGTTATACCTTTGCACTACCAGACCTGATATAACCTTTGCAGTAGGTAAACTTTGCCAATTCGCCTCTGCTCCTAGACAAGTTCACTTGTTGGCTGCTCACAAAGTTCTCAGATATCTGAAAGGCACTATTGGGAAGGGTTTGTTTTATTCAACAGATCCTGATTTAACTCTTAAAGGTTTCACTGATTCTGATTGGAACACTGATCCTGATTCAAGAAGATCAGTTTCTGGTTATTGCATTTTTATTGGTGATGCTCTTGTTTCTTGGAAGTCTAAAAAGCAACGGGTCTGTTCTCAAAGCTCTGCAGAAGCAGAATACAGGGCCATGTCTTATGGTACTAAGGAACTCGTTTGGATAGCCAAGATTATGAAGGATTTACTTATTCCTTCTCCTATTACTGCTTTGCTTTATTGTGACAACACAACAGCTCTTCACATCGCAAAGAATGCAGTCTTCCATGAGCGCACCAAACATGTGGAAAATGACTGTCACTTAGTCAGAGAAAAGGTGCAATCTGGTTTCTTGAAGACGATGCACGTTCACACTGAACATCAACTGGCAGATCCTCTTACTAAACCTCTGTACCCTACTCAGTTCTCCTATTTGATATCCAAGATGGGCTCCTAAACCTTTATGAGGCTCCATCTTGAGGAGGGCTATTAGATATATACAGTATACCACATTACCGGTTTCCTTTATCCGGTTATGTTAGATTAATTATACGGTTTAGTCTCATTATGATTTGTATATAATCTCACTTTGTACAACATTCATTAATTAATGAGAAAGCCTTTATTTAGTTTGTCTTTCTAATAGTAATCTCATGATTTCATTTGAAATAATGTATTGGGACTTTTGGTTAGGTTTTTATGATTTTAGAGCATATATGTGTGACTATACGTTCTATAGATTATACAGGTAAGTTTATTACACTAATCGTATGGTAATAGTTGCATCAGATCCATGGTAATAATTTAACTAAACTAGTAATTACTTTGACTCCGTGAGTTTAGTTTGCATGTGATTTAACTTCTCTTTATCCTAGAGGTCAAGATCTATCTCGTTGTATACATGAATTTGAACATCTGAAATCAAATAGTAAACATGAATTTATAATAGAGGTCAAGATCTATCTCTTTGTAATCATAAACGCTAATATTTGCCACTTTCTTATACAAATAATCAGGTCTAATAATTGGACACTAGACGAGACTGGCCAAATTATTCGTCGATAATTAATATATTTTTTTATTAAAATCCTTTATAATAATGTAAATGATTGTAAAAAGAGTCAATGTAGACACATGGAGAAGTACCCAACTCGTTTGGCATCTCACAACTAAACAAAACACGATCAATCGGTCATGATTTGGCTTGGAGTCAACAAGTACTTGATAAACATAAACTAAAAATAGCTTGACAGTAGTGTAGACCAAAAAAAGTGATATTTTTTGTATTTATGATAGTTTGATGATCTAGTTTTAGAATGAATTATAAACTAATCGTTGTACATTATGTTTGGTACTACTAGAACTAAAATTAGAATAAGTCCGGATCGGTAGTTGTTTCAATCACTCACGAACATATACCCACAAATAGCAAAATATAAGAGTCCCATCGAAACCTTGGGGGGTGATCCAAACATAACTCAAGCCACAACGGTTTTGGTATTTCTTCTTATTGAATCCAAAACATATACATACATACATTCATAGTTTCATACGTATATGATTATTATCTTGACAACATAATAATTTATAACCAATATTAGTTCACATAACGGCAATCCTTCCTGATCTCCCCTTGGTCTCCAGTGAGTGGGTTGGTCTCGGACAAGAGCCTGACGCCACGTGAGAACTGCTCCTGGAAGTAACCATTGTCCGTAGCCATCTTGGCCACAAACGGTGCGGTCCTTGGATCGGTGGCTAGCTCATCATCAATGACAAGAAGCCCCTTATGTGCCATGATATTCTTGTAATACATGTTGTCCACAACCATCGGAGTCTCACGATCGTTGCGGGAGTACAAGACGGCGTTCGGGTCCGGTGTTGGACTTGGGCAACGTTTTTTTAAGTAAAGGGCGTAACTTGGGTCGAGGGTCGGGTCAATCGTTGGGTATAGCCGGTGCACTAGGTTAACGCAGTGGACCCTACCCACTGAGTGAGCACCTACAGTAGTATATATTGACTGATCAATTACAAATATCATTCTTATTAAGAAAATAGAATTTATTTCTCTAAGAAAATTTCTATGTTATAGTTTTTATACTTCCGTCTCTATCTCCGAACCGAATCAATACCAAACCCAATAACTAAATAAAAGATGGTATACCTAAGAGAGCGACAGTGGCTTCGACATCAATACCAATGGAGTTAAAGGTGGATATAACAGAGGAAAGAGAGTCATTGTGGTTAGGGATTAGAGTCTCAACATCTCCCAAGTAGCTCCCTCTGCTATCTCTCCTTCCTGTCTTTATCATCTCAATCTTTGGACCTTTCAACTAATAATTTCACCAAATATTAATTACCACAAATACAAAAAAATTCCCAACTAAAATGCATGTAAATATTTGCCTAAACGCACCATGACAATACCGTCTCTAGCAGAGAGAGCGACAATATCAGCGCAAGAAACTGTTGAAGGACACTCTTTCTCGAGTGCGTCTTTGATAATCTTAACGTACTTAAAGTTTCTCATACCGAAACTCCTCTTCGATTTCTGCTCAGATTCCACACCTCTCGCTGTCTCTAGAAGCAGCGACGCATCACACGACTACACAATAAGAAAACACACACATGAACGTTAATACTACATATAGTTTTGTCGTATTAATTTTGGTGAATTTATAGAACTATCAAAGAGATTTAATTACCTTGACGACACAGTCATGGAAGAGATTACGGAGCCAAGATACGGCTGTGTTGCCGTGTTTGTAGTAAAGCGTCTCCACTTGTTGTCTTATAATCTCTTCCGCTTTTGGACAACTCTCTCTGTAATAGTTCATCTCCAATTCCCCATTTCCTACAATGTTTATAGAATATTTACTTTATTTAGATGTGTGTTTACTAGCGAATACTAACATTTTAAAAAAATGTTGATATTTAACGGTGGAAATTGTATTAGTGAAAGAAATTCATTACTAGTCTATAGGTAAATGATAATTGGAAGCATGGTGACACATGGCATAACATGATTGCATCAGTGAAGAATGTATTTACCGATATGGAAGATGGAGAATAACTGTAATAACAGACAAAAGAAGCCGAAGAGACAAAAGTGCTTCGCATTGGCCATTGCTCTCTCTCTTCTCTCTTATCTTTTTCTACTTAATTAAATTATTGGTGTGTCTCTCTATGTATTCCAATGTAGGGTTATATAGAGTTTGAGAACCTCTCTAATCGTGTAATATATACTAATTAAGTATCTTTATTTCTTAGTAATAGTGGTTGCTGTCGCTATTAATTATTCATTTTTGCAATAATCGGGGGATTTTTTAATTATTCTAAACTCATATTAATACTCAAATTTATAACCACTAGCTAGCTATCTGAACTCAATAGTTGTTAAACTCATATTCAGTGAGACTCGATTTCAAAATTTATTCGATAATATTAGTAGAACTAGAAATTCACCCGCGGTGTACCGCGGGGCTATTTTTTTATGAAATATATTATTTTAATATTTATGCTTTTGTAAATATTATAGGATATAGATTGAGTTGCTTTGAAATTTATTAAGATTGTCGCAGTTAAATATATTTGGAATATTTTTAATAAAAAGTATTATAGTTTGTTGAATGTATAAGAATGTTATTCGTTATTATGTCTAAATATGTGTATATTGTTAGTTAAGTTTTATTTTATATCTATTAGATTTTAAATTATTTTTTTTGTCATCCGAAATTAATTAAAATTCAAAAGAGCCATTTCTGAGGAATGTTGTTTACATATGTGATATGTTGCGGTTCTGTACGAACTTTTCGTGCCAGATTATCCGCTTTTACATTAGCGCTACGAGAAATTAAAGATAAAGAAAAAGTAGAGAATTCTTCCTTGTCACTCTGAAATTATTTATATTACTAAAAACATATCTTAATTTACTATGAATATCCAACACCAAAAATTGCATATTTATTGTATTTTATAACGGGTTCCACAGATCACAACATCTCATAATTTAGAGATCTCGAAACTTTGCTAAGCGTTGCAAAAAATTTTATGGGCCCAAATATTTAGAGATCCCATACGAATAAAATCCAACCAATGTAAGAAGCCCATATTAGTAATAAAGCCCATTTGGCCGAGGAGACTAAACGATGGAGATCGTCACTGGTTTGGCACGGATAATCGCGGCGACAACAACAACAATGGCTTTCTCTCCTAATCCTCTCTCTCTAAGCGTCCTCGATCCTGCTTTCGAATCTTGGCTCCGAGATTCCAGCTACCTCGAGCTCCTCGATCACCGCACCTCTGCTGCAGCCGCCACCGCTTCCTCCTCCGCCTCCGTTTCATCCTCAGCTGCCGCAACTTCTGCGGCGTCTGACGATGAACATCCATTACCGGTGGTTTCTTCGCTTCTCTTTTGTCTCGACGCGTCACTGTCTCTTCTCTTCTTACAATTAACCCTTTCTCCAAGCTCTCCGATGATTTTTCCGGAGATACGCCACCGTGGACCACCGGTTTCTTTGGCAATTGTGACTCTTATTCGTTTCCAACGTCTTCTCAGCAAGCGAGAATTAGAGTTCATGAGTAAATCAAACGATTCGCTAGGAATTACACTACGTTATTCATCGTCTTCTTCGCTTGTGCACTGTGAGGACCCATTACTCTTAATTGGATAAAGGCTAAAGCTTTAGACATTGTTTGATACAGTTAAAAAGTATGAATCTTGAAATTGGGTTGGAATTGAAGTGTTGAATTTTGGTGTTTGTAGATATCAAATGCATTGGTGAGATTGTTAGCAAGCTTAGCCCTTTGGGTGCTATTCAAATAGTGCAGTGCCAGATGGAAATTTGATCGTCACCCTTCCATGAGGAAATTCTCGATGCAGTCTCCAACAGCTTTATTAATTTCTTGAATGTCCAGGTTTGACTCTGAGATAGCTTGATACCCAAAAGTTCTTGTCTTTTGTTTACAGTTTGAACAGCAACATCTTTAGAGACCTTGAGGAAACATGTCTGATTCCAATCCACTGGGTTCTTCACTACCAAGCGTCCTTCTTTTTTCGGAGAGGTAAGGACTTCCCAAGCTAATCTTGTTCTTCATGTAGGATTTTTATCTATATTTGAACATCAAACTCGTAAATTGTCTGTGAATAAGAGATTGGTATTGAAACAGATTTCTCTGTTGAATCTGAAACACAGTAGCTTCTTTTTTGGATTTGGTGATTTTAGTTGCTGTGAATGAGAGGTATTTATAGTGGTTTAAGAAGATAATAGGGATATGTGTGAGTGAGTAGAGAAAATCTTGTTGAGCAAGTATACAATCTTTAAGAAAATATCACAATTATGGAATAATGTAAAGGAATTAGAATTTAGGTAAGGAATATGCCAATTATCAATCGTCATTGTTACTCTCCTTATCACGAAAAATCTTACCATAAAAGATTGATCTATCCATAAGGGAAACAAAAGGCTTAAGTGAAGATTCGAGGAAGATTTGAGGAAGATATGCGGTAACAAAGTGACCCCATATAGGTTTAATGCGAGATTTTGGTAACTGAATAATTAATGCCGTTTAAAATTTTTGTTTTTGGCAAAGATCCGATTGCCACAATTTCGGGTCAATTGGGAGCAAAAAACCCACCCAACCAATGGCATTCTTTGTAAATACTTCCCAACCCCAGGATTTATTTGCTAAAAGGCATCCAAAAATGTATATATAGATAGTAGCACTAGTTAATTAATTTGGCTTTTTCACTTTTGTTCCATTATATATCAAACCGATTCAAGTATATATCTATTTCCTCTTTTATATTTTCTTCATATATTAATTAGCAATCTATTAACAATTTCCTGATCCACCATAAATGATATGTGTACAATTTGAAAAAGTTCTTAAAATAAAAGAATTATAGATTAAAAAAAAAACTAATTGCCTGCAATGATTATGAATAATACTACACGTCAACGTCTACATAACCAACTCTCTTAACTTCACCACAATGCTAATCTCTTATACTACTATTTTTGGCCTATTATCTTAAATACGAATATAATTTTAAATACGAATATAATTAAGTTAATATACTTTTAAAAATAATCTTATAATACTTTGCTGCTTCCTTCTGGTAAAGTTTTTGCGACCGCAATATATAACAGGTTCTACCAGACTTACTTCCGTTTAAGATATCGTTGCCAATTTGGAATCATAAGCTCACTTCAGAAACTTTATGTCTTTCAGTACTGTTAGAGTTGTTAAATTTTAACAAAAATTGAACAAAAGAATTAGCCCACTCATAAAAATATTTATATGCATGGCAAAAAAATTCTTGAATAAAAACCTTAAAGTTTTAAGATTATGTTTCAAAGTTTATTTCAGATAAAGTTCAAGACTCTCTCTGTACGGCTTTTTTTTTTAATACAGTATATTTAGCAATAATTTAAATATTCTGTTGGGAATTGGGGCTGGGGATCCGATCTTTGATAGAAATGTTAACTAGAGGTCTGAAAGATCCTTTACGTAGCTGTTTAACGATCATTCTTTCGTCAATTTGGTTATGCATTTTAAAATTATCGTAAAGTTTTAGTTAGTTTGGAAAGCAAAAAGGTTACATTTTTGTATGTTAGCAAAAAAGATAATCTTCTTAAGAAGAAAAATCCAAAGAAGAATTAAGATTCCTTGGTGTATATATATATATATGAATAATTGAAAGCCATTAAGTTTGACCTTTTAGGCATTTCCGTAATCGCATGCGCATATTCGCATTGGCAAAAACCACTCACTACTAATAAAATCAATCCCACTTTCTTAATTATGGCGGCTGTAAATACATGTACACTTCCTTTGCCATTAACTACCGTCCAATCCATTCACTTGCAGACATAATGCTTTGTTGCCAATTCACTTATCCTCAATATTCTTTATGTAATGATTTTTATTTTTCTTTAAGTCTACATCTAGAAGTTAATGTGGTTTATCTAGTTGCGTATATGAGTATATGATCCTCTTTCTCATCAATCACAATTAATTTACTACTATTAGATATTCAAGCTAACGTGGTTATGTGATAATAAATTAATAATAGTCAGTTTGATTTTGAGTTCGTATAAGAAGTTTTGATTAGAGAGACGATTAATTTAAATTTGTCGATTTGTCACATGTATTATATCAACAGCAAAGTCTGAATTAGTTGGGGAGATGTATGATCCAAAAAAATGATCATGACCATTGACTTATATTCTATGATACCTAAAAACGACATTACTTTCTAGGATAGTAATTTTATGTAATATTTCAAATTAGTGATGATGTCTGGGGTGAAATTAGAAAAAGAGGTTCATTTGATTTTCTATAGTATCAAATAATGAAAGTGTATAGATATTTTGGAGAACTTTCATAAGAATTCCCACAACTACAAACATATGTAACTCAAAAAAATTTAGATGAAAATCGACAAATATACTACAAGAAAAAAAAAAAAATTAAACTGGACTAAAGTATACGTAGCCAATTGGTGATTGATGGTATTCGTATTTCATAACTAAATGGTACGTAGGGGATGGAATAACTAAAACGTTTTTAATAGCCAGTTAGCCACGATTGGCTAATATATATGAATAACAACAATAGCCACTGGAGAAGAAATGGCTACGGAAATTTAGTAGTCATTAAACCCAAAAAATAAAAAAATAATTAGTAGACATTAGATGGCTACATATTATCCATTCATGACGTCATTTGTAGCCATATAATGTCACTATTTTTTTATAATTTGTAAATAAAACACAATTTTGTTATAATGAAGCTTCATTTACTTGGAATAGTGAAACGGCCTCTGAAGAAAAAATCGTAAAGCTATACTTGTGTTGTGTGAGATGGACTAACAAAAAAGAAAGAAAGAATAATACTATATTTACTTAGTGTAAAAAAATAAAATAAAAAACTATTTTATGCTAGCCCTTAAAATCTACGATGCATGTGGAATTGGATCTGGATTCTGGCTTCCAAAAATATTGACCCACCTTTTGCTTCTTCCCGCGAAATGCTGGACTCGAAAGCAAGTGTGTCGGAAATAATTCTGAATTCCTTTCGTTTCGTTCTGAAAAAATTCAATAAAATAGATGTGTTAACATGTAATGCATTATTGCTCTATAATTTCAAGTATAATATATTTCTTTTTAAGTTAGTTTATATTTTTCGGAATATGAATGTGACTTATTTGAGTTGACCTTATGAATATCTCTAAAAGGGCCTTATCCGGTACATAAATTTAATTATATCCTTATTGTATTTAATTTGGAGTGTGTCGTACACCAAGTATCTGTTAATCTGTATGGCTATATTTGTATTTATGAATTTATAATAATAATTATTTTTATTATTTTTTATTTTATAATCTTGTGATTATAGAAGTTCAAATGATCATAAGGAATTAAGGATTATCCTTTTCCACTGTTCTCACGGTTTTGAATAATTTTTTTGTTTATTTGCACAGCAATAAACTCCATTTAAAACATTGGTTTCCTTTTCATTTTTGATTATAAAAAAATGTAATTTGTTGTGTAAAATTTTAATTGAATACATGAAGAGGTTGATGAGTCCTAGAGATTTAAAAAATGTAAAGTAAATTGAAACAGAGTAAAATATATCAACATAATTGTCATATATCATCACCGTAAGGTCCCCAACAATGCGTAGATGGGCTTCAAATTACACGGATGATATGAAAACCATCTTCAAGTATAGTGTGTGACCATCCACAAGGAAAATTCAAGGACTATATCACCTCTTTATTTGTCAATCTTATTTCTCTTTGAAGATCAATTGCTATATAGTGTGAATTGAATTTAGTTCTTGTGTGAACTATTGTGTAACTTTTTGCATCTGTAACAAATCCAGATTTTCCAATAATTAACCTTAAGAAAGATCCTGGACTTCCTTCTATTTACAACTATTACTAAGAAAACTATATGTTATATTCTATCACATATTTTTTTCCTTTAGAAAGACAAATGAATATAATATAACATGCACACACAGAAAAGATATCTATATTTTATGATGAGTTCTTAGAAGCATCAGGTAAAGCAGGGGATTTGCAAATAGGGCAAGAGTTCTTCATAGACAACCATTTCTTGATGCACCTCCCATGGTAGTCATGACCACACCCTTTAACTTCCCCTAACTCTTCTTTTTCCTTGTATTCCTCCTATTTGTACCACATCACCCATAAGTTAGCCTATTTCTAACTTTATATTGCACATATAATGTTTCAGACAACTAAATCTTACCAGGCAAATAGCGCATTTTCTTTGGTCCTCTTTTTGATACGCTGGATAATATGTTGTTGCTAACAAGCAACTGGAGATTGCGCTGTCGGATAGACCAGTGTTGACACTCCCAATCCTTTCCCCAAGAGCAAGGAGTTCCTGGATGGATATATATCAGTTACAAAACTTTTGGTTTTGCCTATGTGAGGCTTCAAAACACAAGTGTTTGGCTATTAACCTCGTAGCTCATGTTATCGATGTCGAGCCTCATGTCTCTGTGGTGATCAAGCATGTTTCTAGATTCGTAGTAGTGTGGTTGGCGATCTACGACCATGAATCCCTGCTTTTACACAGCCCCCAATAACAGAAAACAGGTCAGCAGAAAATGATAAAATTGCAAATCTATGTTTGTGGAGCTGGTCCCTTCGGTTAATACTCAGATATGTATTATATCATCTCGACTTGATCTTTATATTAATGATTGATATAATTTTGACAGACTTCCACCCAAAAGAATGCAGCTGTAAGGGAAAACTATACCTCAGATGAAAACCGTTCATGGAGGGAAACTTCATCGAAAGGAGGCTGAAACCTCTCATAGGAACTCCTGCGTCTCCCTGGGCGATCACCGCTACGCCATGAAATGTGTGGTGGTGGCCTTAGATGCCTAGAAGGATAAGTCTCAGTGACCAAATGAGACCTATCTCCAGAAGAAGATGCTACATGTCCCAATCGCGAACCCTGTGAAGAAGTTCTATAGGTGGGTGTTGACCTATGATGAGAGAAGCGGCTGCTGCTTGTAGATTGTGCTGAAGTTCCAGGAAAACCGTGGGAAACTGTATGGTTTCTGTTTCCGGTGAGCCCATGGTGATAGCCGGAAGTATCAACAGATAAGCTGTTGACAACACTTCTCGCAGGAAGAAAATTATTTGTCTCTGAACTAAAGCCATTTGTATCTGCAAGGTGGGAATTAATGTGATTATAGAAACAAAAAAGATTCAGATCTCAAGACAATGTGAACTTTGCATACCTCTAGGAACTGAGGACAATCTAGCACAGTTCCAGTCTTTATTTCCGTGAGAGGTCTGACCAGCAAATTGACCTGAGCCAGAATGATCAACACTGTGGCGGTGTGTAGAATGGGAATCAAGGCTCAAGCTTCTTGGCAAATTATTTCTTCCTAAGCTGGTTTCTAAATCAAGTGTAGAACGACTACGGACATTCCTTGAAGAACTCTCTCCCCTGATCGAGAGATTATTACTACTGTAAGTTGGGTTCATAAGCCATGGCATGTAATGAGGATCATGATCATGCGTTATTGATTTTCCTAGGTGAAATTCCGAGGGGAAATGGGTGTCTGTAGGAGTTCTGTCCCTGTGATATTGGCTTGAACTACCCATTTCATAGATGGAAGAAGGACAAGGGCGTTTTCGCTTTTGTGCTCCTCTCACATTTTCCATAGATTGATCAACATAACTAGCATTGGTCCAGGCCTGGCTGTTGCAGTTCGACGAAGATGCAAATGTCAAATAATCCTCATTTGGAGCAGAGAAAGTTGGAACAGTTGAATTCACGAAAGGATCATGGGATGGCCCCGAAGCCCCTGGATTGTAGTGTGGTCTCTCCACACTATGACCTGAGGCAGTATAGGCATTTGTTCCTGGAGAAGAGTTCCAATGAGAAGACACTGGCATTCCTTCATTCAACATGTTTTCAGCTGGATATACATGCGATCTGTTCTCACTGGTCCCAGATCTTGCTGAGAAAATGTGGAGTGGACAATATTAATCAGAAATATGGAACATCTTAACCTAAAACTAAACATGTATCATCAAACCAAATTTTAAATATCAATCTCTATAGATGGAGAATGAGTTTGAAAGATTGATTTCAATCAAACACAGATTAAAGATCTATAGAAATGGAGGACTAATTACCTAGACTCGTATATGGATGTTCTGGATGTGTATGATTCCAGCCTTGATCATGTTCATCATCAAAAAATTGGGACGAACCAAGAAAATTTCGGTGCCCCATTAAACCTGCACAAAAAGTTCTCTCACCATTCAACATCCCAGGAAAATATTGGCAAGCTCAGAAATATATATTTTTGTAATTACCAACCAAACTCAGTTTACTTTCAGTCTGATAGCCAAATTTCCTAAGTAAATATATAAGAAATCAGTCCATAGTTTCCAGCTCTAGTACCATTACCTTTGTTACCCGTACCTACCGTATTATACCTCAGATCTCAAGAAAATCATAAGCAAATAAGTTTTTGTGGACTTAGGCTTTGTGCTGCAGGAAAGTTCATGATGCTTATACATGGAAAAATAAACTTTAACTAGTACAGATATATTAGTTCATAAGAAAAACTTACAGATAAGAGTTTGTCAATATCAACAGGCAAACTTCTTTTTACTTAAGCCAAAAGAAAAGAGAAACAGAAAACAAGCAAGATTGGGAAATTAAGAAGCCTTTTCATTTAAAGCATCTCTCTAGATTACACACTTTCAGAAAGTCAATAAAAGTTACAGAAGCAGTCTATGGGAACCAATTAGGAAATGGAAAATGATGGAAGAATAAGGCACAATTGGCAAATAATCGTATATTGTATCCGCATAGAAGAGTATCAGAACAAGTCCATGCAAAATAGGTAACACTTGATATCATCTTTTCAGCTTCAACAAATGCACTACTTCTTCGTTTATATTCACGAACAACAATGACTTCCAAATTCAAACAAAAGAGACTCGAGTAAAGGCCTTGTACATCTTTCACTAAACTTAAAACCATGGTTGACATGAGCAAGAAAATTACATGGAGAATCCAATAGCAGGACATAAGCTTAGAATATTTTCTGAACCAAAACCCTCAAAAGTGCACCTGCAGGCAAATAATCCTAGAAGGATATAGGTTTGGAAGTCCCAACCACAAATACACTACACTATCCAAATGAAAAAGCCGTCGTGCTTGATTGAGAAACTGATTCACCATTTCCACAGACTTTTCAAGTAGACCAACCGGAAGGTCTTAGGGCCTTGACTTCACTAATACAATGAGAACACCTAAATTTAATCGCTTCTCTTCGGATCCATAAATTGAATACACTACAGCTTCCTTAGGTAAACGGGTGTAGTCCCCAAAAGTGCTAGCCAGCCTTACTACCTCATTACTATTTATGCGCTCTTATTGTCTTCAACCCACCAGCACACCTTAATAGACTCCTGAATTCGGGACTTATGAGCCCAGGGGCTTGTAAAACAATTGTGTGAAATGGTGCTTTATTAAAATTAGCATTATGTTTCACATCATTGTGCATCCAAATCAAAGGCTTGTATGTGACAGCATGTCATTCTAGAAACCATTATAGGATAGATGTAGTCTTGTAAGGAAGATTGAAGTTCTCCACTCATGGATACCTTATACCAGACCTCAAAGCATCTTTAACTGATTAACACACACGTGATGGCAGACTAGTTGTGGTTATTTGCTTATGCCCATGGATCAGAATAAATCTTACGCCACTAAAAACTGGACCGAGTAAACTTCACAAAGCCTATACTACCATAATTTTGGTCATTGTTCATATAAGATTAGGAGTGGAACTAACCACGCTAATAAATTCTTGATGAATTAACTGAGTTCAAGTTCACTTTGCTTCCCAATCAACCAAGAAGGTCCACAACACAATCTGCATACATCAAGGATAGGCCAGCCACCGATCCTATGTTTTAAAGGCTAGCATGAGGAACTAACATTTGTTTGAAATGTGTTAATCATGCAGTTTTCGAAGAGAATGATGCTACAATCTAAAAATTCTCAAAGAGGAAGATGAATTCTGACCTGAAACTCTAGCCGTGCTAGTTCTCAAATCTCCCAAATACTTGATAAGGTTTTTCTCCAGTTTCTCAACTACCCGAGGAGGTTCGTGGTGGAGAAAGGTATGATAGAGACTTAGAAACCACCATTGCCCCTAAACCTGCAGGATACAAACCAGCTAAGCCTAGGTTATGCTAATAGACTATATCCCAAACTAGCTAAGCTTACCCGTCGTTGAAGCTAACCAACACAAAGCTTACAAAATCTCCTAATCACCGATCTGGTCTCTTCTCAGCATCGGAATCTTAAAAGCTAACAACTACGTGAAAGAAAAACAAATTTGAAGTCCGGTATCCTTATAACCGACTCCGATTTATGGACATGATCGCGATCATACACGAAGATTGCGGGAAAATATAGCAGCAAAACCGGGAAATAACCGGATTAAACCGACAAACGCAAACAATCATCATCACACAATCCCAAGAAAAAAGCAAACAACGATCGGTAACAAAAAAGTAAGAAATAACGACAAAATTGCAATCGATTTTCAGCTTTATTTACACATAAGAACACGGAATAATCAGCTCAACAAGGATCGGAGAAAGGAGAAACATTACCAAAGCGTTCCGGCGATGAGAGAAGGAGAGACCGATCGGAGGAAAGCAAAGAGACGTATGAATTCGTATAGATGACGCGACTTTTGTTTGGAAAAAAAGAGGTTTTAGAGAGAGAGAGAGAAATGTGTTTAGAAGACAAATTGAATTGCTTTTTTTTTTTTTTTGTTGGGCGATGAAGAGGATCGGTTTATTATTTAAGGAAATCAAATTAAAGCGGTTGAGTACGTTGCCGGAACATTAATCCCTTCTCTGACCAACTTCACCGGCTACCGGTAAAACCCGTTCACTGTCTTTTTTCTTCAATAATGGGCTTATATTTGGGCCTCAACTATGGAAATCCCGTGCGTATCGAAAGTGTTCGAGAATCACAGAGATCCAAGGGATGACTTTTATTTTATCCATTAATAGTCAATTTGATGGATGATGATTAAGAAAGCAATAAAAGAAGCGAATCGGAATCCACATTGTATTAATCTTTCGATCCAGTAGCCATTGGAGAATCCAGAGTATTAACGTTCCATTTTGATTTTGGCGACGATAAACAGAGTTTAGAGAAATTTGCATCGAAGAGTTTTGGATTTTGTGTAGTGGGAGAAGAGAAAACCCTAGCTAGGGAGGGAGGGACATGATCAGATGCTCAAAGTGGCTTTGTGAACAATTATGATGAACTCTTCGAATGGTATGATCTCTGCGCCTTCTTCTTCGTCTGCGAATCCTCAGTCTCCGGGAATCAAAACGTATTTCAAGACGCCTGAAGGGAAGTACAAGCTCCACTACGAGAAGACGCATCCCTCTGGGCTTCTTCACTATACTCATGGCAAAACTGTCACTCAGGTGATTCTTTGATTCGTTTTTTTTGGTGTTTATCTCTGAATTCAAGTTTAATCCAATCTGATTTCATCGCGTTTCGATTGTGAAATTTGAATCCGAATTTTGTGAAATCGGAATCGCTGTTTCCCTACCATTGCTCAATGTGAAATTGCACCTCACAAGGTTTTGTGTAAGAATATCAAATGCACATTTCATTTTCATGTTTCTGAGGATGGGATTTGGGAAATTTCGGTGTCAGGTTACTCTAGCTCACCTTAAGGATAAACCTGCTCCATCGACACCAACTGGTACCTCGTCAAGTTACACTGCTAGTAGCGGTTTCCGGTCTGCAACAGCAAGGTTGTTGGGTGGTGGGAATGGTAACCGTGCGCTTAGTTTTGTTGGAAGTAATGGAGGGACCAAAAATGTGGGTGCTAGTTCAAGAATTGGTGCCTCCTTCCCTGCTTCTAGTTCTAGTACCTCGGCTACTAATACAAATTTCGATGGGAGAGGAACTTACTTAGTCTTCAATGTGGGTGACGCTATTTTTATTAGTGACTTGAACTCACAAGACAAGGTATTCTTACCCCTTTTGTTTTCTGAAGATTTAATTTGATGTGCTGGTTTCTTGTCACACTTAAGAGAAATTCTTTGATGTAGGATCCAGTAAAGTCTATACATATCAGCAATTCGAACCCTATGTGCCACGCATTTGATCCAGATGCTAAGGATGGACATGATCTACTTATTGGGCTGAATTCTGGGGATGGTAATGTACAACTTTGAAATCATGTTTGGTACTTCTGTGCTTGATCGAACTTTGTCTTGTTATTTATTATTTTGGTGAATTGTTGTAGTCTACACCGTATCACTAAGACAGCAGTTGCAGGATGTTGGTAAGAAGCTTGTTAGTGCTCAGCATTATAACAAAGATGGTTCTGTAAATAACAGGCAAGAGTGTTTTTTTTTCTCCTTCCTCTCTGCTTTATTGTTCTAGTATTTGTTAACATTGTTTGAAATTGTATAATCAATCTTGTTGGTTCCCATTTGTTGGTGTAACAATCATCAGTATTCTCACTTGTTGTTGTCCTTTGAACTTGTGTATTTATGCCAAATGACACAAGCTTGCGCAGTTATCTTCGTTTTTGTCAGTTTACTAGGTGTATGCTCTTGGTAACTCTCCAGTTAGTCAGTCTAGGGGACCAGAAGATATCTATAATACTGTGATTACAGAATAGGATGTAGTCTCAGAGGAGAACACTTTTTCTTGGATAAGGACTTAACAGAAACATGGCTGAAATTCCTTTTCAGAAAAGAAAATTACTTTATATGTTTCGTGTCCACTTCAAGAATAAGATTAAGTTTGTTGCTTTTAACAGCCGCTGTACTAGTATCGCTTGGGTGCCTGGAGGTGATGGATCCTTTGTTGCTGCTCATGCCGATGGAAATTTGTACGTATATGAGAAGGCAAGTGCAGATATTGAAAAAGAAATTGACCTTTCATTTACCTAATTTTGTCAAATTTTTGACCAGAGTAATTATTATACTTGCAGAATAAAGAAGGTGCAACTGATTCTTCATTTTCTGCTATAAGGGATCCTACACAATTTTCAGTTGATAAAGCAAAATATAGCAAGGTACCTGAGTTTTTTGGTAGTGTTTTCATTTGATGTTGGGTCAAGGACTTTATGTGTAGCTCTGGCAAGATGAGAATACTTATTTCTTTTCTGTACACCTGCACACGAATATCTTCTCAGACATCGTGATGCTACAATTCTTGCATTCTTCTATTATTTGTTCACTCCCACAAATATTCCTGCAGAGTAATCCAGTAGCAAGATGGCATATTGGGCAAGGTGCGATTAATTGCATTGCATTTTCAAATGATGGAGCATACTTGGCAACTGTTGGAAGAGATGGTATGATGGGTTTTTCTTTCATCACCGGCTCCAATTCTTCCTCTCTATATATGTCTTTCAGTTGAGCATTAATTTTCTCCTTTTGACCATGTACAGGTTATCTTCGAATTTTTGATTTCTCAACCCAAAAGCTAGTGTGTGGTGTAAAAAGTTATTATGGTGCTCTATTGTGTTGTGCTTGGAGGTGACTGGATTTAAATCCTTTGAAAAATGATCTTCCCTGTTGCATTTGAAGGAAAATAATATTTTATGTCAACTTTTGTTCACTCAAGTTGCTTTTAGCATGCATTGTTATTGTATATTAACATTGTGATCGGCCTGACAGTATGGATGGAAAGTACCTTTTGACTGGAGGTGAAGATGACTTGGTTCAAGTGTGGAGTATGGAAGATCGAAAGGTTGTGGCGTGGGGTGAGGGACACAATTCGTGGGTAAGGTTTTCAAATTGGAGTATAGTGAATTTCGTATGTAAGACAAACACTACTTGACTAATGTGAAGGCTTTCTCATAGGTAAGTGGTGTGGCGTTTGATTCGTATTGGTCGTCACCAAATACTGAGGGGTCTGGTGAGAATGTCATGTATCGGTTTGGTTCCGTTGGTCAGGTATTCAGTTATGCTACGTCCATTCTTCCGGGTTCTCCTTTCTGTTATGTGATGCCAGCTAAACACTTTTTGCTTTAACTTTGAGAGTATGCCTTGACTTATATTCTGTTGGCTGAACAGTGTTAATACCTCTATTTCTAGTAGATAAACAGGATAAAGATTGTAGAATGATTCTAGTATATGGGAGCGATAAAGAGTGAGGGAAGTAAGATGAAATCTTTTGATGGGAATTTCTTTTGGTCATCTCGGGTGATAGCATTGTCCATATAGTGTATCATTTTGGCATTTGCCAGATTAAAGGGCATATAATCGTTAATCTGCTTTGTAGAAATTTTGTTAGAAAGTGAGCATTTCCATTGACTTGGCATGCCCTGTGAAAGTTGTGTTAATAACTTATACATTGATCTTCTGTTTCTTCTCCTATGATCATTTGTGTGATTTTGCTCGCCTTCCATGTCTTTATTCTATCTGCTTGTGCCGAACAGGACACACAGTTACTGCTATGGGACCTAGAAATGGATGAGATTGTTGTTCCCCTTCGGCGACCTCCAGGAGGATCGCCCACTTACAGCACAGGGAGTCAATCCGCTCACTGGGACAACATTGTTCCAATGGGCACTCTTCAGCCAGCGCTGTGCATGCGCGACGTCCCAAAGCTCTCACCAGTAGTGGCTCACCGTGTTCACACCGAGCCCCTCTCGGGCTTGATCTTCACGCAAGAATCATTGATAACAGCTTGCAGAGAAGGCCATTTAAAGATATGGACACGACCTGACACTCAGTCTAGCAGCTCAGAAGCAACAAATCCAACTACAAGCAAACCGTTGCTGACCAGCAAGGTCGGTAGTTCCAGTTAACTCCGTCACCATTTAAATCATATTGTTTCAGGTCTTGGTTTCGAAAGGAATCCCTCTGAATATCTCTCCTCGGAACTGAATCTGACTCTATTGATGTGTGGGAGAGGCTGAGACATTTCTGGGGATTGCTGGAGACGAAAGAGATGAAAGAGACGAAGACAGTTTTCAAATGTAATTAGAAGAAAACAGATTTTTTGGATTTAGGGTTTATATCCAACAAATACTAACCAAAAACCAATAGTCCAAGATTTTCTTGCAGTTGCAACGATTGCTATAAAAATAATTAAAATTTTCCTATTCTTTGTTTCGATTTATGGTTTTGACTTTTGAGGCACATTTTGGAATATTGGATAATCGACATTGGATTAAAGTAACTTTAGCGGTATTTATTTGTATGTATAATCCTTCCAAACATGTGTCCATCTGTAGGTTTTTATATATGTTCAGACTCTTCTTGATATTGTTATTTGTGAAAATGACCTTTGAATACTTTTAACTAAAGTGACGGAAATTAGTTGAACCATCAGCTTTCTTGCGTAAGCTCTCATTACAAATTCTTTGAGCATAAAATAGTGAGTGGAAAGTCAACTCAAACAAAAAGTGTTCACCAAATTTCAATTATGGTGTAGATTAATTGAATTTCAGACGATCTCACCAATTGACTTGTGGTTTAGTTTTTTTTTTCTCTTAAGGCTTCATCAAATCCAGTTTAATTCGGTGATGGACAACAAAGTGCCAAACATAAAACAAAGTTCTGTCTTAATCCTCTTCAGGATAACTTAAATCACATGAAACTTAGAAATTATAACTATTAATGTAGATATGCTTTTAGCTGATAATATTGTCTGACATTTTATCTGTCAAAAGAAAAAGAGAGGGAGAGCGAAGGCAAAACAATTTGGTTTCATTAACTGTTTTACCAGAGTACACAAACCTTGGCATTGGCACATATCAAAGTATTACACCACAATGAAAGCAGAAAAAACAAAATAAGATAACAGGGCATAGTTTTACAAGCAAAGTTGCCAATTTTTTGTACATACATACATAATAACACAAGCATTTTATAATTGTTGTTATTATGATTGTTGTTTTTGTGGCTTAAACTCAGACGTTGGCTGCACTTCTGAAGGATCCGAGTGACTTGGAACCTGAAGCCCTTAGGACAAATTGGTGATAAAATGCAGCTATTGCAGCTCCAATGAATGGTCCCACCCAGAATATCCACTGTTATTAAGTAGACGAAAAAAAAAAAACATTTTACTATTTTTCCACTACACAATAGTCCACTATTTGATTAATTTTAGTTAATTAAGAGATGGAAACGTACGTGGTCATCCCATGGCTTGCTCTCGTTAAAGATTACGGCAGCTCCAAAGCTCCTAGCCGGGTTGATACCGGTTCCGGTGATCGGAATTGTTGCCAAATGTACCATAAACACAGCAAACCCAATCGGAAGTGGCGCCAACACCTTTCATTTCATAATTCATAACCCAAAGTATTAATTAATGTTATCATGTAATCAACTAACGATCTTATAACTGATAAAAATAAATACTAACCGGAACGTGGGAGTCTCTAGCGTTGCGTTTGGGATCAGTGGCGGAGAAGACTGTGTAGACGAGCACGAATGTTCCGATGATCTCTGCGGCAAGTCCCGTGCCAGTGTTGTAACCGTCGGCTAGAGAATTGGCTCCTCCACCGTAACGAACGTAGTAAGAGCTTTGAAAAGCCTTCACAAACCCAACTCCACAAATAGCACCCAAACACTGAGCCACCATGTAAAGCACCGCCCTAATCAGCGACACCTTCCGTGCCAAGAACAAACCAAACGTCACCGCCGGGTTTATGTGACCACCTACATAAAGTTTTGGAGTCAAATTCAAATAAACAAGAACCCAAAGGACAGATTTGAAAAGTCAACAATTTCAAAATTCTAAACCGGGTAAAACCGGACCGGTTCGATATGATACCTGAGATACCAGCGGTGCAGTAGACAAGAATGAAGATCATGCCACCAAAAGCCCACGCGATACCGAGGATTCCGACGCCGCCACAGTCAACTCCACCGGCGGTTTTGTCAGACTGAATCTTGTAACCGATAACAGTCAAAACGGTGACGTATAAGAAGAGGAGAGTAGCTACGAACTCGGCGATGACGGCTCTGTACAAAGACCACTTCGTAAGCTCCTCCGCGTCGAAAAACGGTGTTGGTGGCGGATCCTCGTAGTCCCTCGTCTGAAACCCCTCAGGTCCTTCCACATCTTTCGCCATTTCTATACTTTTTGTTTATGAAAGTTGTGTTTTGTGGATATGTTGTGTGATTGTGAAGACTGAAGAGACATAGCAAAAGTTGTTTATATAGAGAGTATAGAGTTAGTTCCTAGTGAGTGCTCTTATTAATTTTGCTTATCCATATACGTTAATAATTGTATACGTATTCATTATTTGATTATGTTACAATAATGTTTTCCTTTTGGTAGGTTTATGGTTGTTTTTATTATTCGTTTCAATGACGATTATGATTATTTTCGTGGGAACTTGCTTTCACTAATTAATTACCTAGCTAGCTGTCTTGATGATATATAATCTAAACCAATCTAATCATTGCTTCATAATTAATACTAGAAAACTGATTTTGCTTAATATATTCCTGAAGTTTCCACTATTATTTTCTTAAAGCAGATTTTTTCATATCCATTAGTTCTTGCTTCTTACTAAATACTAGGAAAGATCAAAAAAAGTTATTAGTAAAATTAACTGACGATATATAGTTACGGACCTTACGTTTAGCTCCTGCACAAATTAAAGAGACTCTTTTCATCTCAATTAGTATTTGTCGTAGCAAAATGATTGTAAGATTAACTGATGATAGTTGATGTATAGTGTTATTGTTTTGTTGACGAAATCAGAACTCACATTTCTTTGTGGTTTCAATTAAATTTACAATTCTTTAAACTAAAGCTGAACTTATTTGAAATTCTGATTATTTAAAAGAATGATTGTGGGGCTATCAATAAGAAGAGCGACCTTTTAATTCTAAAATTATGGTAGATAATGGAGTTTAATGGTTAATTTAACTTAGCCACGCCGCCCCATACCTAAACGTTGTTTTCATTTGGACCGACCCTAATAATCTATATGCTCCTTTCTCTTGTCCTGTGTCATGAGCCTTGTCCTCCCCCTAGAATAATATAGTCTGTCACTCTTTTTACACATTAAAATATACTATTATATGAAGTATGAACCTTATCTATTTGGGCAGACTTGAAAGTTCTTTTTTGAACATTTTGGTTATAAAATGCGATAACGTTATACGTATATTTAAAACGTTGAGATAACTAGATTGATCAGTGGTAAAATTTGCGATATCTAGATTCTACCATCTTTCATTTGCTACTTTATTCTTTTATCTACAAACACTCTCTAGAAAAAAAAGGAGCTTTATTTTTTTCCCACATAGAACTTTATCTAATTAAATCCTATTTATACTATCCAATCGATGATACAAAACGATAAAAGTTTATTAACAAAAAAAAAACGATAGGTAATAACAAAATAGTTTAAAGAGGTCAGAGTTAACTGTTAAAAAAAGTTAGTAGTAATACCGTTTTAAGTTCTACTAGTTCTTTTGAATTTGATTAATAACGATTAAATCGACTTATTATGTTCATACCGTTACAAATCAAATCTATTAGGTGGATAAAAGTCTTTTAAGCAGTAGTAGCTCTAAGCATGGACATGATAAAAGAAACGGCGTCGCTTCACGGGATTTGTTTCCACTAAAGTCGAAAATATGATGAAAGTTGGGTCCACTGGACCGGGGAAACCGCCCCATATAGAATTCATAGATTAGCTCCGGCAATTGCATCGGCACCGTCCATACAGATTAAGTCCAACTCCAGTACAGCCGTCCCAACCACTCCTCTAATGCCACGTAGTTTAGACCAACAATCATTTGCTCTCACTCCTCAATTCCAATTGCATACAAAAACAAAAATTAGGATATTAAAAAGTGTACAGAGACAAGGAATGCGGTGTTCATGGCCGATGTTTTGCCACGTCACTATAACCTTATCGTTTTAGCGACATTGCTCTGCTCTTATTGGATTATAGTTCCACGTCAATTAGGTGCACTCTCTCTCTCTCTCTCCCCCCTATTTTTTTTTTCTTTCATCGTTGTCGCTTTCTTTTTTGTTAAAGAATTGTCTAAATCGATATTGGTTACGTGTGATATTATTATTCTTTGTAGAAAAATGGGTTAATTTGTTATGAACATTTTTTTGTAACAAATAAATAAATGTTCTTTCATTTCATGGTTCTTTACAATGATACTATATAGTGAATTTTATCAGTCTTTTACACACGTGTATATATGCTTGCCAACAATGAATCCACAATAACAGATCAAATTAATTACATCTGACTCATATGTAATTTTATCATGCTATGTGAGTGACAATATAGTCGATGGAGTATATATAGAGTTATAATTAATTGTTCTTGTGTCCTATGACAAATTTAACACTCAGCTTACACGAATAAAGAAAAGTGTCAAATTACATGTTTATGCGTTATTTACTTATTTTACAAAATGAGTCAAAATACCATTTCATTTGTCTTCTATACAAATATTCGTTTACCAAACTAACATGAAAACGATGCAAGAATAATCCAGAATGTGCTCGAAACGGCAGGAAACACACAACACGATCGAGACAAATACTTTACAAATGATATAATCAATATTTGTCAAAAAATTTAAAAGTACCTATGCATGTGAATACAGCTAAAAGATAAGTAAGGTATATATGTAATGTATTGTAAACACATGTATATATGGTTATCATTGTTATATATGTTTCACTTGTATAATTAATTGCTCACATTTTATATTGGTTTTTCGTTGTTTGTCACCGGTCAAATTTATGGGTGATGCCTAACAAAATTTAATGACGTGACTCTGGGGACGTTGATCTCTCAGTAGTAACAATGTAGTCATTTGGAAATGAGTTACAGTATGAGATTTATACTATTTGTATAATTTTTTCAGGAAATGTTAAATTATCTGTAGTTTTTTTTTTTGTATTTGTATTGGTTCTCACTGGTTTAGATTATCAAGTTATTACTGAGATTAAAAGACAATATTAATATTTGTTTAGAGTTCCTCTAGTTACCACAAACCAACTTCTTTAACAAAAATAAAAAAATAGGTATCACTAACCAACTTAAAAAACAGTAGAAAAAACATTATTTTTGTAACATTAAATCAAAAGTGTCAAATAAACAGTAGCACAAACAAAGAGCTCACTCTATATAAAGAACCTTTATCCTTCATATCACAACCACAAGTCCAACAACAACCCCAAAGCAAAACACTTTCTAAGAAACTCAAGAAACATCCATTAACACATATGGCGAAAGACGTGGGAGGACCTGATGGATTTCAGACGAGGGACTACGAAGATCCTCCGCCTACTCCGTTTTTCGACGCGGAGGAGCTTACCAAGTGGTCTTTGTACAGAGCAGTCATCGCCGAGTTCGTAGCTACTCTCCTCTTCTTATACGTCACCGTTTTGACTGTCATCGGTTACAAGTACAAGATTGAGTTGACTGTGGCGGCGTTGGAATTCTTGGCATCGCGTGGGCTTTTGGTGGCATGATCTTCATTCTTGTCTACTGCACCGCCGGTATCTCAGGTATCATATATCGAACCGGTCCGGTTCATAGCCGGTTTCAGAAATTTTAAATTTGTGACTTTTATTTCTCGTTTGTGTGTGACATTAACCCCAAAAACTTTATGTAGGTGGTCACATAAACCCGGCGGTGACATTCGGATTGTTCTTGGCTCGGAAGGTGTCGCTGATTAGGGCGGTGCTTTACATGGTGGCTCAGTGTTTGGGTGCTATTTGTGGAGTTGGGTTTGTGAAGGCTTTTCAAAGCTCTTACTACGTTCGTTACGGTGGAGGAGCCAACTCTCTAGCCGACGGTTACAACACAGGCACGGGACTTGCCGCAGAGATCATCGGAACATTCGTGCTCGTCTACACAGTCTTCTCCGCCACTGATCCCAAACGCAACGCTAGAGACTCCCACGTTCCGGTTAGTATTTATTTTTATCAGTTATAAGATCGTTAGTTAAATACATGATAACATTAATTAATATATACTTTGGGTTATGAATTATGAAATGAAAGGTGTTGGCGCCACTTCCGATTGGGTTTGCGGTGTTTATGGTACATTTGGCCACTATTCCGATCACCGGAACCGGTATCAACCCGGCCAGGAGTTTCGGAGCCGCCGTAATCTTTAACAAGAGCAAGCCATGGGATGACCATGTATGTTTTCTTTATTCATTAAGCTTAATCAATTTTATGTTTGATGGAAAAATAATGAAATGTTTTTTTGGTCTATATAATTACAGTGGATATTCTGGGTAGGACCATTCATTGGAGCTGCGATAGCTGCATTTTATCACCAATTTGTCCTCAGGGCCTCAGGTTCCAAGTCACTCGGTTCCTTCAGAAGTGCAGCAAACGTTTGAACTTAGCCATAAAACAAAAAAAAAGTGTGTACAATTATGTAGGAATTGGGCACATTATTTTAAAACATGCCCTCTTTTCCACTCGTATCTTTCTTTTCTTCTTCCTATTTCTGCTTATATTTGTGTGATTCCTAATCAATCAAGTGAAATGTTTTCCTCTTGGCAATGAGTTAAAGTGTATTGAAAAAAAAATTCGAGAAGAACCACTTTTCCTTGGCTTATTTTTATCTGCATCTACTCTAAACAAAGTGTATTGAATTGGGGATTAAGAATATAAAGAAGCCAATTTAAGAGAGACGAACACAATTTGGAGAATGCAGATGATTGAACAACAAGCATTGCCATTGTTCGTTCTCATTTCTAACTCCAAAACATTTCTCTATTCTAATCAACAAAAGTAGCTCCAAGAACTGGAGACGGATCACGAATCAAGTTCTTGATTATCAGCAAGTATATGATACTAAACGCAAATTCAGATTCCTAAGCCAAGTTCAAGCATAAGCATAAAATTAAAATTGAATAAAAAAGCTGCAATAACAATCCAAAACTGACTTGTTGTTCTAAACAAAAAAACAGAAACTAAAATCTCAAAAGGTAAAAGAAACAAACACAACACCATTTCCAAATTCTTCAATTCTCAGGAATCTCAACTTCACCATCTTGAATCTCCTGTTGAATATCTTTAGGATCTTTCCCATCCACAGTACAACCAACAGATACACAAGTTCCCAGAATCTCTCTCACAGTTCCACTCAATTCCTTAGCAATAGATCTAGGTCTCATGATCCTAGCAATCTCAATCACATCATCAAACGAAATATTCCCATTGTGTTTAATGTTCTTCACCTTCTTCCTATCTCTCTCCGGCTCTTTCAACGCCTTGATGACCAGTGCTGCTGCTGATGGAACCACCGTCACTTTCGCCTGACGATTCTGCACCGTTAGCTTGACGGTTACACGTAATCCTTTCCATTCCTTGGCGGTTTCTTTCGCGATATCTTCTCCGATCTTCTTTGGTGCGAGACCTAGCGGACCGATTTTGGGAGCTAGAGAACTCGCTGCTCCGACTTCTCCTCCCGTTACACGGACGTAGACGTCGACGATCTGACTCGGATCCAACTTCGGCGGCATTGTTGCTTCTGTCTCGGATTTTAGGTTTCTACGATCGAGTCCCGAAACGAGGAGGCGCTTAAAGATGAGCTTGAAGGTTTTTGAAGGAGATTGAAATTAGGGTTTACGAAAGCCGAATTTACGCATCTACCCTTACGGGCTTCTATGGGCTTCTAAGGCTTAACCCAAGCTGTACAAATTAGAGAGTACTCGGTTCTGTTCGGTTTAGTTAAATATTCTCCGGTTTGGTTGAACCGTTTTCTTTTCCTGAAGTCGTCTCTTTGGGGCAACTCGTGGATGTTGCCTCTAAAATCAGAGGAGGAGGAAGAATGGCGGGAGGATCTGAGAGAAAGACGATACTTGTGGGTTTGGTTCTAGCTCTTGTTCTTGGTATCGCTGTTTACTTGAGGCTTTGGACTATCGATTATACTCTATCTTCCGATGACACAGAACGCTTAAGGTTTGAAAAAACGATTCTAATTCTTCATTTGATTCACTTTAATCACTGTAGTTTCTGGTTTTTTGGGTAATGATTTGCTCAAAGTATTGGTTTTTATGTAAGAACATGATAAAGGGTCTCCCATTTCAGTAGCTGTTGGATCTCAACTTTTTGTGAATTGACTTTTTGTATCTCAGCTGCATTTTATGTGATTAGGGGTTTTATGGTTAGTGTTGTAGTGGTGGTTGATTTGATTAATCAAGTAAATGTTTATGGTTTGAGATTTTACTTTGGTGTAGGAGACAGTTTGATTTGGCAAATAGAGAGGCAATGGATGAATCTGCAGAATGGCGGAGAATGTTTGATAAGGAAGCTGAGAAAGCTTCTAAATGTAACACAGAACTTGCTCTGGTATTAACTATTAACTAAGCTCCTCCTTATAGAAAGGTTTCTAATTGCTTTAGAAATGTATTTCCAAAGTACTTAGTCTTCACACTGTGTAAGAGTGTCACTAGTTATATGGTTGCCCTGTGTTAATTGGTGGTCTTAACAGTAATTCTCGAAATGTACAGCCGTGTCTGCTCTACGTAGATTTTTTTTCGCATTTTGTTCATTCAAATGATTTTGGTAAATGGTTTAAGTGTATTTCTATTGATTTTGGGCATTGTCTTGTTCTGGTAGATCAAACAGTCATCTGGGAATGGAAACACCTTCAATCAAAAGCTGGAGTCATTACAAAAGGTGACATTCCCACTCAAAAATTCAAATTTCTTTGGTATTGGCTTATGGTGGATGATCATGGCTCATTAGTTCACTGTCTCTTGGGTAGGAAAATGCGGCATTGCTCATTCGAATAGAGACATTAAAACAAGAGCTTGAAGCTTCACGGTTAAAGTGCCACTCACGACAGTCACCCCGTTAGAATACTGTTCTTGATATGTTGTCAGTGATAGATTTAGTCCTTTACTGGTAAGAATATCCCGGATTGTCATATACATTATATAGGCTCTATCATGGAAATAGCTTTTCAGAAACACCAACCACACAATCTTGTATTGATAAATCAATTTAGAATTCAGTTCTCAGACCCTCTCACTGAATTCATGTAGTTTTTTTCTGAGTATTAGATGGTGATTTGTTATCTCCAAATATATCTTGATTATAAATACGAGATAGGTGAAAAACTGCATTGATTAGTTCTTGAAGGAAGTTTGCACTTGTACCTCATAGTGATTAGCCTCGCTTGTGTTGTTGTTGCCGCTTAGGTTCTGTGAGAGCACAGCGGTACCAGTCCGGTTTTATGGTATTTAGAAGTAAAACAGGAAACCATACAAAAGTAAGCAATATGAATATCGCCAAGTATGACTTTTTAAGCTACTAATTTCTCCTTGTGATCGTCTTATTGCGGATGGATTGCATTAGCACTTTCGGTTTCCTTCATCGAAAAGTGCTAATGGAATCCATAGATGAAAACTCTCGAAAAGTGCTCATAGTAATTCAACAAATTTAAAAATTGATTTCGTTATCATATTTCTGCCAGTTGCATAACGTTAACGTTTCATAATATTTTCGTGAATTGGTCTAACTCAATTCCATCACACCCATCAATTTCATTTCTTTCTTCTTGGGTTACTGATTGATTTCGTCACATATCTAACTTTCCTGTTGATTACTCAACGTCGGACTCCAGACACTATGGAGAAGTTTAAGTTTCACACTTTCACCCAACTCAAAACGAAAAACACACAAAATTAGCAAATCATATCTCTCCATATTATTATGCATCATCCTTATCTAACTTGAAATCTACAATAAGTTACGTTTCAACATCATCTATTCACCCAAACCCAACCGCTCACTCCTTTTCTCCTCCTAACTTATATTGCCTCAAGATTCCACATAAATCACTATTTTGTTGATATAAACATGATGACACATGGAAATGTGATATGACTGCGCTTAACCGATTACCGATAAGATCAACTCTCAGAGTCAAGTCACGAAAGCAAACTGTTTTCTTGTACTATGATTTTCCGATGTAATATATCTGTTTCAAAACATTTGCTAATCAAGCGATAAATTATAATACACCACCCTTTATTTACATTATACTAGGAAGATGGATTTCTCTGAACTTGTGCTATATTTAGTGGGTGGCTAAGGACCAGAAGTTGAGAATAAAGGAGGGAGACACAGCAAACCAGCTGATGAAGGCCATTGCTGTGGCGGTCTCAAACCTTGTGCAGTGATTCACGTTACATTGTCCAAGGTCGTTGATGAGTACAGTTATGCCAGCAGACGCAGATGCAGCTGCAAACGTAAGGGTCGATGTGACCTGCAACAATGGGAGTTTAAAACAAGTCACTCACGATGCCTCTAGTAACTAATTAAAACATCAAGAGACAATAGCAACAATTAAACTAAGAAAAGGGAGAGATAGAGAGAGAGATTGAATTTGTCCTTACACCATCTCCAATTGTGAAACACTGAACAACAGAGTGATTCCGAAGGCTTCTTCTCACCAGAAGAGCATAAGCATCGACAAGAAATAAAGACAAGCTCCACATGCTTTGCAGGCTAACCGCAAGAACCAAGCAACTGTCACAGGATAAGAGTTATATGTCTTGTCAGATTCAAATTGTCTTATAAACCCAATTGTTCAGCTAAATCACAATTCTGATTCCAAAGAATGTTTTTTTTCATGCTTTGCAAATAAAAATTTGGGTTTTGATTCAAATTTTCTGTTTTTGCGTGAGCCCTTAATTCGTTCTACATGCATATGAACTCAAAACCCTAATTTCACGCCATTATCAGACGAATTAGACGAGCAAAATTCTCATTACACGATATCGAATTTCCAAAAACCCTAAAGTTTACAGAATCTAAAATCATCGAATTTCTAAAAACCTAGGTGTAGAGTTTCGATTACCAGAATGCGGTGGCGGAGCGGAAGTCGGAGGTGGTGACCATGACGGAGACGGAGATAAGAGCTGGGACGAACTGAGAGAGACGGAGGATGAGACCACCGGTGGTTCCGGGCATGCCTTGCACATCCTTCATCCTCACTGGTGGTCTATCGATCGCTCCGGTTGTCGGAGCCACCGGAAGCGCATCCACCGGGTGAATCACCGGCCGGCTCACGTTCATCATCAGCTAAAACGCCTCGAACAGTTCCCACCAAAGAAACTGCAACTGAAAAAGACGTTTTGACCTTTGACAAATTAAATAAAAATGTGATGTGTTTTGATAAAATTGACCCAAAACTCTTAAACTTTAATATTTCTGACAAAGCATAATACACTTTAGTATCAAATTTAACATTCTATTGAACAGAGAAACTGAGTAACCGACGTTGTTAAAAAATTATAAAAACAGTATGTTAACTTAACATCGACAAAAACATAGTATTACTGTCGGTTTTTATTGATTTTTTTTAACGACTGTTTGAAAGATGTTGACTTATTAAGTATATGGTTGACTTATTAAGGTAGATCTAAAAAATGTTATTTTACCAGAAAATACGCAGTTATGAGTTTTTTTAATATGATATAGATTTGTTATTTTGCTCATAACATGTTATTTTGCTAACTATCAGTTATTTTAAAAAATCACACAATTTTACTTGAATATAAACATATATTAACGAAAATACCTTTCTCTTTTGTTTACATTTTACAACCATAGTTATTTTTACTTATTATCATGCAAATTGGAATATCTATCTATATAATAGAGCCCTGTGTAATATTATTTTAGACAGTTTATATTTAAGTTAGTATTAAATGACAAAAAAACACACTCAAAGTTTATTTGAACAATTCAAATAAAATGAAAATTTTATTTATCATCTGAATTATAGAAAAGCTGGTTGCTTTATTAGATTTCCTTTTTGATAAAGCTATTTTAGATTTCGTGTTGTTTTCGTTTGTTTTTTCTTGTTAAGAGACAATCTCTGGCATTGAGTATTGACAATACATAATCTTACACATATATAATATATCTTTTTGTCTGTATTGTTTTTCTGTGAAGAGATATAGATACGAAGGTGTGAAACTTGTCTTGGTTACAATAGTAGATAGAGAGAGTTGCGACACTTACATCAACTAAAAACATTTAGCTTCGAGTTAAAAAGACATTACTAATAATTTACATAAAAAGAATTTCCTCCGTAGTGGAAATTTTACCCAACTAATCAAAATCTATTCCTTCCTTTTTTAGTAAGATTAAAATCATGAAATCTTCGAAAGTTTCAAATCTATATTATAAAATATTTTAAATAGTTATATTGATAATCTTGATCTTAATCACTCTTCAGACGAGTAACCAATCCGTTCCATCTCCCAACAAAGCTTAGTTGCAACACTTTCATGGCAAGGTGCATATTCCTACAAAAACACCAACAACAAATAATTAAGAGATTATGAAGAAACAAATGATCCATCTTCATTTTTTCTTTAATTTACCTCTAGCTTTTTCACCAGCTCTTTAGCAGTAGGTGAAGAGACGATGATCTCACGAGCATTCGGGCTGATGAATCCTTCTTCGACAGCTTTGTCAATGAATGAGAGCAGAGAGTTGTAGTATCCATCAACATTGAGCAAACCCACCTACAGAAAATGATTGATATGTTGTTATTTAAGTTGAATCTTTTTGATTAAAATGTGAGAAAAGGGTTTATTTTTTACCGGCTTGTCATGTATACCAAGCTGAGCCCAAGTTATGACTTCAAGCAATTCTTCAAGTGTTCCATAACCACCTACAATTTTCATACAAAATTTTTAGATTTGATTAGTTACAAGATAAAAAAAGAGGAGATAAATTAGTTACTATGATATATGGTCAAGTCAACAAGTTTGTTATGTACAAGACAAACCAAATAATAGAGTCTTCTCGTCTCTGTTACAAGTTTGTACAATGGCATGAATATGATTAGAAAAGCAAGATCTTTGAAAGAACTTGACTTTCCATAATGATTTCAGATTCAGTGTGGGCAAAAATATGCTATTTATGGGACTGTTTCAGGTTTTTGTATCTTACCTTGAAATAGGTAAGAAGAAAACTTTGGTCACACAAGCTATATGGATAGTAAGTACCTCCTAAGTTAAAAGCAGAGCAATAAACAGAGTAAAGAGAAGAGAAACAAAAAAAATGTCTAATTTTAAGTGCCAGATGTTGATGGGTCAAGGTCCTTTATCTTAGACTGTAGAGACTTTTTATTAATTTTAAAATTTTTCCATACCAAAAAAAATAGAGAAAACTTTTCAGTGTAGCTTTCACACTACAGCTTGACCAAGACAACATGTTTTTAGTTTTACCAAATTGTTTTCTTCTCTCTTTGGCAAAATCAGTCAAACTTTTTAAAATCTTTTCATGAACAAATTCCTATTTTAAACTTTTTATTTCCCATAAATTTATTTAAAAGGCTAAAAAATGCCTAAACTGGTGTTCTTGAGGCTCATGTGTCACTAGAGTTTTGACCAATTTTTCTTTATCATCATTACTTGGTTTGAAAGAAAAGCAAAAATTTTAGGTTTAAAATATATAAAAAAATGATGATAATTTTGAGTGGAGGGGGTTTAAAAACAAAACCTGGTAAGGCAATAAAAGCATCAGAGTGCTTAGCCATCTCAGCTTTCCTTTGGTGCATATCTGCAACTGCTCTTACTTCTCCTACTGTTTCACCAGTCAACTGCAAACAAAGAGCACATCCACCAATTCTTTTAAAAGAAAAACTATATAAAAGGAAGTAATAATTAAAAGTAGTTAAAGAGAAAAAGCAGGTTTGGACTCTTCTACAGGCAAAAGCAATGATGGCATTGCAAGTAATCGTAATATTGGCTTTTTTTGAATCTCTTACATTCATTTTTTTTACAGAACCCTAATCTAGTTCACCTCTTTTCATCATTTTTTCACATACCTTTTGTTTAAAATAACATAAACAAAGAAGATATTTTTATTTTAGGGTACCTAATTGAAATGAAGAGGAGGCAGAAAAGAGAAACTACTCATAATCATTATTAGACTTAACAAAGGGTAATAAATAGAGAGAAGAGTAAAACTGAAGCAAAGACTGGAGATTAAATGGGTTTGAATGGGGATTTGGAGAACTTACAGATATATTAATAAACAAATAATAATGTTTTAGTATTAAAAATTGGGAAATCTTGAAATTTTTACCTCTCTAGGCATGAGGGTCTTGGGAATGATTCTGTAGAGTGACAACAAGATGACAAAAAAGGAGGTTTATTAGAAGTTATTAGACAATTGTGTTCCATCACAAACTCAAAATACAGTTTTCTTTTGTATGATCTCAATAAAGATTCACAAAGTTGTTTTAACAGAAGAGATTAAAGAGAGAAAGAGTTTTAAGTGATTTGACTATAATAAAGTTACCCAATAACATGACGACCACCATCATGAACAGCTTGTGAAACCAAACCCATCAATCCTATGCTCCCACCTCCATAGACTAGATCAATATTCCTTGAAACCTGCAAAACAAAATCAAGAGAAAACAGAGTTACACATGAAGCCTAGATTTGGTAAAAAAACAGTCGGAAGCTTTGAGTTCTACATGAAGCATAGATTCAAACCCGTTTACCAAAACGGAAACATATCTCACTTGGCACGTTTCATAGAAGAAAGAAAAATGCTCTGCATTTGCAAAAGTTACACATCTTGTGGACATGTTTATCAAAAAATTACACTTTTGCAGACCATAATGAAAGAAAGAAGCACATCATCATCTTATCTCAAAACCCACCAGCAGAATCAAAGACAAAACCGCGTTGAAAGTCATGTATGTGTTACCAGTTCGTTGCCGAGATCAACAGCAGCATCTTGGTAACTACTCTTCTTGCCTTGGCTGCTTCCACAGAAGACACAGATTCTTCTGAACTTTGACTTTTGCATCGTTTCACCTTTGATCTCCATTTGATTCTAAACTTTGGTTGGAAAGAGAAAAAGGTAAACAGTTTAAGGTTTCTTTGAGCACAAGAATCTAATTTCTTAAAACTGTTTTACGAGTTGTCAAACTAACCTAATTGATATCTGAAAACTCTTCTTTTTTCGTTGTTGTTATAGTTTATCTTTTTACCACTAATGGGTTTGGCTCATGGATGGTTGTTATATAGTGCGTCTTCTCGTCATGCTCGTCATCGATTGATTTATATTTTAATAAATTACTTTACTTTTTATTTGGCATTTTCAAAAGTACGACATTTATTAAGAAAAATTAATGATTAGTAAAGTTTAGAAATAGAAAATGTATACCTAAATTTTATTAAGGTATATTTTGGAAAAGAAAAATTTGGACTAAAACACTTCTTTTTTTTTTTTTTTTATATACGTGGACTAAAACACTTCTAAGTCGAAAATATCGTACCTTTAGAAATATTCCTTTGGTATTTCGTATTTTGTTTATACACCATACTATTAATCAAATTTCTTTTTATTCGTTGTTTGTTGTGGTCTTCACACGTGAGAGATTTAAGCACGCGGGTCTTTCCCCAACCGCATACAGCTCATCTTGGCACGCGTGACCAAATGCTTCCTTGTGTTAGTTTTGTTTTTCTCCTCTTATTATTTTTTTTTCTTTTGTTTCAAAACAGTAGCTACTACCAAAAATCTTCGTTGTGACGATCGTTGGAAAAAAAAACCTTTGGTTATGGACCTTATGGTTAGGCAAGCTCATGTACTTGTTGACATGAAATACTTGAACTCACGAACCCCGACTATTTTTGAAGGAGAAACAAGAATCCGTATAATCCTTTATTACAAAAAAAAATTATATATATAATCCGTAAAAAAGTTGTGACGGATGATTATTTAGTTCTAAGATCATAAGAGAAAATACCATTTGAGGATTCTTTGACGTTTATATTTGAGGATTAGATAGAGATATCCTCGTATTTCAAAACAAATAATAACTAACTCATATGTTGGTTCAAACGTAAACTTGTGACAAAACCATGTTCGACTTTAGCAAAGAACAATCACTTTATTGACATCAACAAAAACAAAATTCTTTCGGAATCAATGAAGTGATAACCGATTCTAAAGTTTTAATTTTTCTATGTTACCTCGAGGTGGAAGTATCATGAACATGTTCTTCTAGCTAATTATTTAAATCTTGGTCTTCTAATTTGAATGTTGAAGCTTAATTTTGATCTGGTCATCAGATGAGAGAAACATTCGCATGTACACTGTTATGATTTTAATTAATGTTCCAAGAAACGATACAATTTGCGTGTAATTAAGATCTTATACATCTAGTCCTAGATAAAGGAAATCTATTTAGTATACAACTTTATGAATGATTAGGGCAATGTGACATATATAGAAATGCTATCATAAACTTTATATAAGACTCATGCGTGGTGAAGATTCATTATAGATTTATAGGGTGTGTATATATAAGATCTTATATCTAATTATTCATAATTGTTTTAATACACAAAGTCACAAATCTACATTTCCATCAAATTCTAAATGATAAGAATAAAATGTTTATGTTATCAATATTCGTTTGTAAACCGTACCGTAATATACAGTTATAATGATCAGAACATGATATTTTAGTAAACAGGTAATTAAGTAAATATCAGTAAAACAATAGACGCAAGTCACTCAACTAGTTGTGTTTGATCGATCACATCACATGCTCATCAATTTCACCATCAATCAGTTTTTAAGTTGTTTCTATAAATCTGTCCAAATGAATAAGAACAAGACAGGAAAAATGGTATAGATCGTGTATATGTACTTTTCTAATATGCTAGTAATAATGTTATGCAGTAATATTCTTTTATGCATATTTATAAGAGTATAAAGCCATATCGCAATTTTCTTGAAGAGAGTTCTCAATGAAACAAAATAACCATTTTAGATTTTTAAAATTGATGGATCAGTGATAAAGTTCCCTCACTTTTATTCCCTTTATCGAGAATAGGACAAATAATTCATTTTCGATCAAATTATTTAGAAAAAGAATGGACAGCTTATATCTGGACAGTGTAAGATGGGTACAAACGTTATTTACTGATACTCATGCAAACAAAAAGAAAACCAGGACAAGAAGAACCCACTAATATAGACTTATTAATGGAACCATGGAAATGTTATGGGTACACCAATAGATATATACATACATTTTTTATATATATTTGTATATAGAATGAAGAAGTTAATGAGATGATGATGTCTGAGATATGGAGCAATGTGCCAATTGATGATTGAAATAAGAAACACAAAGTGAGTTATGGCTTTTATTACCAATGTAGCCCAATTCACCCTCCCTATGTAGACAACCTTCTTCTTGTTCTTTGCATAGGAAACATTTCTTCTATTTTTTATTCCCCTATACTCATTTTAACCTTTTTATAGTTTTACTAAAAACACTTCTTAGCATTGCCCCATCTTCTTGTGTAACTAAGTTGTCTTTCTAATTCCACTTGGTGTTATCGCTCCACGTACGTTATATTGTGGTATGACCGTATGAGACAAGGACACAAGGTAGAGTTTCGACAGATGATAATGTTTTAACGTTTTGAATAGTACTGGTGGCAAAATGCAATAAACTCATTTGAAACGATTGTATATGTTCTAAACTAAATGTTCATAAACTATAAATAAGCAAATTAACAAATATAAGCAAGAAAATTGCTGGCTCCACATTATGGAGCAAAAAACCAACAAAAAATTTATTTTTGTCTTTGTTTTTAATTTACTTTTAACGCGATCGAAGATGAAAGATTGGTGCATGTTATCCATCATCAAAACCTCTAATGTTATCCATCATCAAAACTCTAAATTACTAACGTAAAAATGAATCATTATTTATAAAACATCTAGTCAACATATTTTATTTGGTTTAAAAAGTATGGACTGATCACTTAATTTAGAATATCCTATTAGAAAGAACGAGATTCCATCGTTCCACATATCACCCTAAGCTATAGCATCCTATATATAACCCTATTGGATTTGTTGGCTTGGAATGGCAGTAACCCCTACATTTTAATACTAATTTATTGTAAGCTGACAGTTTTAATATAAAATCATGTTTATTTGTTTATAATATATGTTTAAGCGTGTGAATATTTAACTAATTAGAACATAAGATAGTTGCAATCCCAAGATCTGAGTAGATGCTGCCCATTCCATATATGTAGGGTTATAGAGATTATAACACATAAGTAAGTTTGTAAATTACTGTGTTTTATTATCTATGCTTGCATGCGCAATTTTTTGCCGTCTCTAGTTTTCTTCCACGAAGGTTTTTCACATCCGACCCAATTTTTTATTTTATTATAATAACCATGACGATGGCAGTGATATCACTATTTCATTAGATGATACTTTCACTCTAATTAAATTGAAAGGTTATATGAAAATGGGTACATGAAGTTTCATAGTCGAATCTTTTTTGTAAGTGTTGTTAGGAAACAAAGAAAAACAGAACTTCGAAAAGTGGATATTTGAAGAACAATTTCTTCTTTTAAGCAGAAAAGGTTAATATTTTGTCTTTAACCGATTTTTATGATGTTAAAGTTCTAACGAAATTCTAAATTACTTTTAAAAGTCACTTTGATTTTCCTTGTTGTTCCAAAGAAAGTACTAGCTGTCATAGAAGTAGTTCATTTTGTTTAAAAAGAGACTATAAATTTCATTATAAAGGGTGTAAATGGTAACCGAAGAATCTGGCTGAATCTGGCTGAATTGCTGAATCTGGTTGAATATAGAGTCTAAATGGTAACCGAGGAATCTGGCTGAATCCGGCTGAATTGCTGAATCTAGCTGAATTTTTAGTGATTTTTAGCTGAATCTGGCTGAATTTTTACATTTTCAAATGGTAACCGCTGAATCTAACTGAATTTTTTTGTGCTTTTCAGCAGAATCTGTCGAAATAATTAAGACTTTAACTGAAATATCGTCAAATAATTATGAATATTAATAGAATAACTAAGGGAAAATATCTAAATAAAATAGATAAAATTATCTAATAGTCTAATTAACTCTTATACCAATAAATAAATACTAGAATTAATACCTTTTTAGCAAAATTGAGTTGTTCTTCCAAATCTAATTTTTGAACTATTAAAAAGATATAATTAATTAATAGAAAGCTTTGTCAAAGTTTTGTTGAAAAATTAATTTAAAAATAAACATGGTAATATAGTATAGATTATCTTATTGATTTTTCATTGTTCTCTAGTACTTTAAATCCTTAATATGATTAGGATGATTAACAATTTTTTTTAATTTGATATTTTAAATATTATTTTAGCATAAGTATGAGTTATTTTTGCAAAAATTTAGAAAATTATATTTAAGTATCTAAAATTTATTAAAATTATCTAAAATTATCTATAGATATCTGAACATAAATATGTCTCTTGTCTAAACTGGTAATGATTTTATGTGTATGAATTATTTATATATCGTATTTGTATGATCTAACTTATTTTAAAATATAAATTTGATGTATAATTTTTAATAGCCAAAAATATTTTAATTCGAGTTATGAATCGCTATAATCCAAATTTTTATCTGAAATGAACATACTATGTATCTGTTGATGTTGGAAAAACTGTTGAATCTGGCTGAATTTAGTTTAATGCAAATGGTAACTGCGAAATTGCTGAATCTGGCTGAATATTTTTTTTATGTTACCATTTACACTCTATATTTGTGTTTTTCTGCGGAATCTGGCTGAATAATTTAAACTTTAAATGGTAACTGCTGAATCTGGCTGAATTCTTTTTTCTAATAACTAATCAAATAAATTTTTAAAAAGTAATTAGAAAATTCTGAATTTACTTTTGCAGACTCTTCTCTGCCTAATTGAACAACCCATCAAAGATGTATTTATTAATTAATTTGTGAATGACAAAAAAAAAGTAATTAGAAAATTGTTTCACTGAAACCAAACTGAAACCGACGAAATAACCGAATAAATCTTAAACTTCATTACCGAAAAAACCAGAACCAAAATATTTTGGATACTTAAATGAAACCAAAGAACAATTATATATCCAAAATATTAGTTACTTTTATACCGAATAATAAAAAAAATTCCAAATAATAAAACCTGAACCGGAATCAAATGGACACGAACCATAATAACCAAAAAAAACTCAAAAATATTTGTAAAGTTTTTGGTTCCTAATCCGTTCTTGATTCAAAAAACCGAAATACCTGAAATTGAACCGAGCCTGAACCGAAATTTTAAAATAACCGTATGGATACTAAACTCGATAAATGAATTACCCGAAACCAAAAATTATAGAACCGACACCGAGCTAAAGACCCAAACATCCAAGATTATTCGCTATTATCCTTAGTGAAATCATAATATCAAAAATATTAAAATTATTAGTTCTTTAAAAATCCACAAAAATATTATTTGTTCCTAAAAACAAACTTCAAAATACATTATTCAAAAATACATATCACATATCAAAATTCACAAATGAAATGCATCTGTTGAAAGTTTGATTAATTTAATAAATAAAAGAATAAAGTAGGACCATTATGACAGAACATAAAAAAATTCTACAATAATTTTACAGATACAAATGATGTAACATTTATATATTCCTCAGGAATTCCTCAACAATTCCACATAAAAGATGTTACCATTTACAGTCAAAGTATCCTGAATGTTCTTGGAATGGTCAACAATCGTTTAACATTTTTGATTTCTTTAAAGAAAAAGAGTCAAGTTAAATTTAGAAAAGTTCCGAAAGCTGAAACTTTAATTGAAAGCCAGTTAATTTTTTTGTGTAACGTTGACCGTTTTTATGATTACTTTCTGTTGAAACTTTAACTGTATAACGAAATTCGTTCATATTAAAGAAAAATGCTCAATATGATATATTGATATTGTATGCATGGTAACTTTGTCATAAAGAATAACAACAAAACATTTTTCTATTTTTTCAAAAAAAAAAAACTTTGTCATAAAGCGGTATATTACCGACAAAGGGGCGTAAATGTAATAGTATAATACAAGCTCATCAATTTATGTACTCTTACCATTTTTATTTATTTATTTAGTATTATATGAAGCAGGAAAAGGTTCCACACTTTCTATCTGACAAAATATAATTTATTGATTCTTACCAAAAAAAAAATATAATTTATTGATTAAACAGAGTATTCCCGACAAATATCAAAGCTAATTTAATTTGATTGAATAGTAAGAAAGATGAAGAAAAAATATACTAGGAATATCATTTTTCAACTTTAGCTCTAGCTAGCTACATAATAAAAATCTGAGTTTTTTTCTTATTAATTTTTGGGAACTACATCTGAAAATAGAAGAGGACAATATATTTAGGTTACTGATGGAGAAATAGCTTTTTATTGTAGAAAAAAAATATTGAATCGAATTCTATATTGGATGCAAACGACAAGCACAATGAATGAAATATCTGATATTCTGAAAACAATGGTATGATATGAATTATAATTATATGCTGCTCAAGTTAGAAATAGACATAATAACTAGTTAGAAAACGGAAAATGGGAAAAATGATTTTAGGCTTGTTATGTATCCGGTCGACTGTTATACAATCTGATGATCTATCATTAGTGAAAGTTGTTTAAGAAGAAATAGAAAAAAATATCTAAAGAACTTGTACTTTGTTTTATTAGATAAGTCCAGATATATCCCTTACACAAATGAAAGGAAAAATAGTTATTGAAATATCTAATGGTAATTTGGATAATGAGTAATGTATTGGATCTTGTAATTAGGTCTTGTTAGTGCATACTGGCGGCACAAATCCTCTTGTTGTTCTGTGTGTCATGGGTTAATGTATATGTTCTTGACGCTAGACGTGTATGAGTATCGGCATTTTTGTCGACTTCTATATTCCGGCGTGCATGCATGTATCGTTTATTCTTGTGTATGATCTAGTGTCGTTTGATGAAAAAAAAAAATGATCTAGTGTCGTATATATGTATATTCATGCATATCATTTGAGGATACTGTTTGATTCGTTAAAAGGTAAACGTGAACGGATTATCCTGTAAATAAGGTAATTTGGAAGTTCAAATATTTCTGAAATGCTACTTTAGTTTAAATATTCTTTTAAGAATTTAAAATCTTTTGAAAGAACACCCCTACGTAAAATTCTATAGGAAACTATAATTACCCGGGTAAAATTCTTGAATTCACAAGACGTCAAAATGAATGCGTAAACATAAAAGGGTTGATATGATTCCGACAACATTTTCGAATTATGGCTTTTACAAAAACATTTACCGCCTTGAACCGAAAATAGAACCTCCAAACTTGTTTTTTTCCCTATGGACCGACGCTAAATCCACAAATTAAGGAATTAGAAAGTAAAAAATAAAAATAAGAGAGACAACAAAACAGGAAAGAAAAGGGAAGAACATGGATTTAAAATGGTCAAAAGGACCAGTCAAAGGTCAGAAAGGGACAAATCCGTTGTTTAGTAGTTATCATAAAGTGTCGGACAGTTAATACCGTTGCTTAAAAGTCAAATCCCTCTTTCACATTTTTACTAAATTAATACTTTCAACTTATATTACCCTCTCATCAATCAAACTGTTTTCGTTACAAAGAATCAGTCCAATCGTATTAATTGGAAAGAGTCATGCTTTTATTGAAACTTTTTTTTGGGTCAACAAGTGAAACATTTTTGTTTACCATATTCTCCCAGATACTTAACATACCACACCAGGCATACATCTTCTCCACTACTCAACAGTTCATATTCAAAAAATTTAAGTTAAACTTAAACATGTTTAAAAGATATTGACGAGATAATGTCAATATTAAGGACAATGTTTTTTTATTGTAAATTATTGATCCCTTGAACATATATAGTGAAAATAGTATGATTAGCGCGACCATATATATATTTTACGAGATAAAAAAGGGCAATTTCCGATGAATATATATGAGTATTAATATGTATGTATATAGATGGTACGTAAGGGTTTAATGAAGACAAAGGAGGAAGAAAGAAACTAATTTGTAGGCAAGAAGAGTGGTGGAAAGTATGATGGAGAAGAAGCAAAAAGGACATTCATTTATTTTTATTATTTTTTGTAAATGTTTTGGAGAGTTAATTTTGTCCTTTGTTTTTGGAACATTATCTTACATTCATTTCAATTTCCCAACCTTTCGGCCGTCTCTATACCCCATTTGTTTTTACATTTTATTTATTTTTCTTTTAAAACTTATGATGTTCATATTGAGCGCCTACAATTCAAAATGTTTAGTCGGACCTATATACACCATGTGAATCACAGTTTTTTTGGAACCACATATTTAGACAAATATTTAGAAAAGCATCGACATCAGTTTGCTACAAATATATGGTGGAAAATGTCTTGTAATCGATAATGAATTTTATAGGATTCAGCAAAGGAGCAAACATTGAACATGTTCATGTCCAATGAATGAGGTTTATAAGTCAAAGAGGGTCTACTTGCGCTGACCAGTTACAAAGCTGTGGCCCATAACTCACGGTTTGGCATATTCAACCCTGATTACTTCATTTTTTTCCTAGAGATAGAAACATTTTACGAAACTCCCTAATACTCTTATAAAATATAGTGTATTTATATAGTTGTTACTTTTTATTATAGTTTATCAATATTTTTCTTCAAATTATAGACAAGAGAAATATTCTTGTCTCAATATTATAATTATACTATTAGAGATGTGTCTACATGTTAAGAGCATGTTTACTCATGGATTTTGTTGGGTATCAGCCCAATAAAATATTAAAAAAATTAAATTGGGCCAAAATCGAGTTGAAACGGCTCAGTGGGTAGAGACTTCTGATACGGTTTCATTCGACAGGTGTCAGTCGCTGAGTGGGGGGAAAAAATTAATCAGAGGAAAAAAAAAACATATCCTCATTTATGTCGAAACGTTTCTCTCTCTTCTCTCTTCGAAACGCTACTGATACCCATTGAGTTTCACCAATAAACATACTAATTTAACAAAAATCTTATTGAGTATCATTGATTAAATAATTAATTAATTTAATACTAAAAAAATGCTTGTGATACTCATAGGGTTTTATTGATAAACATGCTCTAAGATGCTTTCATTTATTTGGGCTTTCGGCCGGCTTTGCTTTCTTGTTAGGCTTTCGGTTGTTATAGGAGCTCAACTCCTTTGTACTTTCTGTTTTGCATGCTTCAATTTAAACAAAACTCAAAATATTCCTCATGGCCACTTACGAGATAGTCAAGATTCCATACGAAACACAAAACGAAGTAGAACCATACATAAAACTGAATATAATGTTGTCCCTTGTATCTTTTTCAAATTTTTATTGCTTCACAAGAATCTCTCTATTTTCACTACTAGTATCTTTTCAACTTTTTTTTAATCTCTGCTTTGCATTGTAACTTCCAAATGTTGTCCTTTGGGGAAAGTAAGAAGATGAATAAAAGTATTAATTATCTCAAAAAAAAAGAAAACTGAAAGTAATAGTAGAACTAGAACACACAAAAAGGTAAAAAAGAGAATTCAATGAAAATAAACCGTTAGGCGTCATCTAAACACATTTCTACTTTTAGTACATAATTTCTATTACTTTTAACGTGTTTAATTCCTTGGAGCATTTCCATCGTTCACAAACTCAGTTGGATATTTTAGAAATAAAATAATATTATTTTTATATAATTTTAATTATTTAATTAATTTTTTATTTGTTTGAACTAATCAACATAAGACAATTGTAGAGATGGTATTATTTTATACCCTTTTATTAAAGATGGTATCTGGTGAGTCTCTTCTTATTTTATTAAAGAAAACGTCTCTACCTTCTTCTTCTTCTTCTTTTTTCATTTTTCTAATTTTTTTTTTTTTTTTTTATAACCCAGTATCCAGACCACACATTGATCTGACTAGCCTACTGGGCCTAAGCCCGCGTCACAGGGATTTTTAAGCCGCCACTTAAGGGCCTCCTGATAAACTGGTGGTCTGGGGCGCCTGAGCAAGTCCGCAGGTAAATTCCCAGGTGGCCACAAGAGTGAGAGAGCGAAACTGCGTCTGGAGAGGATCTGGGGAGGATCGATCCCTGGCCTAGACCAACAGGGCGATCCTTCCAACCAAACGAGAACCACTCGCCCACCACCATGTGGTTCTAATTCTTTTTCTTATTTTGATGGATTTCTTTTTCTTATTTTTGATGGAGAGTCTCTAGGTTTACAAATATATCACTACATCTTTCCTCTAGTTATCACAATTTACTAATGATTTAGGATCTCATTTTTTTTGTTGCCTTCTTATTATTATACAAAAAATATTTTAAACTTTTTATGAGACTAATGAGTAATTTCTTTAAGTGGAGCCCCATAAAGTAGGAATCCTACGTAAATGTTTCATGCTAAGGTGTCCAAGACCGGACCCCGATAGTCTATGATCATTGGAAGATTTGTTAAAACTATCACTTTAACTGATTTAATTAAAGTAAACAACGTATATACATAGATATAACAAAATTCGTGTTTTGCTGTGAGAGATTATTGTACTTATGGAAAAAGCTTGGGACGACATTAACGTTTTGTGGCAGCATCATTACCAACAGAACTACGTACGTCTATCGGCAATGGAAGCAAGTGATGCCTTCATCATCATAATTCATAAACTGCTTCCAAAGTGTACCTTTCACGTTTCTGCAAAATAAAAGATTATTGCACGTATAATATCTCTCTAGCTATCTCGACGTCAAATTGTGAATTATATACGAATAAGGTATCTTTATGAATTTGAAAAATAGTTTTATGAAATTTGCCGAGACATTTCAATGTTTTGAAAATTTGTAGCTGCAAAATTTCGAATGATTTTTGTGAGGATATTTCGATGTTTTGATTGATTTGGATGAAGAAATTACCTCCAAATTATCACATATTTTAACACTTATAATGTAAAAACTTTTTTAATGCAAAATCATTTGTATCCATACGTACGTACCATCTAAATTCATATAATGTTTTGGCCCAAACGAACATCATATAATACATTTGCGAAGTGTCATGTAAACAGCATCCAAGTCATAACTCTGAATATACTATTTCATAGGAGATAGACCAATTGAACAAGTTTTACACCTAAATGGACCAAATGCAGAAAAGCCCATGCTCCTAGTATTCAATCGCAATTACATTCTATCCAAGACCGGAGAGTTTTGATATTAAGGTCCATTACATTCAACATTTGGGCTTTGTGCGAACCCAAATTGGAACCAGCTGAACGCAATTTGATCAATGGTACGGCTCACGGCTGAACGCAAGAAATTATCTCTTTACGAAGGAACTAACTGGCAAGATAATGTTCATTCCACATCAAATTGTGTTGTGTTTGGTTTGGTTTTAGACAATTTGAGTGCTTAACCGGTTTTCAAGTGTGTTCATCATATTCATTCATTTGAGCAGAGGATATTAGGAATGTGGCCTAACTTAACCCAAAAACTAGCTCAAGAGTTAAGGGTTGCCGCATCCTATATACATTGTCCAAAGATCTTAATCCCAAGCAATGTGGGACATTCTAATAGGCCTTCTCGAGATGTGGGTGGGAAACGGTCCAACGGAAAACAGTCCAAAACCCAACATCTCGGAAATACAACAAGACATACCACTTATATGGACCACATAGGTGGGAAACTATTTGTGTAGGAATTTGCTTGTTGGGCCAACCTTGGGCTTTGATACCATAATAGGAATGTGGCCTAACTTAACCCAAAAGCTAGCTCAAGAGTTAAGGGTTGCCACATCCTATATACATTGTCCAAAGATCTTAATCCCAAGCAATGTGGGACATTCTAGCAGAGGATCAAATAAACAGAGAAGTATTACGAAGACCACGAAATAGAGAGAAAAAAAATTGAATCAAACCAAAGCGAAGCAGTCAATGGCAGCATTCAGACAGACAAGAACATGGTCTTCTCTACTTTTATCTTAATTATACGTTTCTCAAAAAAAAAAAGACCATTCCTTTACGACCTTCGTACATCCAAAGGCAACAAACATAGGCGAAGCTAAGAGCTTAGTACCGTCCGAAACTGCCATCATCTCACAAACCCTCTTTGCTTCGAAGCGCCTGTTACAATTTCACAACTCGATAAATCAGTCATCAAGTTGTTAGTGCGAAAAGCCAATTTATAAGTACAATGGTTAAATCATACATACCCTCCAGAATATGCGTTTTTGAGAATAGGAAGTCATAGATTGGTGCTCAAAATTGGCGCCTTGGAGGCCTAGCCTCAGCTTCCGAGACTCTAATTTGTCTGCCGTCCAAATCCTATAGGCCACAAGTAAAAGTATATCAAGAGTTGTTTGATTTGATCACAATGTAAGTGTATATTGGTATGAGTATGAGTAAAAGATACTTACAGCACCATTCAAGGAATTGATGGCATTTTGGACCTCTTGGGAAGAGTTGTATGTCACAAACCCAAAACCCTTGGATCGACCACTGTCCCTGTCGTAGATGACTCTAGCCTCAACAACCTTTCCTTGTTCCGCGAACAAACTCTCAAGAGCCATGTCATCAACTCCCCAAGAAAGGTTGCCAACATAAACTCGGTTTCCTGAACCAGCACCAGAACCACCACCTCCTCCATATCCAGAACCTGAGCTTCCAAAGCTGCTTCTAGGTCCCCTGGAGAAACCATCTTCCCTCTTTGGTGGAGGAGGACCAGCATTAACTCTCAAAGGTCTACCATCCAACTCCTACAAAATCATATCAAAATGTTTTTAACTAAAGAAACAAGAATCTTATGCAATAAGAACAACAACACAGAGGTCCAAGTTATATCTTTAGAAGCCACAAGTTTAAAGATTGCATTCACCGAAGAAAATTTTTTACTTTCCAAAACACTAAAACACAGCTTATCACAGAAACATAGAGCAACATAAACACATTAAGTAAACACCAAAACACAAACGCATAACAACAAGACAAGATAAAGCAATTCCTCAGAGAGTTCATATACAACAATCGAAGATTACAGTAAGGCAAATAAGTATCTTCTTACATAGCCATTGAACTGATTAGCAGCTGCCTCAACTTCAGAAACTGAAGACATAGTCACGAATCCAAAACCTCTGCTTCTTCCTGTCACTTTGTCATAGATTACCTAACAAGACAAAGAATCAAAAACGATTACAACACAAGATTAAGGCATTTTCGTATTAGAATCAATCATCAATAGAAACCCTAAAGAACAGTACTTTCTTCTATATCTCACAAATTCGATAAAACCCTTAATTCATACCTCAACCATCTCAACATTTCCAGCGCTCTCGAAGAGCTGAGCGAGCTGAGCACTGTCGACATTAAAGGGAAGGTTGCCAACGAAGAGTTTGAGGTCAGCAGAGAAAGATTGCTGTTGTGGCGCCGCGTCATCCGCGAAACCGTCTTCTTCCACCTCGAACTCTGAGGTAATTGCAACGTTACGGACGAAGCGAGAAGCGGGAGAGTTCCATTTGGCGGCGATGGAGAAGGAAACGGAGTCGGAATTGAGTTTAAAGGAGAGGGAAGGAGGTAAGAGGGAAACGGAGGCTGGTCTGGAGACGCAGAAAGGAAGAGATTTAGGGTTGAAGGAAGAGAGAGCGAGAGACGAAGCTGAAGCAGCCATGGGAAGAGAAGAGATAAGGTTTCTAACTTTCTAGGGGTTTTTGGGTGAAGAAGATTTGAGAGTGGAGATAAGATGGTGAGTGTTTGATATTTATGGGCAAATGAAAAATATATTTAGCTCTTGCATAAATATCTCAAAACTAATTTTATTTTGTAATTTTACCTCAAAACTTTCTGTTTTTTTTTTTTTTTTTTTGCAATAATTGTATTTTCTCAAAATTCAGCAACATATATAAAAATGATATTTCTTTGAAATGTACTCACTAAAATAGTTAGACATAAATTATGGGAATTTCTTTTATTTTTCTTTTTTTTTATCAATATAAAAAGTTTAATACTACATGTTACAAATTATTTCGTATTATATTTTTGTATGCATATGTTAAAAAATAAATAGCATGCTTTTTGTTTACTTTTCCAAATAATTTTTGTAATAAAGTAGAATATGTGAATTTTTATGACTTAAATTAGTTGTGTTTGGTTGTGGTTGGTTTAATTGGGACAGCTACTAAACTACTTGTCATAATATGAAGTATGATGGATGAGATGAGATCTGGACCGTCGAATTATGGATGGACAGTGGAGATGGCACGTCTAGTGGTAAGGCAAAAAAAATCTATGAGAAGATAAGATATTTTTTACTAAAAGCCAATGGAAGAAGATGCAACTCTTTGTTCCAGCCAAAAAAAAAACTGAAAACTCTCTTCGAAAAATTTTACGTATTTAACGTTTTCAAGTGGTTAAAAAACTAAATCAGAAAACGATACAATTCCTACCAAAAAAAACACAGAGTGATCATACAAACGCATCCTTCAAAACAAGTTTCAAAAAAGGATTTATTTTGAGAAAGATAATTGAACCAACAATAAAAGGAGAAAGAATCACTTGTTAAGAAGTTTCTATAGAGAAGCAGTGTTTTGTTTCTTGATTCCTTGTCCCTTCTTGATCATTCTAGAAAGAACATCAGCTTGCTTTGTGTTTCCTTCTTGGTTCAAGCTCTTGATCAGTTCATCAGAGCTCTTCCAATCTGTTGAACTTCCTTTCTCCATGATCTTACACAGAACCGAGTACGCATTCAGAGTCTTCCCGGCTCCTAAAAGCGCATCCAACACTTTGTCGTAGCTCGAAAAATCTAAGCTGAGATCCCTCTCCAACCCGAAATCTAACAGCTTCAATGCTGCAATCGTCTTCCCTTTCTCGCTTAAGACAGATAACAGGCTGTCCAGATCAGCTGTGTGTCCGTTTTGGTTCAGAAGATCTATACGCCCCAGGGCTTCTTCTACGTGTCCTCTCATTAAGAGAGCTTCCAAGATCTTGGCAATCAAATCCATGTTGTCTTCGATACCAACGTTTTTATCTATCATGATCATCATCACACGGCTTGCTGTCTGCACCCTACCATCCTCAAACAAACTCTCAATTACTGACCTGAAAAGGGCTGAATCTGGGACATGCCCGTCTTCGACCATGCTGTCCAGTGCGGTTTTCGCGTCTCCAGGCTCACCTTTGCTCATGTAGCTCTTGATGAGCAGCTCGTATGCGTTTGCTTCTCTAGGGACACCTCTCCTCGACATGATCTTCAGAATCTCGTAACTAGACTCTGGGTTTCCTTCCTTTGCATGGCCACGGATTAGATTGTTTAAGGCATCTTGGTCTTGGACACCTCTTTTCATCAGCTGCCTGAAAAGCACTTCTGCTTTTGCCGTTTGGCCATTGTTGCACAAATACTCGATGATTGGGTTGTATGCACTGGGCTCCATTTCCAGAGTATCCTGATGTCTCAAAATGATTTCTTTCTCAATAAGCGTATCTAAAAGCTTGATAGCACGATTGTATGCACTAGCCTTGCATTGATTCTCGATCAAGACCCCATAGTGTCCCGCTTCTGCTGGAACGTTCAGTGTAGCCATGGCTTTGAGCACCTCAGTGGCTGCCGCCATATCCCCTGCTTTACTCTGCGAAACCAAAAGCTTAAGGAAGATCGAGTTATCTTTTGGAGCAATGTGTTTGGCCATCATATTCTTCAAAATATTCTTAGCTTCCACCATTTTCCCAACATCACACAGACCTGGCAACAATGTAGAATAAGTCGTAGCATTGGGCTCAATACCAAAAGATCTCATCTCCTCAAAGATTCTCAACCCATCATCAACTCGGTCAACTGAAAGATATCCTTTAATCATCGTGGTGTAAGTCACAACACTAGGCTCACTATTATTCCCTTTCATCTCCACAAATAACTTCTCTGCCTCATCCATCTTCTTAAACCGGCAGTACCCATTGATAATAGTATTGTATGTAACAGCATCCGGCGAGATCCCACGAGTTTTCATATCATCAAAAAACCTCAAAGCAGTCTCAAGCCTCAAAGACAAAAAGAACCCCCACAGCATTAGATTATAAGTATGCCTAGTTGGCTCAACACCCTCACTAACCATCTTATTGAAATACCGTTTCGCCATCATATACCTACCACGCCTCAAAATCACCTTAAACAAAGTATTATACGACTTAATCGTCCTCTCCACACCCAAATCCTTCATCTTCTGAAAGATTTTAACAGACTCTTGAACAATACCAGCTTTGCCATAACTCTCAATAAGCACCACAAACATATCCTCATCCCAAGGAACACCCTTTTCAGGCATATCCAATAAAATACACCGAGCATGATTAAGCTTCTGAACCTCTCCAAGCATCTTAATCATTTTCATATGAGTATCTCTATCATGACGAATCAATCCAGATCTCTCCGTCCACCGGAAAAACTGAAGAGCGTGCTCAAGCTTCTTAGCACCGTGCAATACATTATACACTAAAGAATGATCCCATTCAGGTACAAGATCTCGGATCGAGTTCTGTAAACGTGTCGTCCAAGCACGATTATCCATCATTCTACAAATTGTATCCTCAAGCTTTTCATGGTTTTGACGCTTACCTCGTTGGAATCTCTCTCTGAGTGGCCTCGTCTCTGTAGAACCCAGATTCTTCGTCTCGGGTTTCGCATCTGGAGATTGGGTTTCTGGGTTTGCGTCGCCTGAAGTTTGGGTTTCTTCGATTGAGCTGAATAAACGAGGGAATGAGAAGAAAGACGAGTCTGAGGATCTGGGAAGCGAGAGATAAACCCTAGCTCTCGATTGATAGGGTTTAGATCTGGAAATGAAAGCCATTACAGGAAATGGAATCTTCGTTTGTAGAAATCTTTCTGAAAATTTTCAATTCGACATTGAGGGAGCTACACGAAGGAAGCAAGAAGGAAGCAAGAGTTGTTAGTGATGATGAGTAGGGTTTTAGGGAAGAAGAAATGCAGTCGTGGATCCAAGATCTTGTTCCGGGTCGGGTATTTCCTGAACTTTAACCCGGCCTGTTAAGCGTTACTATCCAGCCCGGTTTTTGTGCATAACAGATGGGCCTATTACTAACCCGGCCTGTTAACCTACAAAAAAATGATAGGAAAGCTGACATATTTTGTTGGACTTGAAGATATTAATTTATCTTTTGTGTGTTTTAATTAATTTAAGCATGGAATTATCATGTGTGGTGTTATCACTAATGGAGTAAGCAAACTTTAATTAAAGTTTTATTGTATAACATAACAGTTAACACTGTGTGTTTAAACTTATTTGCGCTCACATAAATTATCATTTGCCTATTATTATATATACTAGTTACATTATTAATTGCATGTGTATATACGAATTATTATTATATATGTTTACCTACTACCACGTATGACAAAATTTCATCAAATTTGGTTTTGGTTACCTACCACTCACGCATATATGTAGCATTGCCGCAATTGTTGATTTATATCACCTCCCACTCTCCCACTAATAATGTGCCCTAGTGAACAGTCGATCACCAACTCCGGCACTATTTCCGACAACATGGTACTTGAGAGAGACCAAGACATACCGTCTTCACACATACCCGTGGTTGACTTAAGCAGTCCCGATCAAGAGCTAGTAGCGCGTGCGGTGGTGAAGGCGAGCGAATAGTGGGGAGTTTGAAGAGTGGGGAGTTTTTCAGGTGGTCAATCGCGGGATTCCCACGAAAGTGATACAACGTTTGCAAAATGTTGGTAGGCAATTCTTCGAGCTTCTCGAAGTGGAGAAGAATGCCGTGGCGAAACCAGATGATTCACGTGAAGGATACGCGAGGAGGTACGAGTTAGATCTAGAAAGAAAAACAGGTACGGTCGATCAACTATTTCACGATATCTAGCCACCGTCGTCAGTGAACTACAAATACTGGCCTAAGAATCCTCTAGATTACAGGTACTTTCAAATCTAATCAATCCATTCATTATATATCAATTGTGTTGAGAAAAGATCTCATTTTATGAGCTATGAGCTAGTCAGAAGCATGCATCATACGGGCTGCGGTATTCACATACGGGCTGCAGCGTTCCAGGAGCCGACACGTGGAGTGCTATTTGGCCGTCCACGTGGCTAGTCTGACGCAAACCGATAGTCTAACACGTGAAATCCTGCTCTGTCGGGTATCTGATAGCTAACACGTGGACCCTTGCCCGGTTATAAAAAAAAAAAAAAAAAAAGAAGCATGCATCATATGTTTTTGAGAAGGGCATTTGCCCAATGCCACAAGAAACCACAGAATTTATAAGGCCACAATTTAGAAAAAAAAACTAGGCTTACGTATTTAGTTTAAAATGTGTTTGAGCACTTTATTTTAAAAGTACATGATAATATGATTTTAATTCTTATTTTATGAAAAATTCTCCGATTGCCTAATATATTTTTATAAATAAGGTACAATTATTAATGAAATAAATGCGATATTTTTGAACTAAAAGTTCTAAAATAATTTTTGCCACTAATGGAAGTGTTTAGTTTTCGTAAACAATGGAAGTTTGTTATTCAAACTCTTGAATCGATTATCGGATATTGCTTAGGATTCCGATTTTAGTTGCTTATGCAGGAAGAAAATTTTAAAAGTTGAAATTGATAGTCTTACTTTCTAGCAACTATATCACAAAACAGGTTGAAATAATGTATCACAACTATGTCAATTTGATGTATGATTTATTAGAAAAAGGGAAAAAAAAATTCTAAAAAGGACCACATTTTTTATTCGCCATAGCCTATGTGAGCCAAAGCACTGACACTTGAGCTAATATGTAAAAGTACGTATGAATTCACTGTTGTTAACTGATTTCATATTTTTGGTTCAGGGAAGCAAATGAGGAATACACAAAGCATGTGAAGATGCTAGATTATGGAGTGGTTATCAGAGGGGTTAGGATTATGGGGTGAGGCTATTAAGGAAGTTATGGGCGGTGAGTATATGATGATTGTCAACTACTATCCGCCGTGTCCACATTCCGATTTGATCGAGGGATTGGATCCACACACAGATGTTAGTGGGCTCACACTTATCCTACCCAATGAGATTCCTGGACTTCAAGTGTTCAAGGACGATGACTGGTTCGACCTCGAGAATATCCCATCTGCTGTTATAGTCATCATCGGCGATCAGATCCAAGTATTTTTTTCATTGAATGTGTTTATATCATAAAGTTGTGAATTATATATATCCTTTTTAATTAGTTGTAACGGATTTGTAGAGGCTGAGCAATGGAAGGTACAACTTATAAAACGATAGTGGATAAGGAGAGAACAAGAATGTCTTGGCCGGTTCTTGTGAGGCCTACCAACGATATGGTCGTCGGACCTTTCCCAGAGATTATCGGCCACGACAATCCTCCCAAGTTTAAGCACATCGCCTACAAGGACTACATATATCGCAAGGTCCGCCACTTATCCTTGGCTGATCTCGACTCATAATGATCATCAAAAATCAAGAAGGCAATGCTCATCAATTGCTTCCTCGTTGAAGTGACTAGCCTTTTTTTCTTTTTATTTTTCGGTCTACCACTTGTCTTTTTTCTTTCCCTACGTACATATTTCTCTAATGTGGTCGTTATGGTTATGGTAATGGTGTTTTATGGTTTTAAGATGAGTACCGGGCATAGCACAGTGTTACTGTTTTTTAAAATCTACTTTTCGATTGCGATTCCTTCAAGCGCAACACGCTTTTAGGATCTCTTCAACAGGCGGGTCATCACCAGCTTCTTTGTCCTGAAATCCGCAAACAAAAGAGTTGAAAATGACAATGTGTTTGAAAAGATATCGGAATATCAGGTTCGCAAAGTTGAGGCTAGGTTCACAATCAGTATTCGACGATGAGATTACCTTGCGTATGTAAGAGATGTTATCTTTTCCAGGGCCAGCAACTAGGATTCCGCCTTGTTGCCTACACATCCGAGACAATTGTTAATGAAATCGGAAAGTTATTGCATCTCTAACAAGAAGAAATGACTAATATACTCTTTAACCTACCAGCCACCTCTTTCTACAGTATCTTTCATAAACGAGAGTTTCCAGTCTTGGCGGTATCCTTCCATGTAAGACTCTAATATCTTCATAGCGGCCTAGAATAATACCACAGAAGCTACTGAGACTGAGAGACCACAAAGGCATAACATTTCTCGTTACCTAATTGATATGCTAATTGCTAAGTAGAAGTCACTTTACTTTGGGGGTAAATGTCACAGTAACCCCTGAAACAAATTCAAGCGCCTCGTATGATGCGTGGTTTGGATCTGCATAGACCTCTGAGAGAAATTTGATTACAGATTATTAGATCGTCTCATAAAAATAATTCACCTGTCTTTCGTTTTTTTGGCAAGTAAATGAGAAACATACCTCCTTTAAACTTAGTCTGCTCCATAAAAGTGTTAGCCTGTATAGATGGTTACAACCTGAGAATCAGCAGCTGAGAACTGTTTTAGAGAATTGTATTTTCCAAAATGTGTTACCTGATCAATACTTCCCGGTCCGATCAGAACAAGAGTAACACCAGATGCATCCATCACATCCTAACAAAAATCTCAAATGTATCACTCAATGACTTCAACTGTATAAATGGCCAGTCTTTTTCAAACCAACAACAATCTATTACCTTCTTTTCTGCAAGATAAGCTGCTCGTTTCCGACAGAGCACGCAACTGAAAACATAACAAATTAACATCCAAATATCTTTGATAGTTACAAAGTAATTAACCAGAACCATAAAATCTAATGAGAAAATCAAATAATTAATCACCCAAAATGACGAGCAAATGCAACAACAGCCTTCCTATCTTTCCATAAATCAGAAATTGGAATCTCATTTCCTCTCAAATCCAGAATTTTCACTGTATCTAGCAAATCAGCTGTATCTTTCCCAATTCCAGTTCCTGTGAAAAATCAATATAATCTAGTAAGTAGTCTAGATTATACAAATTACGTATATAATATAAAGAGAAGACACTTAAGCTCACCTGAAGCTCCTCCGGTAATGGCCGACACGACCACGGCGCTACGCCGGAGAGAGACACTACGAAAGCGAGATTTGATCGAATAAAAAGGAGATACTGTCCCTAATCCATGAATCGTCTTCAGATTCGGCTGCAGAGTTATGGGCGTGATCGTCGACGACGACGACAGAGAAACCGCCATTGTTGCTTCCTGGAGCAAGCTAGAAAAAAAATAAAATAAAAATCCCAATTTTAATCGATTCTCAGACCGTTAACAAACTCGTGGAGTTGGGTTGTTACACGTGTCGGATGACGTAAACAAGATCTCAGAGAAAAAGTCATCTGCCACGTCAGTTCACTTTAAGGGCAAAATGGGAAAAGAATCTAAAGATCCTTTTAAAAAGCTAATGGTCGGGCACGTTCTTGTTTAGGGTAAAGCTCAAAGCTCAAGCCGCTTCTATCTCTCTACATTTCTCTTTCTGCAATGGCGAGAATAGTGCGTGTGGCTAGATCCTCCTCCCTCTTTGGCTTTGGAAACCGTTTCTACTCCACCTCCGCCGAAGCTAGCCATGCGTCGTCTCCTTCGCCGTTTCTTCACGGCGGCGGAGCTCGCAGGGATGTTGCCAAGGATAGGAATGTCCAGTGGGTGTTTTTGGGGTGTCCTGGTGTCGGAAAAGGAACTTACGCTAGTAGACTGTCGACCCTTCTCGGCGTTCCTCATATCGCCACCGGCGATCTCGTCCGTGAGGAACTTGCTTCGTCTGGACCTCTCTCTCAAAAGGTGCGACCTTTTTTGATCTTTCCCAATTCTGTTGCTGCGATTGAGATTGAGATTCTCTTCTTACTTCGATTTTAGATCCAAATAGTCTAAACTTGGTTTTTAGCTTATCGGGCTTCCTTTTTATATCGTCGATTGGATCTGAAAATTTCCGTGTAGCTCTCGATAGATCTAGTGAACTAAGTCCATTGTAAAGTGTTTCTAACTACATTTGATCAGTATCATAACGGATCTATTCGCATAAATTAAAGTCAGTGGCTTTGTTTTGATTTGTTATAAAATCTCTTGTAATGGTTATATAGATGTTATTCTAAGTTTACTGTTACTTGATGCAGCTATCGGAGATTGTAAACCAGGGAAAATTGGTTTCTGATGAGATTATAGTAGACCTATTGTCCAAGAGACTTGAGGCTGGTGAAGCCAAAGGTGAATCAGGGTTTATTCTTGATGGCTTTCCTCGTACCATGAGACAAGCTGTAAGTATCATTCGTTTTTACATCGTTTGGCATATTAAGTTAATTTCCATCAACATTTCTAACATTGGATTGCCTTTTGCTTCAGGAAATACTGGGAGATGTAACTGACATTGATTTGGTAGTGAATTTGAAGCTACCTGAGGAAGTTTTGGTTGACAAATGCCTCGGGAGGAGAACTTGTAGCCAATGTGGTAAGGGTTTCAATATCGCTCACATCAACTTAAAGGGTGAGAATGGAAAACCTGGAATTAGCATGGATCCACTTCTCCCTCCACCTCACTGTATGTCAAAGCTTATCACTCGAGCTGATGATACTGAAGAGGTGGTGAAAGCAAGGCTTCGTATATACAATGAAACGGTAAGCCCCTCTCTGGTGTCCTTTTCCATTGCTAGTGTCTAACCATCTAGTAGATGAACTATCTCATGTGTTGATTTGTGTTTTTTCTTCCTTTTCTATATGCAGAGCCAACCTCTTGAAGAATACTACCGTAGCAAGGGAAAGCTTATGGAGTTTGACTTACCTGGAGGCATCCCAGAGTCATGGCCAAGGCTACTGGAAGCTTTAAGGCTTGACGATTACGAAGAGAAGCAGTCTGCTGTGGCATAGTTCACAATCAAATCCCGGTATTTAAATTCTTTGCATGTGGAAGACATATGCCTAATCAATTTTGTGTTGGAAATAAAAGTAAAGAAAAAAACCTTAGATTGTTTTCACCTCAATAGAAATAATCATACACACTTGCAAACTATTATTTTTCCATGAACCGAGACCGAGGTTTCGGCTCCATAAGAGAAATATGCTGTATCATGATGGTTTGAGTTTGCTAGCGAGCAGTGACATTACAGGAATGTATGAATACTTCTACACTACTTGATATGCATTGGGTTTGATCTTTATGCTCTTGTGATATATTTGTTGGAGAATATGATGAAATTGCGGCTGGCCGAGCTGGCTGGTTAAAGAACTCTACCAGACAGTAAAGTAAAACAGCCGCATAGATCAAATGGGAACTTATAACCAGCTCTTGACTGTCCTAGAATTGGCGGTGCGGGATAGAATTGTTCCTTACATTTTGGGAAAGATGCTCATTTATCGGACATTGTGTATTACTTGCTCTGTTCCTGTATGTGATCAAAACGTAGCTTCTGTTTTACGTTTGTTCTCTGAGAAATTTGTGGTTTTTTAAAAAAAAATTCTTCCGCCCGGAGTATGGATGGTGAAATCAGATTCAATTGAAAGGCGAACCGGACTCGGCCCATAGCAATTTAAATCACAGTGACAAACGTTTACTTTTACTGAGAGATGAAAGCTGTAATGTAGTTGGTTTTTTGACGCTAACCGGAATCAAACTCCTATCACTGAGAGGGTTTGATAACTCGATGAAAGAAAATTATTTTCATGAACGAAATATTGTGAAAACTTTAAAGATTTGATTACAGAAAACATCTAATGCTAAATTATTGAGGAATCACAAGACAAGGAAAAGAAGTAGAGCTGAGAGTTAATAAGAAAAGAATTTCTTCACAAAAACTAAAACTCGTACAAAATTTAAAACATTGATTAAGCTTCAACAATCTTCTTAACTAACCTAACATATTAGTTAGACCATTAATAATGTCAACTCCAATATTTGTTGAAACTCCAATAATGTTAAAAAAATTCCAAGCTAACAAAGTAACTACTGATAGGTTTAATAACTATTTTTGTTAAATGATCATTGGGTAGTGGTATTTAATGATATTTTATTAACTGACGTAGTGAATTTTTTAGTACAAGATGACTGAAATTTCCTCATTTCTGATCTAAAGAGGTGAAACCGAAATTAACCGGGTTCAATTTGGTTCGGTGAAGTACAAATAAAATTCAGTTGGTACGGTTTAGTTCACGTGTTTACTTCGGACAGAACAAGCTCGTGCGCGTGTCAACAACCAAATAAGTTTTGTCATTGGTCGCTGTAGGATTCAACTAAAAACGAAACGACACCGTTCCATTTGGCCGCGTTTTCCAACTAACTTTCAACTTCAACTAACGTTCAACGAGAGACTAATCCGTCTCCTCTATCTCTCTTTTCTTTTTCATCGGCTTCTTCATCACTATAGTCACTAAACGGACCTTGGTTTCATCCAACGTTCCCTATAGTGACACGTGTATTCATTACAGTGTCGGCCAAACTCCAAAGCTCAACGAACTCATACGAAGGGATACATCATCATCGCTCAATAATCACTAACCGGATCCGGATAAGTTCGGATCCATCAGACTTTCTTCGTTCCTAACTCCTAAAAAGGGGTTTGAGTTTCCTCAATCCTTTTCACAACTTCAGTTTTTGCATTCACCGTGAGTGTTCTACTTTTGATCTATCTTTTGGTATGATTCACTAGTCAAGTTTCTTTCTTTATGCTATAATTTGCAACTACTTTTCATGCTTTATAGATCGAGAGATCTTGTACGATGGAATTGATGTTTCTCCAATCATTTTTGTTTGATCTTGTTCCCCCTTTTCTTTTCCTAAATTGGGCAAATGAGTTTTGTCATTTATAGATAACGAGTTGGTCTTTACCTACAGAATCTGATAAATATATCTCTTACGTAATTGATTAAGGTCAAGTAATGGAGGTGAAGGATGGTGAAAGAGTGGTAATAGCAAAACCGGTGGCCTCAAGGCCTTCTTCAAGCCCTAGCTTCAGGACATTCACTGAGCTTCTCACTGATTCAGTTACTGTATCTCCCCAATCAAATTGTCACGCGATTGTAGACGCTGCTATAAGACCAAAGACTTTGAGGTTCAACCAGCCAGTTGCAGCTTCGGTCTCATGTCCACGGGTATCAAGTTGTCTCTTTCTTGGCATTGTTATCTTATTGCGCATTGTATTCTTGACTCAACTCTTTCTCATAATGTTAGGCTGAAGGAAATGGTATTGGAAATGAAAAGTCTTGTGATGATTCAAATAGCAGAAACTATGTCGTTTATAAACCGAAAGCAAAGCTTGTCTCCAAAGCAACTGTCTCTGCATTGGCTAATATGGTAAGTTGTTTCAAACCTAAAAGATCACTGATTACGGATTTTCGGGAGTCGTTTTAACACTCGTTTTTTTCTTTAGCTTCAGGGGAATCGGCAACAGACTTGGAGACAAACCGAAGCATTATCCTATGGGAAGAGTGTGAGCCAAGGTACACATCGAGCGGATCCTAATCTAGTCCAGAAAGTTCCATCCTTTACGGAATCAGAGACATCGATTGGTGACAGATCTTCAGTGGACGGATACAACTGGAGGAAATACGGACAGAAGCAAGTTAAAGGAAGTGAGTGTCCAAGGAGTTACTACAAATGCACACACCCAAAATGTCCAGTGAAGAAGAAAGTAGAGAGATCAGTGGAAGGTCAAGTTTCAGAGATTGTATATCAAGGTGAACATAATCATTCAAAGCCTTCTTGTCCACTTCCACGGCGCGCTTCGTCATCAATCTCTTCAGGGTTTCAGAAACCACCAAAAGGGATTGCTTCTGAAGGATCAATGGGACAAGACTCTAACAATAATCTCTATTGTCCTGTTTGGAACAATCAAGGCAATGACTCTACTAAAAACAGAACAGAAAAGATGAATGAGGGATGTGTTATTACACCATTCGAGTTTGCTGTTCCAAGATCGACAAATTCAAATCCCGGAACTTCGGATTCCGGCAAGAGTAGCCAATGTGATGAAGGAGAGCTTGATGATCAAAGCAGAAGCAAAAGAAGGTAACATTGTTTCAAACTCTAAATTTATCCGTTTGTGTTTACATTGCTTGTATTGACTTTGGTTTTGACAACAGGAAGAACGAGAAGCAATCTAGTGAAGCAGGAGTATCGCAAGGCTCGGTGGAATCAGACAGTCTTGAAGATGGATTCAGGTGGAGAAAGTATGGACAAAAAGTGGTCGGAGGCAATGCGTATCCAAGAAGTTATTACAGATGCACAAGTGCTAATTGCAGAGCAAGGAAACATGTTGAGAGAGCGAGTGATGATCCAAGAGCTTTCATTACAACCTACGAGGGTAAACATAATCATCATTTGCTCTTGAGCCCTCCAACTTCCTCTACTCTTCCCTTTAACTCACCACAGCTTTCTAAGTAAACCATTTGATTTGATGATCCATTCATGCTTTTTCTTTTTTCTTTTTCTTTTTTGTTAAGAATGAGAAAAAAGAAGAAGCAAATGGTAAATACAATCACCATTTTCTCTTCACTCTTCCAACTTCCACTACTCTTTCATTTAGCTCCCCACAACTTTCTAAGCAGACCATTTAGCTTTTTCCTTCAATTTTTATACCACATTAATTAATTAATCGTGTGAATTTTATTTTATTTACATTCAGATTGTAAGGACAAGAAGATTGATGTTATTTTAATAAAACCAAACAAAAAAGTGTGTTATATTTTTTTTGGTGTAAGTGTAACTCTCTATATGTTTAATTGATTTGACTTGAGAAATTTGATTTCATTGGAACATTTTTTTTGTTCATTTTGCTAAACATAATGCACTTTTCCATTGATGTAACTCAATTGCATTGATGGTTTATCGAAATCCACTAGATCTCGTAACCATGTTGGTATCGTACTACTTTCCAAGGAACTGAAGAGAAACTCATAAGCTTGACGAGCTAATCTATCCGCTACTTGATTACATTTTTGCGGCCTGAATTGAAGGGAGAAAGAATCAAATGTTGGGATCACACCTTGTATATCTTGTCGGTAGGATTGAAAGGCGGGTCATGTTTCGGAATTGAGAAGCCCTTTTACCACCTCACTTGAGTCTGATTCATAACATTCTCATAGCCATGCGGGCATAGACACATGATTGGCCATCCAGAAATGCTACCAAAAGCAGTGTCATTGGACCACTAGTAAAGCAGCAACGGATTTGAGTAATATTCCAATCTCCACGGCAGTTCTCCTTAAGGTATGGTCACCATAGAGCTCAATTCCTTTAAATGCAGTGTAGATGGTGTTTGGAAGATTCACAGGCAAATTAGTTGTGTTCTCATAAATTCAAAATCGGTCATCTGAAAATGTATCATGGCACCATTTGCACCTTTTACTTTGGAGAGTAGCAGCAAACTGGAGACTAAAACTCTTGTAGATGGATACCATAAGACTACCATAATTTTAGAACATTGAACTGAAACATATATAGATGAAATAATTTTAAGTATGAAACCATTTAATTGATCAAGATCCCAAGTCGATTAAAAGCGTCAAAACTTCATTAAAGATAGAGAGATCATCTGAAACATATCCAAAGCTAATGGAAACAACACAAAAACTCTTTTGATATAATGCAAACTTAAAGGAAAGGAAGATTCCTTAACGATTGGCCTTAGCAACTCTCTCAATCTCATCTTTCTTCTTGATGGCATAGCTGCAAGACAAGAGAAGATACTATTATTAGCTAACTAACAAACTCGAATGTGAAGCCATCAAGAGACAGACTATGTAGATAGGGTGTTTTTACCTGTTGGAAGATCCCTTTGCAGCATTGATGAGTTCATCAGCAAGGCACTCAGCGATTGTCTTGATGTTTCTAAAGGCAGCTTCACGTGCACCAGTGGTGAGTAAGAAGATTGCTTGGTTCACACGTCTTAGAGGAGAGATATCAACGGCCTGCCTCCTAACCACACCAGCAGATCCAATTCTAGTAGCATCTTCACGAGGACCACTAATTCACACAAAAAACAAACCCTCTTAATTAGATTCAGTTCATAGTAGCACACAAGAAAGATACGGGTTTCAGTATCGCAATCTCAATTCACCTGTTAACAATGGCATCAATGATAACTTGAATCGGGTTCAAGTCAGACAAGAGGTGGATGATCTCCATGGCATGTTTGACGATCCTGACAGCCATCAACTTCTTACCGTTGTTCCTCCCGTGCATCATGAGAGAGTTAGTGAGCCTCTCAACAATTGGACATTGAGCCTTTCTGAACCTCTTCACAGAGTATCTCCCAGCAGTGTGAGGAACAAAAGTTGCGTGCTTCGCTGGCTGAACACCAATATAGTCCACAAGACTAATATCTGTGACCTACATACACCAATACACAGATCAACAAACAAATATTAGCCTCTATCATTTGAAACACAAAAAAAAGACATGGACTTTAATGTCAAATTAGTGTTATAATCAACAAACACAACATGGGTTTTAGTAATGATGGATAAAGATTGCAATAGCTAAATCTAATAAGTGAGGACTATAATTTGATCTAATTCATACAATGATGCTAATGTAACTTCTCATATCATAATAAACCAATCATTTCAATGCCTATCACATATCAAGAGACAGACCCATTTCGATTACAGCTAAATCTAGTAAGTGAACTGACGAAAATAAGGATTAGATCCCAGAAAATTGCAAGCGAGCAGATTCGATAGAACAGAACCAAAGAGTAGCAGACAATATAACCTTTAAGAGTTCAAAGAGAGATGGATTGGTGAGGAAATTACCGACACGTCATCAAAGCTCCAACGGTTGAAGAGCTTAACCTCATTGGTAAGCTGCTGCTGAATCTCGGCGTCGATTTCTACGGAGGTGGCCATGACTGGAGGATCAGTAGAAGATTAGCAAAGTAGGGATCTTTGGCTGCGGCTTGAAGAAGAAGAAGAGGAGGAAGCTCAGACCAAGAAGGCAAGAAGAATAAACCCTAAAAATGAGCGATAGTAATGTTCTGTTTATAAAATGGGTTTTATTGGGCCTTGATGTGCTCTCATTTTGGGCTTTTGGGCTTTTGTTTTACTTTAGTGTCTTTCACATTTGCCATTTGGTTAGGAAGAGTTTTTTTTTCGAAAATACTTTAATTACATCTAGAAGATAGATTGGTTTTGATTTCGTTCTATTGTCCGTTCATGAGAGCAGAAAGCCAAACAATTTTTTTTCTTTTTTGAACACTTTGATTTGGTGCAGAACGAAATATTCATGTTGAATTACAGAGGAAATCAAAGGACAAGATTATAAGCTATAAACTAGTTTAAATTTTTGTTGTTGTTAATAATATGATAAATCTCACATGTTACCTAGAATGTAAATGATATAAATACATACATAATTAATATAGACTTTTACGTATAAAATCTTTCGATAGTCATAATTCACAACTTTGAATATAAATTAGATAAGATAAGAATATAAGTCTGGAATGTGAAATGTCGTCTATAATAGTGTTAAGATACCGACTATTTTAGGTTTATCTATTAATTAATCTAAAGTTTAAAAGCTCTTTTTTGCTAGTTTAAAGAACTCCTTTCTTGCACGGTTTTATTCTTGACTAATTAAATCAACTATCATACGTTGCATTGAATAAGTCCTCAACATGCCCACCAACCTGATTTATAAGTAAAACATTATTTTTCTTAGACACGAACAATACATTCTTCTTTCTTTTATTTGGTCTCTCACCATCCATCATATCTTATTAATACTAATTACTCCCTCTGTTCCTGGAAAATTTGATGTTTTGGTTTTTCTCCTTGTTCCTAAAAGTTTGATTTTGTAGAATTTATTTAATATATTTATTTTATTTAAATTAATTAATGATAAAAAGTGGAGTTGAATGTGTTTTTGGACAAAGAAAATGAAACTTGTGAAACTTTTCCATTCTCATTTACGAACCAATCGTTATTTACTCTCATCGAAAAAGCTTCCCATTCCCATGTGTTAGTAACACAACACACGTTATCTGACATTTCAATAATGAGATGTTTTAATTAAATAATACAGAATTTTTTTTTTTAATTTATGTGCAAATCTTAAAACATCAAATTTTCTGAAACAGAGGGAGTATATAGTACTATCGGGAAAAACGCATCAATTAAGCCATATATATCGGCTTTGACGTGCGTCTTAGTGACTTTAATTATTGCAAGGAGCTTATTTAGCGACAATAGCCAGAGCATAAGCTAGGAAAGACACTTTGATGGGTTTTTTCAAGTGTCAACAAATGCAGTCTATCCAAAGGAAACAAGAATGTGACTAAAAGAAAATAACAAAAAGAAACACATAAAAGCAACATAATCTACCTTTAATCTTAGACTAATAACGCGCGGTCACATCTCACTTACCTTTAGGCCAAAGCAATTGACCAATTGTCGTCTATGATTTCAATGTAAATCGTGATATGAATTTATCTATTTTACACCTGTTTAATATTGATAAACAATGTAAAATAGAAGAAAAGTCCAAGAATCAACTATTGATAAACCACTTAATCAATTAAACTTATTCACGTGAACAATGTCAAAATGACATTAATTTACATTCAGATATACTAGTGATGTAGAGAGTTTATATTTATTTGTCTCAAGAAAAAAAAAATTAGAGAGTAAATATTTGTCAAGTAGTTTTCAAAATACCCTTTGTCAAAATCCTTCACATAACACTTTTTTTCGGGGATTAAGATTTTGGAGTCTTGTGCGAAAGTTCTTGTGAGGAAATAATTCGTCGGCCATTTTCATTTTCACCAAAGATCTTTTTACAATCTCTAGAAAATAAAATTTTTATGGCGTCAATAATAAGTTTACCTTAGGAACTCAACACATAAATGGACCAGCATTTATGTTAAAATTACTCAACAAACCGCAATCAAGTTGTAGAGAAGCAAATCGATCAGAATGTTTAATAGATGGTTCATGGCTTGCATCCAGCTTATTTAGTGGACATAGATGGATATTTATGGATGGAGATACTTCTTTCCTTTTGGGACCGAAAAGTTTCCGTCGGGGATTATCTCCGCTTCAAACAGAATTTAAAACATTTATTTGGGCTATGGAGTCCCTCATCACGGCTTCAAAGACGAATATTGGTTTCGTTTCAGACTGTTCTGAGTTCATATTTTTGCAGTAGAAATTAAACTGTTCAAACTTTTGAGGCTTTCATCCCATCTTTATATATTAGATTTATTCTACATTGCGAAAATGTCTGTGTAACTTTATCGATTCCGGATTAGCTCTTTTAAGATAAAAGTTTTCGTCCGATAAATTAATAAAATAGTATTTTCCAAAAAAATAAAGCCGTAGGTTGTTTTTTGTTTCACTTTAGAACATAAACATTTTTTTTCTCTAGGTTTACCAATTTCTCCGTTGTCCAATGTCGGTTTCACCCTCATATTAATGTCACTGGAAGATTACTACTACTCGATCTTTATAGCTTGTTCTTCTATTATATTCTCTCAATATATAGTTTTATGTAATCAAGAAAATTGTGTAAACACAAATATAATAGCATAAAAATAATTACTTTTTATATTATAATAACACAAAAAATGGTCCCTTTAGTTATTTTTTTCCCAACAAAAGGGACATTTTTTGGTTAATTATTACCCTCTGTTTCACAAAGAGTGTCATTTTAGAGTTTTGCACACAGATTAAGAAAACATTAAATTTTTTATTTTTTCTAAACAAAAACATCATTAACTATATACCTAAACATAATATGCCCAATAGTAAAACAATCTGCAGAATACTAATAGTCATAAAACATAAAAAATCATTAAATTTTGTATTGAAAACCTAAAACGACACTCTTTGTGAAACAAAAATAAAACTTTAAAACGACACTCTTTATGAAACGGAGGGAGTATTATTAGTATAAAACAAAGAAGTAATTGCTTTGTCAACAAAAGGACCAACAAAAACGTGCTTATTTCTATTTTGGATCCAACTGAACAAAAGTTACCGTTAAGTCTCCACAACATTTAAAGAAAAGTCAACGAAGATCGCTTAGTTTCCCACTAATTTGCTTAGACTATTCTTATTTCTATATATAAATTTTACATGACATGTGGATGTGGTCCTTTAATTTATTCGAGTTGTTTTTTGTTTATTTCGTCGACAAATCGAATTGTTTAGATTATCAAACAAAACTTAAAAAATAAATTTCCCCAAAAAACATAATTATGTTGTGGAGAATTTTGATAGTCAGTATATAACAATTCTTTTAGTAAGATCATGATGTATTACCTTTACCTTCCACGACCTAAACTGTTTGAAAAACACATTTTACATATATTCATATATTATACACATACATAAAAAGAAGACAAAAGCATATCTCATAATGGTTTTCTGAGCAGAGAACTTAGGGACTAGTAGTTGAGATATGGCTCATTTCGGTGAAGAAGCAAAGCAACATTCATTGAGAATGGAACTTGCAGAGACTGGAAAAAGCAACGGATCAAGTTTCAGGACCAGCTCTTCAGGAAATGAGCCTGAGGATGGTGTTGATGAGGCAGAGCATGTTCTGCAATGGGCTGAGATCCAGAGATTGCCCACTTTTAAACGGCTGAGATCGTCTCTGGTAGACAACAATGGCGAGGCTGCGGAGAAAGGAAAAAAGGTTGTTGATGTCACCAAGCTTGGAGCCATAGAACGTCATTTGATGATTGAGAAGATGATCAAACACATTGAGAATGATAATCTCAAGCTGCTCAAGAAAATCAGAAGAAGAATGGACAGGTGAGATTTGATAGTGAATCTGTTTCTTGAAAGTCTGAGACTTTAGCTTGAAAAAATATGCAGGGTTGGTGTGGAGTTTCCGAGCATAGAGGTGAGGTATGAGCATTTAGGTGTTGAAGCAGCATGTGAGGTCGTTGAAGGGAAGGCGCTTCCAACTTTATGGAACTCTTTGAAGCGCGTTTTCTTAGTGAGTATACTCAAGAATGTAATGCATATGAAAGTTTGGTGGTAGCTGGTTTGAATTCTACTTTTTTTTGCCTTCAGGACTTGTTGAAGCTGAGTGGTGTAAGAACACGCGAAGCCAAGATAAACATACTTACCGATGTTAGCGGTATCATTAGCCCGGGAAGGTTAGTTGCAAGATGTGCTTTCTTTTGATCCAAGCTTTGAGCTAACGTATCTTATTGTTTTTACAAGGTTAACACTGTTGCTTGGTCCTCCTGGATGTGGCAAAACTACTCTGCTTAAGGCTTTGTCTGGGAATTTGGAAAAAAATCTAAAGGTTTTCGATTTTTCCTCTTTTGAATGTTTTTGGCTTTTTGCTGCAGATGTGTGAATCATGACTAATTTTTTTCTCCTTTATTTTCCACAGCGTTCTGGTGAAATCACCTACAATGGACATGGACTGAACGAGGTTGTTCCTCAGAAAACATCGGCGTATATAAGTCAACATGATCTTCACATTGCAGAGATGACTGTGAGGGAGACAATCGACTTCTCAGCTCGTTGTCAAGGTGTCGGTAGCCGAACAGGTAGGTGTCTTCATCGTCTTTCTGAAGCATTTTAAAACTATTTTTGTGACAAACATCTCTCTCTGATGAAACAGATATCATGATGGAGGTCAGTAAAAGAGAAAAGGATGGTGGAATCATTCCTGATCCAGAAGTAGATGCTTACATGAAGGTAAGCACTCCTGAAGCTTATGTTGAAACTGATCTTTGAACTCGGGCGGTTGATTTTAACCTTTTGAAACCTCATTGTGCAGGCAATATCGGTTAAAGGACTTAAAAGAAGTCTGCAAACAGATTACATTTTGAAGGTAGTTTCTTTCTCTGATACAGTTCAGATTTCTAGTCCTTGATTAGCTTCTTAATCATGTCTTGTACTACATTTCCAGATCCTGGGGCTTGACATTTGTGCAGAAACATTGGTTGGCAATGCAATGAAAAGAGGCATATCCGGGGGACAAAAGAAGCGCCTTACTACAGGTTGGTTCATAGCTAAGAAAGAATCCTGTAAAACCAGTCATCTTTTTGTTGGCATGGCAAGTTTTCTAAAAAAGCGGTGTTTGCAGCTGAAATGATCGTTGGTCCAACAAAAGCTCTGTTCATGGATGAAATAACAAACGGCTTAGACAGTTCCACAGCGTTTCAGATTGTCAAATCTCTTCAGCAACTCTCTCACATTACCAACGCAACTGTGTTTGTTTCCCTTCTACAACCTGCTCCAGAATCATATGACCTCTTCGACGATATTGTGCTCATGGCTGAAGGAAAAATTGTGTACCACGGTCCACGCGAAGAGGTCTTGGAATTCTTCGAAGAATGTGGATTTCAATGCCCAAAAAGGAAAGGTGTTGCAGACTTTCTCCAGGAGGTAAAAAGCTAAAAACTCAATTCCTTGACATTGAAATTCTGATCCCATGGTCCTAACTTGTTTATTGGTTTGTAGGTTATATCTAAAAAGGACCAAGGACAGTACTGGCTGCACCAGGACATACCCCATAGCTTTGTCTCAGTAGACACATTGTCAAAGAAATTTAAGGACTTAGAGATTGGGAAAAAGATTGAGGAATCCCTCTCTAAGCCATATGATAAATCAAAAACTCTCAAGGATAATGCTCTCTCCTTCAATGTGTATTCACTTCCAAAGTGGGAACTATTTAGAACATGCATCTCAAGAGAGTTTCTTCTCATGAAGAGAAACTATTTCGTCTACCTCTTCAAGACGTTTCAGGTTACATTCTTTCTTTCTGCAGATATCTCTCTCCTTTTGTCTTCTTTCAAGATTCTATTGGTAAATTCTGAAGAGTCCTTGTTGCACAGCTTGTTCTAGCCGCAATCATCACCATGACAGTGTTTATTCGAACAGAGATGGACATAGATATCGTTCATGGAAATTCTTACATGAGTTGTCTCTTTTTTGCAACTGTTATACTTCTGGTTGATGGTATTCCAGAGCTGTCTATGACTGTTCAACGCCTTTCCGTGTTCTACAAGCAGAAGCAACTGTGTTTCTATCCAGCTTGGGCTTATTCAATCCCTGCAACAGTGTTAAAGGTCCCTCTCTCCTTGTTAGAATCTCTCGTCTGGACCAGTCTTACTTACTATGTCATCGGATACACTCCTGAAGCTTACCGGTGAGAGTTGGAAACCCTCTCTCTTACTTTCTCCCTAGTCACATCCAAGCCTGAGAATGACAGAAAAATGTAATGTAATGATCTTTTGATGTTGCAGGTTCTTCCGGCAATTCATTCTGCTCTTTGCTGTTCACTTCACATCGATATCCATGTTCCGATGCATAGCTTCAATCTTTCAAACAGGAGTTGCTACAATGACAGCTGGTAGCTTTGTCATGTTAATCACCTTTGTATTTGCCGGTTTTGCCATCCCATATAGTAAGATTTTTTTGCTCTTTTCTTTTTAATCCTGTTCCAAGGCTCCACTAAAACATGACATTGGTTTGGTGCAGCCGATATGCCGGGGTGGCTGAAGTGGGGTTTCTGGGTAAATCCTATAAGTTACGCCGAGATTGGGCTCTCTGTAAACGAGTTTCTTGCTCCGCGGTGGCAGCAAGTGATTCTCTCTTCCCTTACTTGTTTCTCTTAATCATCCAATATCTCTTCATTCTACAAGAATTAATCGGTTTTCGGGTTATGTTTGTAGATGCAACCCACAAATGTCACCTTGGGGAGAACCATACTCGAAAGCCGAGGACTGAACTATGATGATTACATGTACTGGGTCTCACTATGTGCCTTGTTGGGTCTCACTATTATCTTCAACACCATTTTCACTCTAGCTCTGAGTTTCTTGAAATGTAAGATTCCAAATATTGAAAACATGCCACTGACAAAAGCAAATACTAAAGAGAGCTTCTTTAACACTTGACAGCTCCCACATCATCTCGTGCCATGATTTCTCAAGATAAGCTCTCTGAGCTGCAAGGAACCAAAGATTCATCATCAGTCAAGAAGAACAAGCCACTAGATTCGCCAATGAAGACAATCGAGGATTCAGGTCTTTCTTTCTACTCACACAAACTCTTTCTTCTCCATTTCCCTTAACCTAATTACGCCTTTGCCGATCAACAGGGAAGATGATCTTACCTTATAAGCCCCTGACCATAACATTTCAAGACTTGAACTATTACGTCGACGTACCTGTGGTAAAAGCTTCTCTTCATTCTTGGTTACTAATTTACCATTTTCGACTGCAAAGTATAATCCATGGGTATTTGCTAATCTCAGGAGATGAAAGCTCAAGGGTACAATGAGAAGAAGTTGCAGCTTCTTTCAGAAATCACCGGATCTTTCAGGCCCGGTGTTCTAACGGCGTTGATGGGAATCAGTGGAGCTGGAAAAACCACTTTACTCGACGTTCTAGCCGGAAGAAAAACAAGCGGATACATTGAAGGAGAGATTAGAATCAGCGGTTACCTTAAAGTCCAAGAAACATTCGCAAGAGTGTCAGGCTACTGTGAACAAACGGATATACACTCACCAAACATCACAGTCGAAGAATCCCTAATTTACTCAGCTTGGCTCCGTCTAGTTCCAGAAATCGATCCTCAAACCAAAATCGTAAGCCCTAATTCTACAGAGCATCAAAACTGTGACCTAGAAATCGAAATAAAGAAATCACTTGGAAATTCGTGCAGAGATTTGTGAAGCAAGTTCTGGAGACGATAGAGCTTGAGGAGATCAAAGATTCGTTGGTAGGAGTGGCCGGTGTGAGCGGATTATCGACAGAGCAGAGGAAGCGGTTAACAGTAGCTGTGGAGTTAGTGGCGAATCCGTCGATCATATTCATGGACGAGCCAACAACGGGGCTGGACGCAAGAGCAGCCGCCATTGTAATGAGAGCTGTGAAAAACGTTGCTGAGACTGGACGAACAATTGTCTGCACTATTCATCAGCCTAGCATCCACATCTTTGAAGCCTTCGACGAGGTTCGAATTTCGAAATTTTATAGTCTCTATAACGAATTTGTCTATAAATATATATACTTTTCATATCATAATGGTTTATGTTCAGTTGATTCTTCTGAAGAGAGGCGGTCGTATTATTTACAGTGGACCACTTGGACAACATTCATCTTGTGTCATTGAGTATTTTAAGGTTAGCTTTTTGCACAAGTAATAAAAATAAATTAGCTGGGTTTGATTGTTTCATAAGTAACCTATATAAAATATATTTTTTTGTTGGTGGTGAATAACAGAATATTCCTGGAGTTGCTAAGATTAGAGACAAGTACAATCCAGCAACATGGATGCTAGAGGTGACTTCAGAGTCTGTAGAGATTGAACTCGACATGGATTTCGCAAAAATCTACAACGAATCGGATCTTTACAAGTGAGTAGTAGAGTAGATGTCATTTATGGCCAGATTTGTATTTGCTTTAGGACATGACTAATGAGCTCCTGTGTTGTTGTTTCTATAGGAACAACTCCGAGCTTGTTAAAGAGCTGAGCAAACCGGATCACGGGTCAAGTGATTTGCATTTCAAGAGAACTTTTGCGCAGAACTGGTGGGAACAGTTTAAATCTTGTCTATGGAAGATGAGTTTGTCTTACTGGAGAAGCCCAACTTACAACTTGACGCGAATCGGTCACACTTTCATCTCTTCTTTAATCTTTGGTCTACTCTTCTGGAATCAAGGGAAAAAGATGTAAGTTACCTAAAACTCCCTCCGAATCATTTCGAGTTTCATTGTACTTTCGTAGTAATTCTGTTGTTTTTGCAGAGATACGCAACAGAATTTGTTTACAGTTCTCGGGGCGATTTATGGTCTAGTCCTCTTCGTTGGGATAAACAACTGCACTTCAGCTTTGCAGTATTTTGAGACAGAGCGTAATGTTATGTACCGCGAAAGATTTGCGGGAATGTACTCTGCGTTTGCCTATGCATTGGCTCAAGTTGTGACTGAAATACCTTACATATTCATCCAAAGCGCAGAGTTTGTAATTGTAATATATCCTATGATCGGTCTCTACGCATCTTCCTCTAAAGTCTTTTGGAGTCTCTATGCAATGTTCTGCAACTTACTCTGCTTCAACTACCTCGCGATGTTCCTCATCTCCATCACTCCAAACTTCATGGTCGCAGCTATTCTCCAGTCGCTTTTCTTCATGACATTCAACCTTTTCGCCGGATTCTTGATCCCAAAACCGGTAAGATCTTTTGAACAAGTCATCATCATCATCATCTTTGATCTTTTCGTTATTACATACTTAATAGTGTTTTCTTGATGTCGAAAAATGCAGCAAATCCCAAAGTGGTGGGTCTGGTTTTACTATCTAACCCCGACCTCATGGACGCTCAACCTGTTTTTCTCGTCTCAATATGGTGATATTCATCAAGAGATCAATGCATTTGGAGAAACCACGACGGTTGCGAGATTCTTAGAGGACTATTTCGGATTCCATCATGATCATTTGACGATTACAGCCATTATTCTCATTGCATTTCCAATTGCATTGGCTACTATGTATGCTTTCTTTGTTGCCAAACTCAACTTTCAAAAACGATGATCAATCAAATTCACACATACCAACACGAGCTTTTCCTTATACATGGTCAAACACTTGTATAACCACGAACCACAAGAAAAGATATATCAAATGTTTTAATTATGAATTCTATTGAGTTAATTGTAAAATGTACTTAGAAGCTTCAAGATCTTTAGCAACAAGATCTTTAGAAACACTGATTGTTTAGCAATAAGTTCTCTGAAACCACAAGAGAGACAATGCAATAAGATCTTTAACAGCTTCAAGATCATAAGAAACACTGATTGTTTCGTTTTTCATGAATCTGGAAAAGTGTTTTAAGACTCTATAAACACCTCTAGATGTTGCAGAGAACTCATTGGAAGGTGCATGTGAGGCTACCAAGGTTTGAAAAATTACCTAAATGTTTTGCAGTTATAAATGACTCTTTGTCGGTTAGCGTCTTGTCTCCGGATTTAAAAGATCTTCGGATTTGCTTTCTTTTGATGGAGATTTGGATTCAGATGATGCATTACTAGTATTATCAACATTTGATTCATCCGTTTGCTTTGCCTGTCAACTTAAAAGCATTACATTAGTAATCAAGCTCAGTTCAAGAAAATACAGTTAAAGAGAGAAAAGTTTGATTCCAAGCGCAATGGCGGTAAGTACTTCACCTTGTTCCTGTCGCGCCAGCCAAGCCCAAATGATAGGAAGCCTGTCTTCTTTTTAGGGCTCTCCTGTGTAGTACGAGTAAACCTATACAACGTGAAGTAAGAAACAAGATAAGAATTATCTTGACTTGAGAAGCAGTATCTGGATACTAATTATGACACTAAGGATGTTATATAGAAAGATAAGAGAGCTTTGTGGTTTGCCATACTAAATCCAAAACATATGTAAGGGTAATGCAAGATTCTGTTTTTGGTATATTGGTAAGTTTTGGAGAAATCTATACAGATCAAAAGCAGCCAAAGAAAAGAATAGGAGATGAGTTCTGATAATGTACCTTGGAGATGATGATAGTGCTTTATTTTGACCTGATTCATATTGCAAAGTTGCTTCGAGTGTTGTTTCTGCTGTAACTAGTTTCTTCTCCATTTGAGCGAGTTGAGTCACAAGCTTCTCATTCTTTTCCTGTTTGTTTTCACAAAGAATCATCAAACTAAGATCAAAGATTCTGTATCTCTGCTTGGAAGCTTTATCTTTATGTAAAATATCTTAGAAGATACAAAGTAAGAAGATGACCAAAGCACCTGAAGCACATGTACTTCATATCTTTGTGCAGCTGCATCTTGCTCTGCACTTATCCGGGCATCTTCTGTTAGCTTTTGGTCTTGCTCAACTTTCATCAAGACCTGAAACCATCCGAACCGAAACTATATGGCTTAATAATCTAGCAAAAACCGATAATGCAGAACTTTGCATTTGTGTAAAAAAACGAAGACCTGAAGCATTGCTGTTTCTTGTTCTTTCTTATCAGAAAGGACTTGCTTTAGTTCTCTTACTTCCCTTTCCAGTTGTTCAATCTGTAAAACAATCTATGAGCCTTCCTCTATAGCTAATAACTTTGTTTGAAGGTAGTCTAAATATACCCGTGCACTTAATTCCAATCTGTTATCTTCTTTGACCATCTCCATCAAAGCTATCTCCAGCTCCTCAGCTCTGTAGAGAGTAATAAATAACATATACATTAGAATCAGTTCTTAAGTTCTCATGATTTGAGAAATTGAATGTGAAGTAGAATAACATTAACCTCATTACAGCTGATCTTTTCTCCTCCAACAATCTACATAGTTCAACCTTCATCCATACCACCTGCACAATAACTGTTATCGATGAAACTTAAAGGGAGTTGCATATTCCACATACTTCATCAACTACACAAGAACTTTGTTGATAGAAGAACATGGTTCTCTGTTATTTTTATCCCCAAAAACTTGAAAAAAAGAGTAAGTCACCTGCTCTTGAAGATCTGGTAAAGAATCTACTTCAGAATCAACATTAGCACCATCCAGATTCAGAGAAGGCGAACAAGATTCATCATCATCATCTGGATCCTCACCATCATTTCTTTGAGTAGACTTTTGTTCATGATCTAAGATAGAGCCTTCATGTTTGAAGCTATATAACTTAGAAGCCAATCCTTTTTTATCCTTCCAGACTCGACCTTTTTGTATTCTTTCCTCGACAATCTCTAGTACCGCCGGTCTATGTATTTTTCTCAGCTCCTCTAGTCTAGCTTCATTTGTCGATATATAACCCATGCATGCGGTCAAAACAAGTTGACTACTGTCAAATGTTGAACTAGCAAGACTTTGTAGTGAAGTAATAGCATCTCCTGCATCTTTTGTGGCAACAATTGCAGGACCTAAGGAAATATAGATTTGACTAAATATCTGTTTCCTTCAAACACAGAGCTAATTAAATCATCATCACACACTTGATACATACAAAAGTATCAGCAAATACCATATAGTTCCATTATAGCAAACGCTGTTCGGAACAACACTACACGGTTTCCTTCAAAGAGAAGCACATCCCACATCCGCAGAACTGGAACTCAAAAACATCATGATGAAATACAACTTCAGCTAAGAAAAGAAAAGGAAAATAAAGACTTCCTATGTCGAACGTGACATATGAACTCACCGCATTCCCAAGGAATAATGTTCACAAAAATAGATAGGAACCATGGTCCAGAGATCCATGCAACCTGCACTCCCAAGTAATCCAGATGATTAACTGCATCAGGAGGATTATTGGAATAGAAGAAACGATCACATTGCTCTGTATAAGTTGGAAAATCCAAATATATGAAGAGAAACTTGAATATCAGATGGAAAAAACTAACCGAGCTTTGGAAATCTTTCTCGCATCAACTCTTCAAAGACTAGTTGATCAACCTAAGAGAAGTAGATTCACGATGGTCACTTTCTAGAAAGGTTTTAAGAAAACATAATCAGAAGCGTTTTAGTGGAACTGTTACCTGAGATTCTATCATCTCTTCTGTATAGTAGCCATCAAAATAATCATCAATAATCCCAACCAAAGTCCTGAGAAATTTTCAGTAACACAAAAATCGCTCACACCAATGCATGCCATGATTCAAAGACAGAGAAAAAAAGCTTTTATCAACTCTACCAAAATGCATTTTCCTCTGGCATCAACAGAAGCAACAGTCCAGCAAAAAAGTTCATAGCCTGAAATTTTACAGGATCATTGTTAAACTTAGCCTTGAAACAATTGTAACAACTAATAATGAATTAAAGATGCTATATATTATGGTACTTAAATATGTTTTTTCAAGCCCAAGTCACCTGACAGTATCCAACAGATGGGTTGTGACAAGCATAAGCTAGAAGTATCCGCCTTAACGAATCGCGACCATTTTCATTCAGAGCAGGGTGGCCTGGGAATGTCCGAGGTATATCCTGTATAGTGATCATGATTGCAATAAGAAAACTTTCCACATTCAAAAGACTTGAGTGACCAAAGTCCAACATGCATTTATCTAATATATCAAAACCTTTTCAATTTGTTTTTTCCACTTTCTTTGGACATCAGAGGAGCTTTCATCAGAGTTAGTTATCTGAGCCAACAAATCCTGATAGTATCTCTCAACTCTTCTTGCCTTTACACCTACAAAGGCTTGCCAAACCTGTGAAATGCAAAAGTTAGACAAGCAAAGTAAACTTCTTTGGGCCAACAATTAATCCTGATAGTGTAAACTTTACCTCCCCTCTGAGATCCTTTGGCACTCCCAAACGAACAAGTACCTCAAGTTCTTCATACCAAGGGAAAAATGGCTCTGGAGAAACACTACCCTGTTCTTCCTTCATCGAATGGGATCTACTCGTGGAAGTCTCACTATCACGGTCATTTTCTCCAGAGTTTTGTTCAGATTCTTCAATGGAAGGCAGCGATTCTTTTCTCGGTGAAATATGGTCACCTACTATAGTCTTCTGATTATTTTTCATATACTTTACGTTCTTAACACGAGCGCACATCATATCCTCTATGGACCCTAGACAAGGTCTAATATGAGCCCATTCTATAACTGAACGAGCCTTGGTTTCTTTTTCTGCTTTATCATGTCCCGATTCACATTTATCTTCTTCTGCCACAAGATGTACATGATCCACAGGTTCTTTTACTGCTTGAGATTGTTGTTCTTTATCAGATTCACTTTCACTTTCGACTGATGATTCTTTATCCTTGTCAGATTCAAATTTCTCTTCATCCTCGTCTTTTACAGGTTCTGTGTCTCTTCTAAGACTCTTCTCCCTCAAATATTGGTGCTCGTCAAGAACCTGCGCCTCCTCGGCTGCTTCTTTCTCTTTTGAAACATCACCAGCTGTTTCAGTCCTATCTTGTTCAAGATGCTGCAGTACTCTTGTACCACTAAGTTCACAATCTTCATGTTTCCCGTTTCTTGAACCCTCCTCTGAATCACTCTCCTCTCCAGATTCCAAACCATCAGCCTGGAATGAATCCTGAAACTCCTCTTCTGAGGAACAAGGTTCAGCGGCTCTGTTTTCTTGTCGGTCAAGAAAGTTTTTCCATTTCTCTGCCCTCTCTGTCTCTTCTTCCTATTCCAGTCGTATTCAAATTTAGTAACACAAACATATGCCCCCAATACATTTGATTTGATACACAAAAGCAATTTTTGGACATGACATACTCTAATAATGAAACCATAGATATATGACTACTAATTATCTGAGTAAGCAAATGAAGCATCAAGCGCAAGAAGAACTCACTGTATAGATGCTAAGGTATTCTTGATATCTCTGAACGTGTTGAGGTCTCAAGGCAAATCCATAAGCGTCCCTGCAAATCAAAATTCACAAATAATGTTATGATCTTAATTAATCACAAAATTACGAAATGATTAGAGAAATAGAGTTTACCTGGAATCAACCTCCAGTGAGCGCTTGCTCACCAAAGATAACAACATATTTCACAAAGAAACCTATTTCTAATTCCCATTGCTTTACTTTACATTACTACACTCGCAAAACTCAAATCCATACACACAGCTTAATGATAAGATCAAAAGAAGAAAAGAAAATCTATGATCATCAATTGGTTTGTTTCGTACTGCGATCGAGAAATCGTCAACGAGAGATTACCGATTAATCAGGGGATAGTTAAAATATATTATGGATTAAAAAAATCACCTGTCTCTAAGATAGTTGTGGACGACAAACAAGTGTTGCTCCGTCATGATCGGTCATGCACGACGATCTAATTGTTTGTTTATTTTATTTTCCAACAAAAAAAATTAAAATAAAAATACAGAAAAGAAGCTTCATCGTTTCATTTCATAACGTTAATTCTATCATTTAATTTGAAGAAGAAAAACAAAATCTGTCTGCTTCTTACAAAAAAAAAAAACTCAAAATCTGACAATAATTAAGACCAGAGATATTGAATCTAATTTTATCCACGTGGCATTTTATTATTGGATTACTAATTATGTTGGTAAGTCCATCTACACATTACGTGGACAATGTAAACAAGAAAATTCGAACATAATGTAAATCTATAACCAAATAAAAAATTATTATTTGAACTCATCAGATATATAATCTGTTCCTAACAAAATTAGAACAAATGAATGGGAAACAAAGCTTAATAAAAAATGGTGTTCGAAATTGCAATGAAAAAATATATACTGCTTCCTTTGTTCGGTCTATATTACTAATTTCCAAGAAACGTCACTTTCGTTCTTTGAGAACAAAAAACACAAGAAGAAAGAGACACACATGACATACATCGTCTACGCATCTCTCTCTCTCTCTTCGATCTTGGCCTTCTCTGTTCTTGTTATTGTTCATTGGTATCTTCAATACCATCAATCACCTCTATCGAGCTCATACTTGGACTATTGATAAACAAAACTAGTATATACTATAGTATTAGTAACATCATAATCACTATGAGAGAAACGGTTGTGATCAAATGTTGTTTAGGGGATGAGAAATGGACATTCTTGAGTCTTCAAATCTTAAGTTGCATCTGAGTACCAAGAAAACTCATTACCAGCCTGTGATTCTTCTTCATGACTTGAGGTTGAAGCAACATCTTTGAGCTTTGATTTTGAATCAGCTTCTTCCATGGAAGCAACATTTCCAGTTGCATGATCAGTTTTCTCTTCATCCACGGCTCCATTTTCATGAGTTTCTTCTTCTTCTTCCTTGGATGCTGAAGTGCAAACCGATGATATACAAGAAACTTCAGATGAATTTGATCCCTCCGAACTGCGTGACCCTTTAATGGATTCAAGTTTTTTCATCAGAAACTTTAGTCTCTTCTCTGCTTTTTCCCTTAATCTTATCTCTTCTTTTAGATTACGTTCCAACTCTTCCATCTGTTTCCAAGAGATTAAAGCTTGTCTTTGAGAAATAAATCAGCTTTTTACCAAATCCAGATCAAAACTAACAACTTTAAAAACAACACCTTTTTGGTCCAAGAAACGAGAACAGAGTAATTAGTGATACTCTCTTGATAGACACGTAACAAGAAAGACTCATTCTTGATTCTTGATCAAACCCAGATATTCTTAAACAAGAATGAAACTTAGGATTTAATCAAAGTTACCTTTCTTGTAATAAGCTCTGCTTCTTCTTTTGCAGATCTTGAAACTTGCCTCTCTGCAAGTAGTCTCCCTCTTAGACACTCCACAGTTCTCAGACCTTCTTCCTTTTCTTCTTCTTCCATCTTCTTACTTGTAGAACTTGTTCTTAACCAAAAAGAGAGACAAAAACAATTCCTCAATCTCTATATTAAAGTTGTTAAATCACACAATAACATATACATGTATCTATAAAAAGAGAGAGTGAGAGAGAAAGAGAAGCCCCACCTGCATTTTGTGTTGCAATTAGAGGGATCAATGGTCATACTCATACTGTTTTTTTCATTCAACAAACAAAACCAAATTGGTAAAATCTTAAACTTCAACTTCACAACTAACTGCAAAAAAAAGACCAATGTGTTGTTAGATCATGTCATTTAATGTTCATTCAATAAGGAACATATCAACATCATACTTTAAAATCAACTTACCACAGAAGAAAATTCAAAATATTTCCAAGTTCAAATACAAAAACAGATCCAGATTCAAATCCCTTGAGTCTTGAAAGAGGAGGGAAATGTACCTAAAAACCCCAAAAAAAATTGAAGTTGTGTTTGAAAAACAAAAAACAGAATCTGTCGTGTAGGGACAATAAATAAGTTGATTTGTAAGCAAAACGACAGTGTGTGCTTTGGACTTTTGTTGCCTGCAGCTCCCGTGAGTTGGTAAATCTCCCACTTCAAAACCTTTTTTTAAAATAAAAACAATAATCAATTCACTGGTATTGTAAATTTTTACTGCATATTTTCTTATATTATCTTACATGACAAATATGCATGTGTACCAGAGGAACCATCCTGATTATTAATCCATTATGTTCTTTGACGTTAATTCCAAAGGAAAAATCATTATTATAGTCGTTACTGTTTTGTGATACGATTCTAGTTTTACCAAGTGTTTACAAAACTCTTTGTCAAACATATTTAATCCAAAAATAGATTTATTTGCCTTTGCTTTGAAAGAAACTTTTTATCGGTTGCATTTATATGTGTATGTGTACTTATTTATATGTTCTGCTTCTTGTGTTGTGCGGCATTGCACTATTGGTGAATGTGAAATAATCAAAAACAAAATAAGTTTGACGGTTTTGTAAATGAATAAAATTAAGGAGATGAGGAAAATCTTGTGACCCTCCATAGATCTGAAAAATGAGCAACCATTAGTGGTCACACAGAAAATTAATGCTCCCAACCTCTCACTATATTTTTTACTTTACAATTTTTTATTTTCTTCGAAATTAGATTAGCAACACGCAAAGAAAAATTGAGTGATTAGTGATATTGAGCTCGCGTGTACTTTACTCTGAGACCAAAATTAACTACATAAACCTCATTAATCAAAATACTGCTTACTTTGTGAATAAAACTAATGAAACATATAAAACTAACATTCTTATTCTTATTAGCAACCCCACCACTTCAATCAATATCACTTCATTACTCTCAAGTTAAAGCTTGGGGTTGCTGCTTGCTTCTATCAACCATTCAACGTCATGTTCAATCACATTCACAACAGCAAAAAAAAAGGAAAACAAAATCATTAAATTGCAACTCTTTGAAAAGCTCCACAAAAAACAAATCATCACAGTAACTCCTTGAGAAGTCCATGGCAAGAAAATGCATAAGCTTCATCAAGCTCTTGTTTCATGATATACTCTTTGTCGCTCATTGACTCAACCAAACCCTCTATTATATCATACATCTCTTTGCTTCTCTCACACGAACTGTCTTTCGCTATGAAACTACGTAATCCTTTATTAGTTTCGATCCAGCTGGTGCCGGGGATTTTCTTCAATCCGATTCTTTTCATCTTATCCCTAACAACTTCAGCTTCTTCCCACCTCCCTGCTTGAGTGTACAAATTCGCCATGATAGTGTAGTTCCCTGTATTTTCGGGTTCCATTTCAAACAAGCGATCACAAGCGAACCTAGCGATCTCCACATCACCGAGAACAGAAGCCCCGTTCAACAATGCGCCCCAAACTTTAGCAATTGGTTCAATTGGCATCTTAGAAATGAATTCCATTGCATTCGAAAGTTTTCCAGCCCGGCTAAGAACACTAACCATACAAGCATAGTGCTCCACTCCAGGCTCAATGTTATACTTAGTTAACATAGAATCAAATATATGTTGCGCCTTATCCGAATCCCCCGAGTGCGCAAAAGCTGAAAGAACAGCTGTTAGTGTGACATTGTCTGGCTTAGTTCCAAGACACTGCATTTGGTCAAAAAGACTACAAGCAGAATCAGAGTCTCCATGAACAGCATATGCTGTTATAATTGCGGTCCAAACAATCAAGCTCCTGTCTTTACAGTTATCAAAAACCCTTTGAGCTCCTAGCAGAAATCCTAATTTGGCATAGTTATCTATAATGGAGGTGGTGACATATATATTGTTGTCAGAGCCGTTACGGATGGCAAAAGCGTGGATTTCCTTACCCCCTTTCAGATTTGAACTATATGTCAACGACGGAAGAAGGCTCGAAAGGGTCACCGTGTTTGGCCTAGAGCCACATCTTATCATCTCCCTAAATGAGTTTATAACCTCCTCATGATGGTTATTCTGCATAAGACCTGAAATCACAGCATTCCACGTACTCAGACCAATGCTTTCCATTTCACTAAATAAAGCCATTGCTTCCTTGACAAGACCATGAGCCATATATCCAGAAATTATAGCTCCGTATGTAACCGAATCTTTCTCACTCATCTCATCAAACAAAGCTCTTGCATAATCCAAGCTACCACATTTAGCATAAAAACCAATCACAGCGTTACACAGGGATAAATCCATCTGAATATGATTCTCGATCATCTTCTTGTGAACTTCCATCCCGAAAACAAGATCGCTTGACTGTCCGCAGGCCTGCAAGACGCTTATCACAGTGACTTCGTTAGGCTTAAAATCTGAGCAACCTAACATCGCTTTATACAACTTCTTACAATCCTCAAAAGACCCACTTTGAGAATACCCGGAAATCATAGAGTTCCACGAAACAACATCTCTGTCAGACATTTCATCAAACACTTTCCTCGCAGACTCGATGTTATCACACTTTGTATAGTACGTGATCAGTCCATTGCCCACGAAGACATCGGAATCAGACCCACCTCGTATAACAAACCCATGAACTTGCCGAGCCAATGAACCCAACCAGAAATCATCACAACCTGAGAGTGCCTTCAACACACAAGAGATGCTAATAGAATCTGGTCTGGCAGCACCGGAAGAGTAACAAGAGGACCCAATCCAGGACAAGAACAAAGAAAAAGCATCAAAATACATTTCACGCGACGTATACGCGATGAGAAGTGCGTTGTAAGAGAAGGCATTTCTAACGGTAATTTCGTCGAACACATGGAGTGCTTGGTGGAAGCGATTCTGCCTAGTGTAAAAACTGATGAGCTTTGAAGCGAGGAAGTTGTCAGGCGCGATGGAGAAGACGACAATGCGCGCGTGAAGCTGAAGCGCGTGGAGAGGAAGTCGGTGACGGGTGAAGTGCTGGATGAGGTGACCATACGCGCCGCCGTCGACCGCCGCTTTGTTTAGCAAGCCTTGCAAGGCTCGTTGAATTTCGAATCCCAACTTCATTCATATCTAACCAAAAGCTAAACCGGAGAAATTAAACAGTATGGATATATAGGCAAGTTAATGGGCTTATTAGTGGGCCTTAATAAGCCCGTAGTGTCGCTTTATTACAGAGCGAGGGAGTACTGAAATCGATTTTGAGTTTCATGTCTTGTCTGAGTAATTATTATTGTCGAGCTGTCAGGTATATTCAATCTCGGTCTTGCTACAGTCGATCACTGAATCGTGATATAGCTAACGAATCATCTGAAGTTGAGAGACGAGCTCGTTCTCTGAGAGTTCTAGATATCATATCTTCGAAATCTGGTGGAGTTTCGAATCGACAGAATCATTTTGGTTTCGTTCAGGAATTTCTACAAACAGATTCGAGGCAATTTAGAGGTCAAGCAATTTCCGAGGATTTTGATCTCTCAAGAACCAAAAATGGAGTTTCAAGCGTGCTCGAAGAAGTTATGCTGGAGGATTCTTCAAGCTCTGTCAAGCGAGATGGATGGAGTTTCGATGCTTATGGTTTATCATCCGCCGTGAGATCCTGTGGGTCGAATCGAGACTTTAGAACCGGTTCGGGGTTTCATTGCTTAGCATTGAAAGGTGGGTTTATCTCAGATGTCTACTTAGGAAGTTCCCTGGTCGTTTTGTACCGAGATTCTGGTGAAGTAGAGAATGCACATAAAGTGTTTGCTGAAATGCCTGACAATAACGTGGTTTCATGGACGGCTATGATTTCAGGGTTTGCGCAAGAATGGCGAGTTGATATCTGCATGAAGCTGTATTCAGAGATGAGAAATTCAACCTCTGATCCGAATGATTATACTTTCACGGCTCTCTTGAGCGCTTGCACGGGAAGCGGAGCCCTAGGGCAAGGAAGAAGCGTTCATTGTCAGACTCTCCAAATGGGATTGAAGTCGTATCTTCATATCTCAAACTCTCTCATCTCGATGTACTGCAAATGTGGCGATTTGAAGGATGCTTTTCGTATCTTTGACCAGTTTTCAAACAAAGACGTTGTTTCCTGGAACTCTATGATTGCTGGTTACGCGCAGTACGGCCTTGCAACGCAAGCAATCGAGCTCTTTGAATTAATGATGCCCAAAAGCGGAATAAAGCCTGATGCAATCACATATCTAGGACTTCTGTCATCGTGCAGACACGCAGGTCTTGTAATAGAAGGAAGAAAGTTCTTCAACTTGATGGCAGAACGCGGCCTGAAACCAGAACTCAACCACTACTCTTGTCTGGTCGATCTTCTTGGCAGATTTGGTCTGTTGCAAGAAGCCCTGGAACTGATAGAGAACATGCCAATGAAACCAAACTCAGTCATATGGGGATCCCTGCTTTTTTCTTGCCGTGTGCACGGCGATGTCTGGATGGGAATCAGAGCTGCAGAGGAACGGTTGATTCTTGAACCTGAATGTGCAGCCACACATGTCCAGCTGGCGAATCTTTACGCCAGTGTCGGCTACTGGAAAGAGGCGGCGACAGTGAGGAAACTGATGAAAGATAAAGGACTGAGGACGAATCCAGGTTGTAGTTGGATCGAGATCGATAATAATATTTTTATGTTTAAAGCTGAAGATGGTAGCAACTGTAGAATGCTAGAGATTGTTCATGTTCTTCATTGTCTAATTGATCACATGGAGTTCCTCTAATACGACGCCGTATATGTGTTTTCTCATTAGTTTTATAGTGTATACCAGATCCATATCTTTTATAAATGGATCCATTTTTGCTTTTGAACGTTTTCACTTTTTCAACAATACTTTAGTACTAGTGAAAGACTTTAAATTATTATAGTTAAGTAATGAACACACATTAATTTATTAATCAACCAGGTAATCAGATGAATTTAGCTGTATAATGCGGTAAAATGCACCAAGAGTTCTCTCCATCTAAAACCTTCTCAACTCTTTGACTTTGTTCTATATGACGTATTTTCCTCAATTTTGAACTATAATAATGTTAAGTTAAAAAACACACGCCTTCAAAATTTTCTTTGGTTTATAATTAAAATTTTAAGGTACAAGTTTGCACGATTAATTTTTTGAGTGAGGATTAGAACTCTAAAACTGAGATAATTACACAAAATTCGTAATAAAGGAATCGAATCTAGGAAAGTGTCTACTGTTTCCAACTGGTCCTCTCTTATATACCCTTCTCCACTACTACCGCACTCAGAAGACGACGACAAAACAAAAGTTGCGATAGACAGAGAGATGGATCTGTATTGGGAAGATTTTTTCAAGGATTACGAATGGCTCATCGTGTTTCTGAAAGGCATGGTGAAGCCCGCGGCGGCGCTCGTGGTGGTGCTTTTGGCGGTGGTTCTTTCCTACTCGCAGAACCTCTCTTTGGAAGGAGAAATGATCTACTCTGTTTTCCGATCGTTTCTTCAACTCTCTGTTATCGGATTTGTTCTTCAATTCATCTTTAACCAAGAAAACTCCGGCTGGATCGTCCTTGCTTATCTCTTCATGGTCAGTTTCAATCAAATTCAGGATCGGCTCTGCCTTTTTTATATTCTAAATGGTTTGGTTTCCGTACAGGTATCTGTCGCCGGTTACACTGCCGGACAACGTGCAAAGCACGTGCCACGTGGAAAGTACGTGGCCGGATTATCGATCCTTGCCGGGACTTCAATCACAATGATTTTGCTCGTCGTCCTCAACGTCTTTCCTTTCACTCCGAGGTATATGATCCCAATCGCCGGAATGTTGGTCGGAAACGCCATGACGGTCACCGGAGTTACCATGAAACAGCTTCGAGATGACATCAAAATGCAACTCAACCTGGTATAAAAAAACTCCTTTACAAACTTTAACCAAACCAAATTCCCGGTTTAATTAGATTTCCGGTTTAATTGATTTTGTCATGAACCGTAGGTGGAGACGGCATTGGCACTAGGCGCAACGCCAAGACAAGCGACGTTGCAACAGGTGAAGAGAGCATTGGTGATCTCTCTATCTCCGGTTTTGGATAGCTGCAAAACTGTTGGATTGATCTCTCTACCAGGCGCGATGACCGGTATGATAATGGGTGGTGCGTCGCCTCTTGAAGCTATTCAGCTTCAGATTGTAGTCATGAACATGATGGTTGGAGCAGCAACAGTTAGTAGCATCACGTCTACGTATCTTTGTTGGCCATCTTTCTTCACTAAAGCTTACCAGTTACAAACTCATGTCTTCTCCTCAAATTGAAACTTTTATAAATCCTTTTAACAATCTTTGAAAACTTGTCCGAAACAAAAAACGCCACAACATTATGTCTTAAATAGAAAAACTCTTGATAACATGCAACTTAAAAGGGTCTAAAGCAAACACACTTAAAGAGGAAGTATCTAGCAGTCGATCCAATAGTACACATGCTACAATGCCTGCAACCTGAGAGGCCATGAGGCATCAAAGTTAAGGGGACTCGCTTCCTCTAGGGGAAGCACGGTTTGGCTCGTAATCATCATCAATAGGGCTCTGGTCCTCTTTCAGGCTGTCACCGCCGGCTCCTACAACAGGACTGACAACAGAGTTTCTGCCATTTCCATTGTCTTGGGGGCTACCACCGTCACGGTCTGATCCGTCTTCCTTTTGAAGCTTTGGTGATGGTGGCGGGCTCCCGTCTATGATCTTTGGGCTGCCTTCATCATCAAGAACCGGACTACGATCTCTGACTCTTGGCGATAGAGAGTCATCCATTCGCTTAGGACTGCGTGATCTCTCCTCCACACTCCTCTCTCTTCTTCTCACCGGGGATCGTGATCGGCTGACCATAAGGAAAATAAGAAGTAAATCAGAGTGCTAAACAATTTAAACGAGACACAAAGCTAGAGAAAGCAGTTACTCAGGTTCATGCATAAATCTAATGCATGTAAGCATCTAAACATAAACCAAAACACTGAATATTATAAGGGAAAATACTAACCTGTAGCTTCGGCTTCGGCTAAGACTCTGGCTTGGGATTCTTCTACGACGAGGAGAACGGGATCTTACAGGTGACCTGGAGTAGCTTCCACTCCGCCTACCATACAATCCAGAAAGTGATATAAGAAACTGGAAAGAATAACAAAAATATGCATTTCTGAAAGAAATGTTAGTACCTAAGCTTCTTGGGGCTGTTTTTGCAGTTTCTCTCAATGTGTCCTCTCTCTCCACAACGGTAACACTTGTTCTTCCAGTCCCCTGCCGTGCAGTCCCGAGCCCAATGACCGTCAACACCACAGTTAAAACAGCGACCAGCTCCAGGAGGTGGGCCTCTGCTATCATAATCTCGAGAACCACGAGGTGCCTATTGTACAAACATAAAGTTTGGTAAACACATACAACCATACATATAAAAAATGATAGAGCCTGAAAATAGAGAGCCAAACAACTCACCCCTCTTGAAAACTCCACAGTGATGCGACTTCCATCAAAGTCTCGCCCGTCCAAGTAATGTCTCGCATCATCAGCATCACGGGGATCACCAAATTCCTGATTTCAAAAGAGTGAGGACAAAAAGCCACATGCATAGTGTGTTTTCCACATTATACATTGGTTACAACTAGAAAAACGTACTACATACTTTTTCAAGCAATCGAAAGCTCAGGTTAAAAGGAGATTTTACTTACAACAAAAGCATAATCTCGCTTCATATCCACATCTCGCACTCTGCGGAAGAAATTGTTGGCAGAAAAGTAAGGCCATCATTACTTTAAGGTACTTCTAAACACCATTTTGAGACTGAGTCTCCATTCCCATCAAAACACATAAAAAAAATCTACAAACAGAATCGCCAAGGCGGCCCCGCCCCCTATACACTTGGCGAGAATTTCCACCAAGTCCACCCATTCATCAAACACCTCCAGGTTAGGCAAAATCCCAGAGACCTTCAATAAGATCATTCAAGTTAAAAACATACACTAAACCTAGATTCACAATCTTCCCTCAAGAACACAAATATCAAAATAAAGAAGCAAAAATATGCCCCTCGATACTTAGTGACAACTTTCTGCATTTGTCCCTCAGACTACAAATTCTCAAAATTTACTAAGATAAATAAAAAAGGCACATGAAGACTCTCATTTAACTAACCCCCAACACATAGAAATCAATCAAAACAAAGAAGCATTATGCCCCCAATACTTTTAGCTTTCTGCATCTCGTTCCTCGCACAATAGCAAACAAATTCTCAGTATCTACGAACATAACTAGAAAAAGCACATTGAGACCCTCATTCCCCAAGACTAGAAATCAATATTCTTCATTCATACTCAGAGATAGAGATATAGACGACTCAGATTACCTTCCGTAATCATAGATAGAGATATAAACTTTCATTCATAATCATAGATAGAGATATAGAAGAGTCAATTACCTTCCGTATCTGCTAAAAAGACGTTCAAGGTCTCGGGTCCTAGTTCTGGATGACAAGCGGCCAACATAAAGACGAGTGTTCCCATAGCGATCATCGTAGCGAGGCATTTTCAAACTACAACAAAAAAGGGACAAAGAAGCCACAAATTTGAGCATAACCTGTTAGAAACTATATAACAAGAAACGTAACAACAATTCACTAACTCAAGACCAATAAGAAGAAGAACAAACGCCCCAAAGAAAGGTAAAACTTCAATCAAACGCCACTCAGCTAATTCAGAGACAAGGAAGCAATTAATCGGAAGGACAGAAGCAATCGGAAACCATCACCGCAGATGCATCGAAATCAATATAAAATTGCAAATCCGAGCTCGTAAAACACTAAAATTCAATCTGAATCATAGAATTGAGCAGATTTTTGATACCTGGGGATTGAAGGAGAACACTGCGAAACCCGGAAGCCCTAATTTCGAAAGGAAAGGGGGAAGAAGAGGAAAGCGTAAGGTAGCAAAAGTCTGGTTTTCAAGAGTTTATAAATGGGCTTTCAGACAGGACCGACTAGATCCAACTGTAGTGATTTGGTGTTGTCTCTTAAACCAAAAGGGGATAAGTATCGATGTGACCGATATTTACCATTTTTGCAATCCGTTGGGCCTAAAATTAAATAAAACCCATTGAATTAGGTGTAAATTGTAAAATAAGATTTTCAGAACCAAGGAGCCAAGGAGGTTTGCAATTTTTGTATCTCTTGGTTATCTTCTTTGTTACACACTCTGATCACATTTGCTCAAGTTTATTTAAAACGGTATCCATACTAAACTATATAATAGTGATGCAAATTCATTATAACAGATTGGATCATCATCTAGTCTTTAAATGTAGCTAAAATACTTACAACATTTAAGATTAACATCTATTTTCTACTTTATGGAATAAAATTTTACCGACTCATGTTATAAACTATTCCCAGATGAACAAATCAAATTCTGCCTATAATGCTATTTTGTTTCTTTTTGTTGTTACAAGAAAAATTAGTTGATATTAGCTTAAAGTTTTTTTTTTTTTTTTTGTCGTCTTGAATAATATTGCAAAAAGGAACAGAGTTGTATGAAAGAAAAACATAGCATAAATCGAAAAACAGAGAAACCCAAAACAGAGGCCGATGACAAAACTAAAATCTACCTCGTCGTTCTTCTTCAATCCGGTTGTGTAACCATGCCGGACCTCCTCGTGCTAGGTAAGATGTAAACCGTCCTTCTCGTGTCACACTACAAGCAATCTCCTTGGCCAAAGAATTGGCTTTCGGTGAAGAGAGGTGAAACTTAACCTCCCGCATCACCCGTATTGCTTGTTGAATTTTGATAATCTGAGAACGGTATTTGGGGTACTCCTCCGGTCGAGCTATTGCGTCCAAAGCTGCTTTACAATCTGACCAGACTCCACAAGACTCTATACGCAAATCTTTCAAACTGCGGATGCACCAAAGAATGATATGTAATTCCGCAGCTATCCGGTTAACTATGGGAAGGAAAGCATCTCGGACATAAAATAAGACATCTCCCAGGTGATTGCGTAGGATCCAAGCTCCACCAACATGATAAAAATCTTTTAGCTTAAAGGTTTAATTTGAGTTTTTTTTTTTTTTTACATTTTACATTTTATTTTCCTAAAGCATTTTCACTATTTTTTATAATAAAATAAAGAAGATATATATATTAAATAGTTCATTTCATAAGGGGATTAAAAATACACATTTAATTAATCGATTAATTATAACAAAGAAATACAAATATATAATTGAAAGGAAAAAAAAATTACAACAAACATTTGCTTTCTTATTTTTTCTTAATTTTCACAACCAAAAAAAAAAAATTGTTTAAATCATCACCTCCGTTTGTTCTTGCTCCCAATCAACAAAGTGAAATAAAACAAAACCCTAAAGAAAAATCCCCAAGCAACAGTAATCCACAAACAATTCCATTTACTCAAATCCGTAATCCCTTGCTGCTTCAATATATCAATCCCCGTCGTCACACACGTCTCCGCCGTCACATTCGTCCCTAAAACACCGCTCATACTCTTCAACAGATTCAACTTCACGTCGTTCGGAAACTCCCCCAACGGCGAATTATCAAAAATCTGAACTCCTCTGACGAAACATTTCGTCGGATCTTCGAATTCGTTCTGCAACACTCCTTCGTAAGGGTATTTCACTAAGGAGATGTAATGGAACCAGAGCCAGTAAACAGGGATTCGATCTCTGGAGATGAAGAATCCGGAGAAGAGGAGGAAGTAAGCGAGGATCGCTACAACGATTGTGAATCCGAGCATTACGTTGGCGACGACGCCGGAGAGGAATGTTACGAAGGAGCTTCCGGCCCAGAATGAGGCGAGGATTGTGAGGAAGAAGAAGAGGAAACCACTTGTGCCTCCGGACAGACCAACGGCCCAGAATGTTGTGGCGGCGAAGCTTGCGGAGAGGAAGATTAAGGCAGGGATTGAGATTATGGATTGAGAGAGGACGTAGGAGGATCTCCGGTAAGCGTTGTAAGCTGTTTCTCTCATGAATATGTAACGTTCTTCTAGAAACACTGGGATTGCTTCTGCACATGTGTAGAATGTTGTTGACATTGCGAATGCGAAGAATCCTAAACGTTCTTGTGCTCCTTTTGGGGAATTGTCTAGGTTAGTGAACATTGTGGCTAGGATGATTCCGGTCACCATTACAGCTCCTAGTCGCATTCCGAGGAGCTCTGGTTGCCTCATTGAGTTTAGTATAGCGCGTTTGCCTATGACGATCATTTCGATCCAGAAAGGATTGGCGAATGTTTGGAATGATGGTGTTAGGTTTGATGAGTTGTTTGTTGCTCCAGAGACGAGTTTCCCTCTGGAGATACTCGCGGTTATCGCTTCTTTGAGAGATGCGTTGTTGTTTTTCTTGTTACCATTGCTATAGCTTGGTGATTGCGCTTGCTTTGCTCGCCATTTCTTGTGGAATTCGACAAGTGGCTTGGTTCCTTCTGCAGAATTTTCCAGCTCTCGGATGAGATCGAGAGCGAACTCTGTTTTGTTCTCGTTTTCAGGAATCGGGTGCTCGAACTCTGAGAAGAACTGAGGGAGATGTGTTGGTGAGCCACTGTAAACCGTGTTTCCCCTAGAAAGGAAGATTAACTGATCTAGCAAACCCATGATTCTGTAACTTGGCTGATGGATTGACATGATAACTATGCTGCCACTCTGTGCGATTCTCTGAAGCACTTTGATAACCATGTAGGCGCTCGTAGAGTCAAGCCCTGAGGTTGGCTCATCGAGAAAGAGGATGATTGGGTCATGGATTATGTCGTTTCCAATTGATACACGTCTCCTTTCTCCTCCAGACACGCCTCTGTGGCCTTCATCACCAATCACGGTTTTTGCAGCGCTCCTTAGGCCCAATTGGTCAATCAGAGCTTGAACCCGTGCTTTCTTCTTCTTCTTGGAGAGTGAACGAGGGAGCCTGAACTCTGCAGAGAACATTAGAGTTTCCTCCACGGTAAGCATCGAGAAGAGAAGGTCGTCTTGCATCACGTAAGCCGATATAACTTTCTGCAGTCTGGATTCAAGAACTTCACCGTTTAAGGTAATGGATCCCCTGAGGCTGTCTTTTGCGATCCGGTTAGCTAATGCATCGATCAGCGTTGATTTACCAGACCCCACTTGCTCCAAGAACCGCCAATCATCTCCCCTTCATGGGCTTCACCTGAAATTCCGTTCAATAGTATCTTAGTGTTCACCGAGGAACCGTTTCGTGACTTCCTGCAGCAAGCGAGGGGATTAAACTTCTTTTGGATCTTCACGCTGTAGGTCAAGTCGTTGAATGAAAGAACAAACGGGGAAGAAGATATAGAAGAAGCAGGAGCAGAGGTCCATGAATTGAAAGAGGATGCAGAAGAAGTGATTGGTGAGGCAATTCCTAGAGCCCGGCTACTTGCACTTTCATCATTCCTTGCATCCTCCACATTCATAAGATGCTCGGCGAATGTGACAGAGACTCTAGGCGTGTCTCTTGGACGACGTTGAGGCTCCATGGACATCGTGTTTACATAAAACAGAGGAAGATCATTGTTGCCGTCTACTCGTTTGGCCGGAGATAATTTTCCCAAGCCAGACATTGTTTCTGTATTTTTGTCTTAATCTTCTCAGGCTATATGAGTTATATAGCTCATACCCACAAAGAAGAAATGAATAGGAGGAATAAGAAGAGAGTATTATAAAGAGATATTTATTTTAATTATAAGAATGAAAGAGATACGAAATGGTCAATATAGTTGGTAATCTCTGTGTATCTAACGATAGCTTTTGGGTTTTGTATGTTTTGATGTAATGTAGAAAACCTAAAAGTAAATGGGTAGGTGAGAGGAAGTTGTACAAAAACCCCTTCTCAATTTTCTTCCTCATTATGTTTATGTCTATTTCTTGGGGCTTAAGGTAGTTTGAAAATTTGCTATTTTCTAGAGTTTTAAGTAATTATTTGGGTTTAGTTACACGGGTCTTAAGGGTTGAGAGTAACGTCCGTGCAAAATTAGATTTAACTGCTAGTGAGCAGCCGTCCAAATCGTGCCAAATCTGCAAACTCGTACCTATCTTATTAAACTAACGATATTAAATTGTCTTAATTTTTTATTCTATTAGTGTAATTTAGTATATCACCACTTCTCCCAAAACTGTCGTATCTTTTTTGACATCCGAAATTTTTCATAAATAATTTTTTTTTTGGAGAATAAGATGGTTGATATATTTTATTGTGAAATACCACAAAATAACATGCTTTTAGGGGATACTTAATTATATTTAGCAAAGAGAAAAAGTCACATTCCTATGTAATTCAGTACATGTCCTCCATAATCAATCGAACCAAAAAAGATGTTCAGAATCAATCACATACTAGATCATGTCCTTAAAAATGTTTTTAAAAAATAGAGGAAAATATTGAATTAAGCAACCAAAAATACAAGTTAAAATTGGATAAACCAAATATAGATCACTCCTCTGATTAGTCATTCTTACTCATAAGTCATAACTAACTGACTATATTAGATAATAAGCAAGCTTTTATGTGTAACATTATCACATAGGTATCCTGTGCAACATGGGCATATAGTAATTAATTAGTAACTAGGAAGTCACTGGAACATAAATGTGGACACGACTTCAATAGTATGAGTGGGCTACACGAAAACCAAAAATCTCACTAACGTGAAATAATAGGCATATAATACCCAGCAGAAATGCATAATATAAGCCTAACGTGGAGAAGTAATCATATAAACGTTTGGTATGGCTGTTATATCTGTTTTTTCAGGACTTTATACTATACGCTTCATTATATATGACCTAAATGATTCTATTTACCCAATCTTACAAGAAATCACATGACACACAGAAAAATATACATGTAATACTATATGTTTGTTTTATGACGCCTGTCCCTTTCAATTTTGTTTAATACCTAAAATAAATGTTGAACAAATTCTTATATTGTATATATAAACAAATGTTATACAAATGAGAACCACAGAGTTCCGATAGCTAATTTGGTCGAACAAGAATGTTCTTAATTAATTAGAAAGATTTGAGGCTGTTCCTGGTCGCTGGAGAATATGGTATAAACTTTCTAATATAACTAACTAAAAATATCCAAGAATGTCTGTTTTTGAATGATCCCTTGATTGTCCCTTATTATCGAAATTAGACATAGGTATTGTTTCTTGTGTAGTCACTAGCGGTATAGACACCGATTAGTGATTAAATCATATTCGTTTTGCTATCGTTAGCAATAGTGACAATTCGTTATAGCGACGACAGTATATTGCATCGACTTAGTTATATAATTTGTTTTGTAGTCCATAAAGACAATAGGTAATTTAAAATTTGAAGCAAAAATTTCTAGTAACCGGTTTTTTTTTTTTTTGTTAGTCACCACTCACCAAAATATGTTGTTGGACCAACAACTACGAAACGAATAAAATTTTGTTGTAATTGATTGCTAGCAACTGTAAACCGCAAACAAATTAAACAAAACTATATATCATATAAATTTTGCATAACTATGATTTGTTTTATCAAAATATATAACTTTTAAGTGAAATTTTAGATCAAGCTGCAATACTAACTAATCAAAATAAAAGGTTCAATTTGATAAAGAAGATGTGTGGTCGTTGACAAAATAAAAGATATATGCTCTCTGACGTTAATGGTCTCATCATGCGAATATTACCTTTCAAAATCTAAAAACCTTTTGAGCATAGATTGCTAGATTAGGATGTATAAAAAGTCAATGCTCAGAAGCTGAAATCACAATTACCGAAAAAAGCAAAACATGTAGCAAACACTTTATAACTTATTCACATAGAGCGCTTGGAAGATACCATTCTAAGCTAAGTGTTTGTTGTGCTTGAGTCTTACAAAACTGAATTTCATTATAGTCATTCTTGTAAAGGATAATCAACAAAACAGAGACATGGGCTTCACTGATCCACCAAAGCCCATCAAGGATTCAAATGATAAAGCCTCTTTAGACTCCAACGGTAACAGAGCATCATCATACAAACAATGTGCTCAGCTCCTCCGTACAGTCAAAGCAGTCGCACCAGCTCATCATACAGCTCACACTATGATCCAAATGAAGAATAGATTCGCTCCTCTTGGATCTACCATCATGTGCAGATGATGACACTTGTCAGTAATCAAGTCCTATGATTGTAACCTTAGCTTTTGCTATAAATAGGTATGCTATGTAATTAGATGAGATAAGATTGGAAAAAAAGTTAAAAGCCTTTCTTCTCTATTTTACTAGGGTTTCCCCTTTGTTTTTCATGGTATCAGAGCACTGGTAATACGATCCATGGCTACTGATATTTTTCCTTCCGCTCCTTTTTCTATTGCTCAAGTTATGACTCTCAAACTTACAGAGTCCAACTACTTGTTATGGAAAACTCAAATTGAGTCTTTTCTTGCACCACAAAAGCTACTGGGCTATGTCAATGGTGCTATCCCTCGTCCGCCAGCTACTGTGTTGGTTAACAATGTTGAATCTCCAAATCCAGAGTTTACACAGTGGGTTCAGTATGACCAGCTTGTCCTCGCTTGGATCTTTGGTTCTCTGTCTGAATCTGCTTTGAGAGTGGTCTATGGGATGCACTCTGCTCATGAGGTATGGTCTGCTCTTGCCAAACAATTTAATAGAGTCTCTACCACTAGGAAGTATGATTTACAGAAAAAGTTAAGGTCTTGTCTTAAGTCTGGTAAAACTATGGAAGAGTATGTTGGTGAAATGAAACAAGTGTTTGATCAGCTTCACTCTATAGATTTTCCTATGACTGAACAAGAAAAAATCTATGCTTTGCTAAGTGGTTTGGGAAAAGAGTATGAGCCTGTAACTACTGTTATTGAGCATTCTATGGACACACCTCCTGGTCCTTACTATGAAGATGTGGTTTTCAAGCTCATTGCTTTTGATGATAAGCAACAGAGTTACTCTTCTGCTCCTGAGGTCACTCCTCATCTGGTTGTTCACACTGAAAAGAGCTACTATGACAAAGGTGGTTCAACCAACAGGGGAGGACGCTCTGGTAATCGAGGAAGAGGCAACTACTCTACAAAAGGTCGTGGCTTTCAACAACATGGCAATGGTCAGAACAATGATTCCTCTCGCCCAACTTGTCAGATATGCGGGAAATATGGTCACAGTGCTTTCAAGTGTTACAATCGTTTCAATGAATCTTACTCTCAGCCATCCCTACCAACTGCTATGGCTGCTCTGAGAATCTCTGATGAAGAACATCGCACTGGCAATGACTGGCTCCCAGACACAGCAGCTACTGCACACATCACCAACTCTGTCAATAATCTGCAGCAGTCTGAGCCTTATCAAGGACATGATTCTGTAATGGTTGGGAATGGTGACTTCTTGCCAATAACTCACATTGGTACTATACCTCTTCAGACACTGTCAGGTAAACCTTTGCCGCTTAATGATGTTCTTGTCTGTCCTGATGTTGCTAGGAATCTTCTTTCTGTTTCATAGTTGTGCTCAGATTACCCATGCTCCTTTAAATTTGACTCGGATGGTGTGCGTGTAAAGGACAAGCAAACAAAGCAGCTCCTCACAGTCGAACGCAGGGATAAGGATCTCTATGTGTTGGAAAATCCTGCATTCACAGCCTTCTATTCAACAAGACAACACTCCACCAGTGATGAAGTATGGCACCAAAGATTAGGGCATCCACATGCAGAGATTCTTCAACACCTATCTAGAACAGAAGCTATATCAGTGAATAAACGCACCAACAAGTTGTGTGAGTCTTGCCAGCTTGGAAAGAGTGCTCAACTTCCTTTTTCTTCTTCTATTTTTGTAGCTACAAAGCCTTTAGAGAGATTACATTGTGACTTATGGGGACCTGCCCCAGTTTGTTCTTCTCAAGGGTTTAAATATTATGTCATTTTCATTGACAATTTCTCTCGTTATTGCTGGTTTTATCCATTGAAGAATAAGTCTGATTTCTACTCAGTTTTTCTCTTGTTCCAAACCTTTGTTGAGAATCAGTTAAATAAGAAAATCAAGATATTTCAGTGTGATGGGGGTAGTGAATTTGTAAGTAATCAATTTGTTGCTCATTTGGCACAATGTGGGATCAAGCAGTTAATCTCATGTCCTCATACGCCGCAACAAAACGGTCTTGCTGAAAGAAAGCATAGGCACTTAACAGAGTTAGGTCTCAGCATGTTGTTTCATGGGAAGGTTCCACAGCAGTACTGGGTTGAAGCCTTTTTTACTGCAAACTACCTGAGTAACCTTCTACCTACAACTGCTCACAAGCCTCTAAAGAGTCCTTTTGAAGCTTTCTTTATGCAGAAACCTGATTATTCAGCATTAAGGACGTTTGGAAGTGCATGTTATCCTACTCTGAGGGCTTATGGTAATAACAAGTTTGAGCCAAAGTCTCTGAAATGTGTTTTCATCTGCTATAATGATAAATACAAAGGTTATCGGTGTGTCTATCCTCCTACATGTAGAGTTTATATTAGTAGACATGTTATTTTTGATGAGCAGGTCTATCCTTTTGCAGAAGATTATGCTCAGTTTCATGCTGCAGCCAAGACCTCTATTCTCTCATCCTGGCAACAAGGTGCATTGCCTCCACTGCATACTCCAAATTCAGTTTCACAAGGTAATACTGAATCAGTTGAAATCCCTGTTTCAGTGATACCTCTAATAACAAATCCACATCAGGAGCATCCTACAAATGCAGAACCTGCAATTACTGTACCAGATGCTACCTCTCCATCAACATCAAATGTAGACACTTTGTTCACTGATGCTGATTTTCCTCCACTGCCACCTGTTGTCAATGAACACTCTATGGTCACCAGAGGAAAAGATGGCGTCAGAAAGCCTAACCCCAAGTATGTAATGCATACTACACCTGTCATTGTCAAGGAACCCAAAACAGTGGCCTCTGCTCTCAAACATCCCGGATGGACTGCTGCAATGGGTGAAGAAATCGAGTCTTTTGTTGACACAAAGACTTTCTCTTTGGTTCCTTATCGGCCAGATATGAACATTCTTGGTTGTCGATGGGTTTTCAGAACAAAACTTAATGCCGATGGTACTCTTGACAAGCTTAGAGCACGTCTTGTAGCCAAAGGCTATGATCAAGAAGAAGGTGTAGATTTTCTTGAGACCTTCAGCCCTGTTGTGAGGACTGAAACGGTGCGTCTTGTTCTACATGCTGCTACTGTTTTGAATTGGGAAATCAAACAGCTAGACGTCAAAAACGCCTTCTTGCATGGAGACTTATCAGAAACAATATACATGAATCAACCTCCAGGGTTTCATGATCCAGAAAATCCTGCTCATGTTTGGAAACTACACAAAGCAGTCTATGGTTTAAAACAAGCGCCAAGGGAATGGTTTAATAAGTTCAGTACCTTCCTTCTTCAGTATGGTTTTGAATGCAGTTTAAAGGATCCGTCTCTTTTTGTTTATTACAGAGATAATGAGCTTATCATCCTCTTACTTTATGTGGATGACATGTTATTGACGGGAAGCAGCTCAGAATTAATAGCCAAGCTTCTGCAGTCTCTCAGTACAGAGTTCAGAATGAAGGATATGGGTCAACTCAGTTACTTTCTTGGTATTCAGGCTCACTATCACTCCAAAAGTCTGTTTCTCAATCAACACAAATATGCAGAGGACCTCCTTACCACTGCAGGCATGACAGATTGTGCCCTAATGCCCACACCACTCCCTCTTCAGCTCAACAAAGTTGCTGGTCAAGATCAACAGTTCGATAATCCAACTCTTTTTCGAAGTTTAGCAGGAAAGTTGCAGTATCTTACCCTTACAAGACCAGAAATTCAATTTGCAGTCAATTATGTCTGTCAAAAGATGCACTCTCCAACTCTAGCTGACTTCAATCTTCTCAAGAGAATCATAAGGTACATTAAAGGAACTCTGGATTATGGGATCTCTCTCACACCTGACACTGATTTCACACTAAGGGCGTATAGTGACAGTGATTGGGCTGGTTGTCAAGACACTAGAAGGTCTACAGGTGGCTTTTGTACATTCCTAGGGACTAACATTATCTCTTGGTCTGCAAAACGTCAACCAACAGTCTCCAGAAGTTCAACTGAAGCTGAATATAGGTGTCTTTCAGATACTGCAGCCGAAATCATTTGGCTAAAAGATCTGCTACTCAACATTGGTATGCCTCTCTCTCAAGCTCCAGAGTTATATTGTGACAATCTATCAGCGGTTTATCTCTCTGCTAATCCTGCTCTGCACAAACAGTCAAAGCATTTTGCTACTCACTATCATTATGTCCGAGAACAAGTTGCAGAGGGTACCCTTATTGTTCATCACATTCTGGGAACTCATCAATTAGCTGATATCTTCACGAAGTCTCTTCCAGTTCAAGCTTTCTGTAATCTAAGGTACAAACTTGGTGTGACTTCTCCACCCACTCCAAGTTTGAGGGAGGATGTAAAGGATACTCAACAAAACAGAGACATGTGGCTTCACTGATCCACCAAAGCCCATCAAGGTTTCAAATGATAAAGCCTCTTTAGACTCCAACGGTAACAGAGCATTATCACACAAACAATGTGCTCAGCTCCTCCGTACAGTCAAAGCAGTCGCACCAGCTCATCATACATCTCACACTATGATCCAAATGAAGAATAGATTCGCTCCTCTTGGATCTACCATCATGTGCAGGTGATGACACTTGTCAGTAATCAAGTCCTATGATTGTAACCTTAGCTTTTGCTATAAATAGGTATGCTATGTAATCATATGAGATAAGATTGGAAAATAAAGTTAAAAGCCTTTCTTCTCTATTTTACTAGGGTTTCCCCTTTGTTTTTCAATTCTCACGTACACGGGATAGAATATGATTATCAATTATCAAATTAAAACACCTACAAAATAAGCAAACGTCTTAAATTTATTCTCTGTTATATCATTTAAATGTCTTCTCTCGGCCCAAATTCTAATTTTCAAGTGGTACTACAAATACTCTATCATCATCAGTTGCTACCAATTGACGAACTTCTCTTATTATACGACAACCACATGCATAACAGTTACTTTTAAGCATTGTTACGATAAGATAAGGAAAATATACACAAGTGAGTAATACTGCATTAATTGATAGATTCTCCTACAGCCATCGATTTTTTTTGTGCATGTAAGTTATAACTATAAATAAGCATAATAAAATCTATTTCATGCATCGATCCAGTTATTCTGGTTTAGCGGGGTTTTTATAGTCCTCATCTCTCCTTTACGAAGTTTATTATCCTCCCAAAGACTTCACTTGAGTTAAGTGGTATTGTTATAGGGACTAGGGAGCATTGTCGTCAATATTGTTCTGCTTGGAGCAGAAGCGAGAGGTATGTTGTTCAAGACGGGCCCTGTTAAGCAAATAGTTGACCGTTTGACTCTAGAGGCATTGTTTCCTCCTTGTGGTTTCAGCAAGGACTACGGATTTGAAGAACTCGGTTTTATCGATTGTCCGTGTTTATATTCTTCTTTGGTAGAACTCGTGAATTCACCCTTATCCCTAAGTCTATATTTGAGCTTTGTTGTTATTTTTAGCTTGCCCTCTTACTCGATCACTTTGTTGGTCATTCTATTAGATGTTTCGGATCTTTGTAACATTGTTGTATCTTCTTTTAATGGATGTTAAACTTCTGATGAAATGCTAAGTTTGTCCCCAAAAAAAAAAAGTAGTACTTGAAATATAGTTAAGACTTATTAAACTTATAGCATGTTAGCTAGCATCAAAGACATCTAAACTATGAATTGCTTAAGGCTGCTACGGCTACAACTGACCAACACTAATCAATATACTATTATGTTGTTGCCTCCAAGGCTCCAACATCATCAATCTATGCATACAAAAATGTTTTGGTAGACTTATAATTTGTTTGCTATAATTTTGACCAGACTTTAGAAGTATGTGTTAATTTATGATTAAGGCATACTTGGTAGATATAAGTCTGCTATGACTACGACAAACTTGCTTGATTCTTCTTTGATTTCGGTAGACTTTAATTAATTACGTAATTGTGCTATGATCACGACATACTTACTTAAAAACTCTATGCATGGGAGAGTTATAGCATTTTTTTTTGCTATAACTTAGACAAAAATAGTCAAATAACCCCACATATTTTTCGAAGATCAACACAGTATATGTGACTATTCGTCAATAACATACAAAAATTGGCCAAAAACTACATGTGTAAGATTGTAACCATGACAACAAAAACCGGCTAGTAAATTTGTGGCATATTCAACCACGAAAATGTCATCAAAACAACCATATATGATAATATGAATTTTGCTGTAAAAATAATTGGTTTTTTTTTTCTTTGTAACTAAGTTATTTGAGTGAAAAAAAGTTTGATGGGTTGTATCTTATTTTAGCTATCTAAGAAAATGTATTATATAAGATTATTTTTTGATATTAACAGCAGATTATGTAAGGCAATTTTTTCTATCTTATATATCTTAAAAGATAATATTTTTGAAAGAGAAAAAAAATCTATTTATAATAAGCCACAATTGGCGTAAAATAAATGCAAAATAACAAATTGGATTAGAATAATTTGGTAATTATTCAATAATTATTAAACAAGTCCAAATTGAACACCTTAAAATAAATAAAGGTCATCAAAAAAAAAAAAAAAGACACATAGGAAAATGTTGAAAAGAACACGCTGCGTCTGACTTGTTCTCCAATCTCTCGCATTGTTGTGCACTCTGTTTTGTTTTAATGTTTTCTCTCCATGCGATCTTATTTTTCTCCAACCAGTAATATCGTTAAAAAACCAGAACAACGAGACCCTAATTTTAGCCAAATTCAAAAATCAAAATCCGATCATCGACAACTTGTGAATTTTTGGAGAACAAAAGAAGAATCTCGACGATGTCGTGGTTGAGATCGGCGGTGAACAAAGCAGTAGAAGTCGGCGGGAAGAACAATATCACCCGCACCGTTCGCAATTACGCTGATTCCGTCGTGCTTACCGCCGGCAATGCCGTTTCCGAAGGCGCCAAACTCATCCAGGATCGCATCGTACGTTATCTCTTATCTCGTCTCCTTATTAAGATTGCGATTCTAATCTCCGATGTATGTGTTTAAAATGTAGGGATCGAGGAATGTGAAGAGCTTTAGTCTCGCGGTGAAGAGATTAGAAGAGGTTTCGGTTTCTTCGAGAGGCGGCGAGAGAGTGCAGTTGTTGAGAAGATGGCTTGTTGCTTTGAAAGAGATTGAGAGAATGTCTTATTCTTGTTTCGACAATAACAATCACAAAACCGATGATCATAATCAACCTTATTCAGAAGAAGCTAAAGATTCTCCTAAAAACTTCAGCACCGTGAGTAATCCAACAATCTGCATGTCTTTGGTCATGGCTCGATCATGTTGGCTAATAAATTTGAGAAATTGTATAGGTTTATTACGTTGATCCTGGTCTTCCCGGTGAGCCAATGACTTTCCGCGATGTGTTTCTTCATAGCGAGGCGCTTGAAGGGATGGTGTTGTCTATGGTAAGTTAGATATACTGCAATTGTGTGTCTGTATTGCAATAGTGATCATTGGTTAACTCTTTTTTTGTGAATCAGATTTTGGAAGCACCCAATGAGGAAGAAGTCCAGCTGCTTTTGGAACTGTTTGGGTGATGTTTTCACTTCCATTGAAAAAACTCTGTTTCAGTTACTTTAAGAGAAAGTGAAGCCTTGCATATCAACTCAAATGGTCATGGTTGATATATACAGGCTCTGTTTGTCAGGAGAGAAGGAAGTTCATGAAGCAGTGATTCAAAATGTGCAGGACTTAGCAATGGTGTTTTCGAAATACAAGGATGAAGTTCTGGTAAGGATGTTGCTGGATTTTGCAAAACAAGTGTTCTGTTTCCTAGACTCTGTTCCTTTCAGTCTTGGATTGTTTGACTAGATAGTCTTATAACACACATGTTCTTGGCTTGCACCATGTAATGCCTTCTTATGTCATTTTCTAGGCAAAGCGCGAGGAACTGCTTCAATATGTCCAAGGTGCTATTGGAGGGTTAAAAATCAGTGCTGATCTTGCAAGGTATACTTGGATCAGAACCCTTTTACAAGATCCATGATTGTTCAAGTCTTAAGATTTTACTTGTTTTGTTTCGGTTCTCGTTTGTAACTGGCTCAGAATAGATATTGAAGCCCATAGTCTGATGGAGAAACTCGATAAGACAAAAGTCAAGGTTCTCGAGCATGCTTCAAATGAAGATGCTTCAAAAACTGCTGCATCAACAGAGGTGATATTTTCTCTCCTAATTTCTACTTCCACATTGTTCACTCTAAGCTTGATTGCATTAGATTTGGTCTCAGATTTCCAACAGTTGTTAACTTATCTTGTATAAGAGAGCGCGTAAACTGTAATATTTCGATTAGATTTTCAAGAATATAACAAATGGTAGAAAGTACTGTGAGGTTTCTAGGAAAATCTTTATTCCATTGTTTTGTTTCCCAAGTATTTTCATGATTTATGTCAACACATCCCTTGGTCAATCCCTGTGAGATGTACTGAAAGTTTGGTGGTCTTTGCAGGCTCTCCGGGAAATTCTTGAGCAAGTTCGCACTTTTTCAAAACTAGAAGCACTCTTGCTTAGGAAAAAATCATTACGCAATGGTGATTCCCTTCAACGCCACAGTGAGAAGGTGAGAAACTGCAGACAATCCTGAACATTCACCATTATTGTTGGTTTGTTCTTATTTGTTTATTAGCTTCTTTTTTTTTCTCAAAATTTTGGAAATACGAAGATCTATTAAGTGAATTCTTGCTAAGATTCACTATGTATCTTGCAGGTCGATAAACTGAAAGTTCTGTCAGAATCCTTACTCAATTCTACCTCGAAAGCCGAAAAGCGAATAGTGGATCATAGGTGAGAAAATGTAACTTGGCAATCTCAAATTTTATCTACAATCTTTACTACCATAGTTCAGAGCCATCTTTTTCCATATGACAAAGCAGAAGCCAAAAAGAAGAAGCTCTAAGCTACCGAGTTTCTAAAACTACTGAAGTTGGTCAGCTGGAGAAGGTTTGCAGCCCCTAATCTCTTTGGCCTTGTTTATGAGATATTGGCTTAGTACTGGTCTGGTACATTTTCTTATTAAGGGCTGAGTACAAATGTGATTTCCAGGATGTAGCTGCAGAATTAAAAAAACTTGAGATTTTGAAGGATGATCTTGAAGCTGAGCTGAAAAGGGTAACTTTCACAAGAACTTTATTCAAAAGAAATTTAGTGAATTGGTAGAGATTTAGATTTGTAGGTCATATTACAGAGTTCACATGTATTTTGAAGGTCAACACCTCAATAACATCTGCCCGGGCTCGCCTTCGCAATGCCCAAGAAGAAAGAGAGCAGTTCGATAATGCGAGTAACGAAATTCTTATGCACCTGAAGTCAAAGGTACTTAACTACTTGTCCTTCCCCCTTGTATTAGCCTATAATAATATATAGTTTGTGATGTTTGGCTGGCATATGTTGTAGGAAGAAGAGCTGACTCGTTCGATAACTTCATGCCGAGTAGAGGCAGATGTTGTAAATAAGTGGATCAAATTTTTGGAAGATACCTGGATTCTCCAGTCTAAATTTTCTCAACAAAAGGAAAACCAAGTGAGGTATGTCTTGTCTCCACTATCCAAAGATCTCAGCAATTATGTTGATTCCTTAATTACTTTGCGTTAAATCTATCTGTTGCCATTCCTTCCACCATGGATCGATACTCAAGTGGTGAGATGGAGAGATATAGTGACCATTTCATCGACCTGATTGTTCAACTCCTATCTTTCTACAAGGTAATGTATTATGATACAGTAGAGAAATTGTATACATTTAAAAAAAAAAAGAAAAACTGATTCCAATTCCTATCATGACTGTAAACCAAAGAGTAAAAGTATCTCACATTCATATTTTAAATATCAAATCAGGAACAATTGGATCCATATATACCGAAAATCCGAGGAGTCGTGGAAAGTTTGGAACCAAGTAAAGGGTAATATATATATGATCACTTCTCTGTTCTTGCAAATTTTATTTGACACTAAGTTAGGCTGAAAGCTATAGCTTATCTGCTTATGGGGAAATATTAGGTTAGAAGCAGAGAAAATCACAGACAACAAGGATACAAAGCCATTTGATTCTAGAAAACAGCTTGAGAAGGAGTATCTGGACCTCGAAGCTAAGGTAAAAATGGCTTTACGAAATAGAAATCTAGATCACCCTTATCAATGTGCATAATAGAACAGAACATTCCTAAGCTTGTGGCACAAGTTTCTACTCTGCCCTTCCTTTTCCATAACAGCTCTTCTGATTATTTATTAGCTTTTAACAGTTTGTAACAACATTAAGTGTGGTGGATGCGATGAAAAAGCCATTCTATTCACAAACAGAAGGTATCTCCAGGTAAAAGCTACAAAAACATACCCGTTCTTTTGTAAAAACTATAGTCAAGATCTTACTTCACTTTTGTTTTAACCGTTCTTGGTGTTCTTTGGATCCAGGAAAGACGATAAAAGAGTGAAAGAACTATTTGAGGTATTGGACAAAACAAAACAAGAGTTTGAGGCTATCGAACGCCCGCTTTTGGATATTGAGTCTCCTTCTAGAACCTCATCATCTTCACGCTCACCGTCCCTGAAAATGACGCATGAGACTCCACTTACCGATACAGTCCTGAAACTTTCCGGTAATGATGATTCACCAGACAGTAAAAAAGGGTCTTCAGAGAAGGAAGAAGACCCGGCAAAGAAACAACTGGAGTTGGAACTGGACGTCGACGGAGAAGAGTTCTTGGCAGATGAAATCAATGACTGGGAATTCGACGCTCTTGATGAAACTCTCACCTCAAAAACCAGTAGTTGATCTCCCAAATTTTGCAATGGTAAGCCACATTACAAGAAGCTTTCAAATTCACATGTTTTTGGGTAATAGACATTGTAGATGTTAACGTTAGTTACATTTTATTATGTTGTTGTTGTTGTAGGAGATGATCGTTGGAAGAGGAGAGTATATCTAATTACTATCTGACTAAAATGAATCGGAGTTTCCAGAGTATAAACCATAAAAGGACATTGTAATTAAGTTTATTTCTTCTTTTTGAACCTATAATATGAAATATGATCAAGTGTAGATAATAATATAGCCACCCAATAAGTTTTGTATATTACTCTCACCTCTCCCGGCATATTTTTTGGCCTTTTTCGGCCGGAGATAAGAATTAGTATATATTTATGTTTTCATTTTTGTTCCTTTTTGATATTTTTTTAAGTAGACAAATATCAATGCATGATGACGGTAATTCATGTTTTGCCAAGAAATATTTCCCTAGAAAAAAAATTGTGCTTGGCATATTATATTGGTTCAAAATTTGAATGGGAAATGCATTCACTGTGATCATCAGTACATTCAAATGATATAAATGCATGTTACCTCCATACAAAACAATGCTTTTATTGCTTATTGAGCGCACAAAAAAAAAAAGTTTGCACATTTCTTTTGTCGTGCCAATGCCAACGCCCACCACTTCAAAAAATATACGTATAATATACACATTCGAATTTTTCTTAGTTAATGATTGCTTTTAAGTTAAAATCTTTGCCATTTGATAAAAACAACAATTTTCTAACTATATATCTTGTTTGCACTGACACACACCTTGTTTGCTTCAGCTGGATCACAGATCCTTCAAATGGAGTATTTTTAAAAAAAAAAAAAGTCAGACAAGTCATGAGATCCGATTTAAGTTGATTGACATATTTTTGGTTTGAAACTACAAAAGCTGCCGAATGGTTTTTGTTGTTATCATTTGGTGTCTTGGCTTAGTCCTACCTGAATAGTACAATTTCCTTATATTTTTAACATTATTTCAAGAGGTTCAAATTCGAATTACGTGGTAGCTAAAGATATGATGAATGCACAGAACAATTTCATGTCTACTTGTTGTTAGAAGAAGTAAATAAAACTATAAGAAAAATAAAAACAGGTAGGTCCACATTTTTTATGAAGTGTGGTGGTCTTATGGTGTGCATATGTTTTTGACTCAGAGAGAGGCTTCCCACACTCATTCCATTAACTCAAATTAGTGGGTTCTAAAAAGTAATTAAGGATTTGTTTACAAGTTCATCTAAATCTTATTCCCACTTTGTTTCTTTGTTATATCTTTTCAATCCTATACTCTCCTTTCTTTACTTATTCAAACATATATGTATAAGTTAGAGAAATTTCGGATTTCTGATTGTGTTGTCGTTGTCATTATTTTTAATTTACACATAGTGTGGGATATTGAAGAAAAAAGTTGAAAGTGTAGTTGTTCTCATCATTCTACATCTTTACCACACTTATGTATATGTTAAATCTCAGAATGCTAAAATTATAAAAATTCTTGCTGGAAAAGAAGTTAGTATAAATTTTACTAAACAAATAAAATGTCATTGGCATTTACTTTGTGAGGTGTTTCAATGATTGAAACAGAGAAGAACTAACTCACTCTGCCTTTTTAGGTACTTCGCTGTGTACGACGACAGAGTTCCCACTCCAATACCAACTAAGACATCATTTGTACGGAGTTACCAACTAAATTGTACAATTACACTAAACCTTCCTTTCTTTTATGATGAACTATTCGTTATTAGTGGATGAAAAAAAAAAAAGAACTATTCGTTATTAGTAGGTATTCGAAATATATATAAAATTCACCTACTGATCATAATATTGACCATGCTAATCTTTATGTATTGTTATAATTTTACCGAACATTCTGAAGGAACGTGCACATAATATGTTATTCCTTAGAAATAGTATTCGGTTAAGTGGTCTTTAAATACTTTAAAATTGCATGTAACCGATTTGACCAAAATTCCAACCTCTAATAATCTAATGTGTAAATACGACGAGGTACAAACCCCCTTTTTTTTTTTTTGTCAAACAAGTACAAACTGCATAAAATCAATTTTTCTTGACTTCATTTATGTACGATCTTATTTCTAAATTCGTTACTCAGTAAAAAAAGAAAAAGGAAAGTATATAAATCTTACATATGTGATTATTATTAGGGAAATTGAACAGACTATACCTCGAAGAGTCGTTATTTAGGGCCCGAAAAAAGCTACTATTTGGCTGGAACTGTATATGGGGAAATTGCGCATGTACCCCTATATAGCGGGAAGATCTTTTTATACTGTTTGAAATATATTGTGTCAGACGGCCGTATTAAAATCTTTAGTAGATCTTTATTTGTATGCGCGTGTTGTTTTTTTTTGGTTTTTCTTTATTTAATTGGTCTTGGGGAAACGAGTCATCGTTATCCTTTTTCTTTCATAAGGAGAGTCGCATCCCTTTTTTGTCTTAGTAAAACACATTGTTTTTCAGAGAATCGAAGCGCTTTCGTCAGCCTATCTTCTGTGTTGTTTCAATTCGCCGTAGTAAAATTCTCTTTGTCGCAGAACCGGAGTAAATTTCCTATCTATACTGCTGTCTAGGTTTTTTCGGAGTCTGATAAGATTTTGTTATATGATTGTCTAACTGCGGCTCACTTTTTTCTTGTTAGATGCGAGAGATTGAACTTCCGAATCGGTTGATCGCTGCTGGAGAAGAACCCCTTGGGGAAAGAGTTAATGTGTACCACAAAATCAAAACACTATGCGGCATTATTGAAGCTTTGGATGACGAAGAACGTGAGTACATTGCGGGTACTTCGCTTGGAGGGATTTTGGATTTTCCTAATAAGCCGTCGTGGTCTGCGAGTTTTGGTATTTTCCTTTTGAGTCGCCAATTGGATGTAGCGAAACCCAATGAGATTTGGGTTGTATACGCCGGCACGCCTGTTCGTTTCTCGCTGCGGGAGTTCAAACTTGTTACTGGTCTTCCCTGTGGTAAGTACCCGTCTCGGAAAAAGAAGAAGATAAGAGGGACGGCTGGGAAAAAAATTCCTTATTACAGCACTTTGTTTGGGCTTGAAGAAGACGTGACAGTGGAAAGGGTTGTCACGATGTTGAAAAGGAGGATTGTCTCTGATAGAGACGTAAGGCTGAGATACGCGTGCCTGGCCATTGTTGATGGGTTTCTTCTTCCTACCTCTCATTACCCCAAAATAGTGAAGGAACACGCTGAGATGTCTGAAGATTTGGAGGGTTTTCTTGCTTATCCTTGGGGGCGGATGTCGTTTGAGATGATGATGACCTCAATTAAAGAGAGGGAAGTTGAGCAACTCGCTACTACTTGTGTCGCTGTTCAGGGCCTGTTATACGCTCTCCAGCTTGTTGTTTTGCAAGCTGCTCCCGCTATTCAGGAAGGCCCGTTGATGGATGAGGTTGTGGGGACCGACTCTGATGTAGATGAAGCTGTTGAAGTTGCTCCTCGTCAGTTGGTTCCCCTGATGCTTGGCAATGCGAAAGAGTTGGATGGTAACTGCTCGGTAAGAAATCTACCACCCGATAATTATATTATCTTGATATCATTTTTGTTAGCGTTTCTAATCTTCATCTCCGATATGTTGTACTACGCAGACGTATGTGGAGCCTATCATTTGCCCTGACGTGGAGATGAACCCGGAAGAAGATTTAAGCTGGTCTGATGATGAGGAAGATGTGAGGGTTGATAATATCGTCAAGTTAGTTGGCGAAGGGATTACTTTTCGCAATGAAATGTTTACTGGGGGATGTATACCATCCGAGGTGGAAGTGGGGCCAAAAAAGGTTAAGAGGGGTGGCAAATCCAAAATAGTTCGTGGTAGGAAGCCACAAAACCAAGGGAGGAACCCGGTTGGTCTACGAAGGAAGCATCAAAGTCCCAATTTAGAGGAAGGTCAAGGTTCTGGTCATGTAGCGAAAGATGATTTGTCTCGATTGCTCGATGACAAACTCGACGGCGTAGAAAAAAGGATTATTCAAGGGGTGATTAATTGGTTTGTCAGGAATACTGTTATTGACGTTGACAATTCTAAAACCCCGGCGACATCAGGAGACCCCGTTCCTGCTGATAAGTTGAAACAATCTGCTGCTGGGAAAAATGTGAATTCTTCCCCTGTTCACGCCTCTGCTGCTCATGCTATGTATGATTCTTTTCCAGCTGGTGAATATAATATCCGGTCTTCCACCCCTGTTGACGTGATGGCTGGCGTTGAAGATATAGTGAGTTTCTACAATTCTAATAACGTCGGTGGTGATGGCAATAACGTGGCTGGTGTGCCTCCTAACCTAGATAATGTAATGGTTAGTTTATAATAGCGTTCTGGCGTTATTTTTAATATGTTCTGAAATTTCGAGTTTTGAAATTTAACAGTGTTTTATTGTTGGCAGAATGAAAACGAGAAGACTATGCCACCTCCCGGGAAGCCTGCTGATAATGTTAATGTTAGTTGTTAACATTAAAACACTGATCACTTGTTTCTTATCGTTTTGGTTGGTCTCGTCATTGTGAAGCCATTTTTGGCGATTGCATTCTGCCCTTTTTTATTCATTTTTGCTTGTGTTGCTCTCTTAATCAATTGGTAACGCATTATTTATTTTTGTAGGGCCTATTGCCTGAGTTGTCTTCTTCCATTCCAGACAGCAGCATGCAGGTTACGTAGTATAGTTAAGTTTTATGTATTAGATATCTATATGTTTACCTGCTAACGACTAATATGTGATTGTGAATTATTAGGGTGATGACATGGAGACATCGTATCCCAGAGAGTCGGAGGTAAGTTAGATAGGAAATTTCGTCTGGGGAGTACCATTTTCAGATTATCCGTTTCATAAATTTCTTATTCATATCTTAATTGTTTCAGTCGGGGAGTGAGACTACTCGTGGAAGTCAGGAAGAGGTTGATAATAATGAAGTTACCAGCTAATTTCTTTATCCGTTATATCTTTCTCAAACGAATATATGCATCAAGTTATTGTAATGTTGTTACATTTTTGCTTGTTAGGCTCTCAGACCCCTCCATTCTGATTTGCCACCTACTACAGATGCTGATGTTAGTTAAATGTGTTTTATATTTTATTTGTTTAATATAGTAGTTTAGCAGCTAAGTATTATATGTGGCTAGCTAATATTTAATTCCCTTTCCTTTCTGAAGCCTGGGGATACAAATCTCCCTGCTTCTTTGTCCCCAACATTACCTGTCCTCCCCGATGGCAGTGGTGCGATTGTGGGAGCTTCTGATTCTGTCTTGTTAATGGTTGATCTTCATCTTTTTTTTTTTTTTTTTTTCTTTTGTTTGGTGGTTTTTCTGATTCTGGAGCCGAGTTTTCTCAATTTTCTCCACGCTTCCCCAGGTCAACAACTCTGCTGAGGCCCTGGACCATCGAGCTCACGAACAGGTTTTTCCCTTTTTTCTTAACCTTTCTATTCATTTTTGTACCCCCTTCGTTCTTATTTAGCTGGTAAGATCGTTATCATTCATTTATTTTTATTTATTTTATTCTTTCTTCCAGGCAAACAGCAGTCCTTTGGAATCAACCTCTGCAGTCGAGGAAGAGAAGGATTCTGATCAGGTCAGTAGTTTCTTCTCTTTCACTAACTTGCATTTTGGCAAACCCTTATCACGTGATTTCAATTTAAGGATTTCACCAATTAGTAACCGTTGCTTTAGCAGGTAAGATTGGTATCATTCATTCTCTTTTAATTATTTTATTCTTTCTTGCAGGCCAACAACAATCCGGCAAAATCAACCTCTGTAGGCGAGGAACAGAAGGATTCTGATGAGGTTAGATATTTTTGCCCTGTCACAGATTTAATTTGGTAAAGTACTTATAAGGGGATATATTTCTTGTTTCATTTTTAGGATTTCACCACTCCACCCCCGTCAACCAAGTCTCGATCTAACGTCAAGGTTATCTTGTAACTATGGTGTTATCGCTTATTGTTTATATTCATCAGTTGTTTCTAATTTTTCATTTTGTAGGAGGTTTTGTGTGCCAAACCTCTGTCCTTTGTTGATGGCAAGGCCGCCCCTGTTGCCCCCTCGAATGTCTGTTTGAAGGCTGGTAGGAGGAGCAAAAGGCTTAGAACCTTTTCTAGTAAATTAGATGAGAGGTTCCATTTCGATAAGAAAATTAAGGGCTTAGTTGGCCACCCTTCCCCGTTGGTAGTAGGAAGTAATCAATGCGTTGACCCTGAGGAACGATTCCAAGGATCTCTTAAAAAACTCAAGGCGACAAGGTTAACTTTGTTACCATGTAATGTTGGTTATCCGATAGTTTCAACATTATCCCCTGTTTTTAGGATTTACTATTTGTTGCAGTTCTGTTTCCCTGGGTGGTGATATTTTGCTTGCTAACAAGGATATTTTTGAATTGATTGAGCGGAAAAAACATCTCAACAACAAGGTATTAAACCCTCTACTTTTTATCTATGTATGTTTTAATTTATCATTACCCCTTTTGTTTATTTCTCTTGTTTTCTTTCAAGGTCTTGGATGCACTAATCAAGTTCAGTCGGCATGTATTGAGGGTTGACGATGGTGACGGCGAGAAGTTGCGTGTTGAAGTCCTCGATTCGAAGTTTGTTTCCCAGCTAACTCGACTTTATTACAAGTTTTCCAAATCTGATTCCCCTGGAGATTTCATTTTCCCATCCCCATTGATTGATATCTTACGTGGAGCTGGGGATCCTGAGCGTGTTGAGTTATTTTCCGAGGCAGATTTTCTTTACCTGCCGTTTAACTTCGACAAAAAACATTGGGTTGCATTGTGTGTTGACCTCAATGGCGGCAAGATTGTAGTCCTTGACTCTAACTATCAGCTCCGTAAAGATGCAGCTCTACAATCTGAACTTCAGCCTCTTGCTGTCATGCTGCCTTTCCTTCTCAAACAAGCTGCATTTAATCCGTCTATGAAGCAGTTGCCTGTTAACCCATTTTCTATTGAACGCCCTCTGTCGATCCCTCAGGTTTCATCTCCATTTGATTCCGGGGTTGTATCTGTATTCTTAATCCATGCGCATGCCACTGGAGGTCTGGAGGAGTGTAATGATTTTGACGTTGGGGCGATTGAGAGTGAAGTGAAAAAGCTTGTTTGTGCTATAATGATTGCCGGTGTTGCTTCCTAACCGTTTTATTAGCGGTCTTAGTTGTTTCTCATCCTCAAACAATCTCTTACATCTTTTAATGTTTGGTTATTCCGACCTTTTTAATTTCTTGGTTTGTTACTATTTTTAAGTAATATTTGGAGTTTTTTTTTGTTGTTCTTTTTTATGTGCTAACTGGTTGGTTCGTAACCCCTCAGTCCGTACCCTTCCTGTTGTTATGTAAGCCTTTTGTTACCCCCTAACAATTGGAGGTATATTTTTCACTAAAACTAAGTGTTTCTTGAAAGCGTAAACGGCGACGGTTACCTAAAAAATAATTAAATTTTTGCACCCACCCTTGTTAAATATCGACCGCAATTTGTTGCTAAAGCTCCTATTCTCCTATTGAAATCCCGAACCCTTGATATAGCAGTTAACCTAAGATATAGCAGGTAAGTTTAGATCTTTTTTCTCAGAAATACTGGGTATAGTAATCTCCCTGCCTCTTCGTCATAAACATTACAAGAGTACATTAGAGACAAAAGCCATCCAAAATGACAGAAAACCAATATTCAACAATGACTCAAAATAAGGAAGGACAACAATTACGCAAATCTGAGTCAAACACATGACGATGATTCAACCTAGTACCTTAATGAGACCTACCATGATCAAACAACCAAAAACAAAAAAAAACATCATCTTATTCATCTTGGACTTTAACTCAGACATTTTTTCCATCATAGCATCTTCCACGCTCTCAAAAATCTCTTTCTGAAGCTCCTTATGCATTTTCTCAAAAATCATCTCGTCGTGCTTCATTGAATTTGTTATGATCTCTTTGATGTCTTCTTGCAGCCTCTTAGTTTGCCCATTCAATGTCGATACCTCATCACACAATGCCTCATCCACCCACTTAAATGTGTGGTTATCATTCATAAGCTACAACGAGAAAGACAAGTATAAGTACAATGACAATCTAAAATAAACATTAGCCATCAAAGTTCAACGGAAGGGTATTACTCTATTTGATGCAGCATAACCACAACGAAAGTAGCGGCGGTATGGATTTGGGTCGGATTTTGAAATTTTTTGCACGATTTGTTCTCCACACCAACATTTCTTGGGCACGCCTTTCACTCTTTCCCGGACATTTGATGATCCACTTGAAGCTCCAGAGATATTGCTCATGATTAGAGAGGTCGATTTCAGAGATTGATGATTTTAGGTTTTTTTTTTATTTTCGATTTGGGGATTTTGGAGAAGAAGATGGAGTATATAGGTACGCGGCTCGGGTTTTAGCCATGGGTCGGCTTTCAAATTGTATCTGTTGTTATCGCGGTACCTCACAAAGTATTGGATACTAAGTTTTTAATTAATTACCAATTACTGTCTGTCGTGTTTAATTGTTTGTTTTAACATCTATGTTTAAGATTTTATTTCTGTAGCTTTTGTTATCGCGGAACTTTGTACTCGATATTCAGTTTGTTAGGTGTTTAAGATAGTTTTTTTGTTAGTTGTTAACCATGTTATATACGTTTCCAAATCATCTTCCATATCAAGTTTTAAGTTTAATTTTTCAGCATTTTATAACTTCTCATTTTATTTCTTTCAGTTTGTTACTTGTTTTAGATTTTTTTTTTGTTAGCTGTTAACCAATATACGTTTCTAAATCATCTTCTATATCATATTTTAAGTTTAATTTGTCTAAATTATATAACTTCTCCTTTATTTCTTTATGTTTGTATCTCATTTATAACCATTTTACGACTACACTTTTATTTAAACTCTTTTTTTCTCTTCTTTCACATTCATTAGACGGTAATCTTATTCTTAGCGAAGTCGTTGCTGTCTTATCTTTTTAGTACAGGACGCTTGTTGCCTTTCAAGTTGCTAAATTTCAAAGAGGGTATATATCGTGGTACTTATTTTGTTGCCGCATATCATTCAACATAAACATATATTTAACATTCATAAGGAAGGTTTGTTGGGATCGCCCCTGATTGCAGATAATACACATTTCTAGGATCAGGATCCGTACGTATATACATTGAAAATTTTCTGATCTCCGAATTCTTGTTATTTATAAAACATGACTTCTTCTGAGTCTTCTAATCGCGGCACCATCCTTTCAAACCCTCCCTAGTCCAAAAAACAGTCTCCTTCCTTCATCTGCTACCGCCAAAAAACCTTTTCCCTCCTCGATCACTTGCCTCCCTGCGGGACATTTTTTTTCAATTAGCACCCGTTTCCATGTGTTATCTGATAACACCCCCCTTATCGAATATATGTATACTCATAGAGAATCATTGTTAGTTATATATTTTTTACCGCTATCGGCCCCCGGCATGTTGCCTTGTTATGGCCAATTTCCCTGCATCGTGAATACCTTTTCGCCGAAGTTCTCTGAAATTTTTTAAAAACTTCATTATTACATATCACAAGAGCCCGATAACTATATATGTTATTTGTTAACACTCTTATCCCGTAGCTAACTTACCTTAAACTCCCCCCTTGACAGCATCCTTCTTTTCCTTGGGCGACCTGGCGGCCTGCGGACATATGGTGGGGCCAGTTTTCCCCCTCCGATATCATCTGGGGATGGAGTTAGTGTATCCATATCTGGGACCGGCATTATTATGCCTTGGTAGGCCAACCTTAGATGAGGCACTGTGTGATGTATGCCTACCATTGTGTCTACCCGAATCCCCTCTTTTATACTTGCTGCTATTGCGTGGGAACAAGGAATTGTTAATAGCTGGAACTCCCTGCAAGTGCAAGTTCTCTCCCACAAGTTTACAGCAAATCCGGAGTCATTTCTATCTCTCACTTCATAATTGGCCTCCCCGATCTTAAGCACCACATATCCAGCTCCTTTCTCAAAATTCTCAATCACCATTTCATTCACTTTGGGTGGTAAAATGTTTCCCTCCTGCTGAGCAGCTTCTCGCCTGAGGGCAAACCATGTAACCAGCGTGGTTCGGAGTGATTCTAGAATAGAAATTACCGGATAATCACGAGCCATTGTTAAGACATTATTTAGCGACTCCGCTATGTTGCTCGTCATGAAGTTAAACCGATCTCCAACGAAATGCGACCTAGTCCAATGCTCAAACCCGATACCTGTTAGGTAATCTGCGCATGGTGGGTGCATTGCTCTTATCTCAGCAAATATTCCGTTGAAATCACTTAGTCGGTAAGCTCTTGCTGCTCTCGCTACTAGAACACTTAACCCCTCAGATTTGAACATTGCTACAATGTTCCTTTTCAGATGTACCACGCAAGCTGCATGTGAAGCCATTGGGTAAACCTGTACCATCATTACGGAGGCGTTATTTTGTTAATAAAGTATATCCTAGCCATCTCAACAAATGTAATATGTAATTAAATATTTATCTTGCTTATTCGTATATTATCTTGATATTGTTTAAGTTATTGCTAAAAATCAACATACTAGTCTTCTGTTTGAGGATTTCGTCATACCTTACGGATGCTTGTATAAATTGATGAGTGTCTGTCTGACACAAACACTAGATCTGGATCATCAGGTATCGCATCCGTTAGCCTCTCCATGAACCATGTCCATGCATCATCGTTTTCGCTGTTCACTATCCCAAAAGCAATTGGGAAAACTTGGAAATTTGCATCCTGAGCACTTGCAGCGATTAAGCATCCTCCATACCGTCCCCTGAGGTGAGTGCCATCAATCACTATCACTTTCCTCATATATTCATATCCTTGGATGGAAGCGTGGAGTGCGAAGAACAAATACTTAAAGCGTTCAACACCGGAGCTATCTTTCTCTGTCTCCAAGGCCACTAATGAATTAGGGTTTGTCTCCAACAGAAGTTTGAAGTACGGTTGGATTAAAGCATAGCTCCCCATTGCCGAACCCATCGCATTGTCCATTGCTATTTCTCTGGCCCTCCACGCTTTCCAGTAAGACACATTAAGGCTAAATTCTTGTCGTAGCATTTTCCTCAACTCGTTAGGTCGTGGTCCTCCCCCAACTCCAAGATACTTGGTCCGCATTAATTTCCCGATTACCGCAGTTGATGCTTGCTTATGGAAGTCTCCTCGCGCGTCAACACTACAAGTATGATGGAGAGTCGCGCTTTTAACTTCGAAACGCTCGCTACCCTCTAGCTTTGTTGCGTAAACCCGCCACGGGCACGTGTGGCTGACGCAAACCGCTAACAGTATGTTAGGGCATGATTTGGCGTAAATGAAATGAAATTTTCGCCTTATTGCATGAATAGCAAGCTTTGTTGCACAGTCTTCCTTACTTTTGAACAACCTGCCAATGAATATGTCATCCCCTTCGTAGTCTGCATCTAGCAGGGCCCGATGCAAATAATCTGTCAATGGAAATAGTAATCGATAAGTTAAGTAATGACTTGATAATACAGTTAGCCCATTATTTTCGTTAGCAACTATTGTCGTTATCGAATCCACTGTTATAATTGTAATAGGTTTCTGTAAGTAGGATATGTTATCTGCTACTTTTTTAAGTAAAGGCAACTAAATACACTTAACCTACCTTCTTCTCCTGGGTCGTCAAAGTACGGTGGTGCGTCTCTATCATACAGGACTGTTGGAACCGGAGTTTCCTTCAAAACCATCTCCCCCATTTTTGTTCCTACCGTCGCCGTTGATGCCTCTCCTAAATCTTGAATTGTTCCGGCGCCGGGGACTGATACTGCCTTTCTCTTATTCATGTTTGTTGTATCAGTCGGTCCCATACATAGCGGCCCATCTGGGTCTGAGTAATAGTGAGCTAGCATGTCTTCCCCTACATTCAGTAATAACACTCCAAGTTAGTTAGCATGTAACACTACACTTACGATAAGTTCACAGTTATCCAGTAACTTACCTATCTGCGACAGGCAGTTGTTGCTCGATATATCTGTTTCATCCATCAGCTCGTCACTCTCGTAGCTTAAGCTTTCAGATAGCTCTGTTGGCGTTCCATATGTTGAGTCCGTTGATGATACAGATACTATCATTGGCCCACCCGTATTTGGCTCCGCACTTGCAAGTGTTAGTTGGACTTCGCTGTTTGGATTTGCACCATCTTTATGTTGATCTCCGAAATCAAGTGCTCTTGCTGTTCTCTTGTCAGGTGTTTTTTCCTCCACTGCTCTGTCTGGAACCCCCAGTGTCATCTCTGTTGCATAAATTTCTCTCAACATCTCAGCTTGTTTAGATTTTCGCCACATCTCAAATTCCAAATCTCTCCTTGTCTCCTCGTCAATGGCTGGCTCTTTCCCTTTCGCGCTTACTCCATTATCTGGCTGTGTCATGTTTATTGGATTAACACTTCCTGTCCCGGTCATGCCCTGGTTGTCATTGATTACTACCCCTCCGGCCTGTTGTCTTCTCAACGCGCCAGCCATTCCTTCTGGTATGGTAACTTGTGGGCTACTACTGCCGGCCGCGTTATCTGATAGATTACGGAGTAACATCTTCGTTACCGCAGTGTCCCAGACAGCCCTCGTCTCTGCACTGTTCCAATATCTGTCTGATATCGCCTCTGCGCTCATGCTTCCGATGTCGATGTGGCTCCTGTATGAGTTCACTGTACGCTCTATCATCGACCCTCTCACGATTTTAACCTTCAGATGCATCTCCTCAAGATCTGCTCGGATGGCCATAAACAACGTCATATCTTCGTCGTCGAGAATGTGTATGGGGTTCGCTCGCTGCCAATCTGGTCCCATCATCCATTGCGGCCATTGATAAGATAGCTCGATATCATCCTCCGGGCGGAGATTAAGTTTGTTTTTCACTACTTCGACAACTCTTGCGTAACTGTCTTTTTCTCGCAAACGGACGGCTAGACAGAAACCTTCTATCTCGGATACATGTTCGTAGCACCCGGTTTCGTCCTTTTTCCACTCTCCTCGCACAAGCCGGACGACCAGCGACATCTTTATCCTGTATAAACAGCATGGTAAAAGTTTTGTTAACGACTGCCCTTTTTTCAAAAATAACAAGTAGCTATATATATAGGTACAAAACCAAAGAGAAGTCTCCATAACTACACACCTGAGACTTAAATGCTCTGTCTTTCTTTCTCTTTTAGTTTTTAGCGGTTCCAGTGTTTAATATGTTAGTTGTTTGAGTTCTTCTTGTTGCAGCAATGTCGATATGGAGATAATAAATAGCCAAACATGTAGCTTCCATATCTGCCAAATCGATTGCGTATCACATCTACTCATTACTTCTTAACTTCTTTTTTAGTTTCCTAGTGTGCGGCGTAATATCTTGGTAGATTTCCCAAGCATTTAATGCTCGGTATCTCGCGGCAGAAGGCTATCGATTCTGTGCGTTTATAGGGGTAAGTTCGTCATATTTAATTTGCAAGAAAATGTCAACTTAAATAACGAAATCAAATGTACAGATCCTTTATTATTTGCCACTGCAGGTATAGATATTTTATTAACCCTTATTATTATTATGAATAAAGAAAGTAGAAAGCGAAAAGACTTGAAAAAATAGTATAAGAGTGTGGGGATGAAAGTCACAATCCACTTACTCACAACCTGCAACAATTATTACCCTTTTTGGATTAAAAAGATAAACTTTTTCACATGTAAAAACAATACTTTTCTTTTAAAATGTTGGAATGAATTTTTTTTGTGAGATTGTGACTTTGGTCACCACCTATCGTTTGTGCTCTTTTACAATTCACGTGACCGTTGTTATTGTGGCCAATGAGACACGAGAGAAAGGATAAAATATTTTATTTGTTCTAAGATATGGCGCTATGATTTAAACACTTTGATCATCTTTAATTAGTAGTTTTTTCCCGTCTTTGTGCTCAAACTTATTGCTGATCAAACCAGAAACAATCAAAACCAAAAAATAAAACCGTTGAGAAACAGGACTTAGCTCAGAAGTCAGAATAGCATGATATCGTGTGTTGTGGTTCTGAGTGATGCTGGTTTTGAGAATACTTTTTTTTTTTTACCAGACAATTGTCATTCACATGTTAAGTGCATTCTCTATACAACAAATTTGTAAACAAAGCTAGTATTCATACTTGTTCGTGGTTGTGGAATTTAAGTTTAGATCGAAATAACAAAGTATACTAATTTTGTGTGTTTACAATTGTACAATCATATTTGTAACTCAAAATTTGCTTAAGATCCTATAGTAATTTGAATCTTATAGGTTTAGTAATCTTGGATCACGGAGGACAATTATAAGTTGAAATCCAAACTTTGGAATTAGTGAAGTTACTAGCAAACTGTGTAAGTATCGAGAAAAAGAAAATCGAAAAACAGTTCAAGGTTGCGAAGGGCAAACGTACGAGGAATGGAACATAATCTGTTGGGGACTTCAAAATAGATCCATAACTCATTTAGTCGATCTAATTATTTTAATTCATCATTTTTTTGACTAATAATATATAAAACAACTTCAAATATAATATAAAACTAAATATAATAGTGTGTATGTGAGTTAGACGACAACACAAATGAAAAAAAAATGTCAAATCCATATGGTTTTAAAATTAACATTTCATGAACTGCCCTTTAATAAATATACCGTGAGATTATTCGTCCATATAATTGATCAAACCTAATACATTTTCAGTATAAAATATCTCAGACATAAATTGTGTATTGTCCATCAAACTACTAAGTCTACTTCCAATGGTGATGGAACCGTACGGTGTAGTTCCAATAGTAACAAAATTTTCTACATATGTTTGTGTATGTATATATTTTTGTTACTATTAAAACCGCACCGCACTTTATCCGCAGTTGAACCGCGTGTCTCCATTCGGAGATTAATCGTGCAAGTTATAATGTATGACAAAAATTACCCATTTATTTCCTAGAACACACTACTTGCTGCGTCCACTCCATTACAAGCCATCAATCGTGCATGTAGTAACAAAAGAATAACCAATGCAAATTCACACGCTGCAAAACAAAACTTTATATATATTAGAATTGTTTAGGTATTTTCTTTAATTACTAAAAAAAAATGTATCCAACGGTAAACTTTGGAAATCGTGGTATCAAAAATAAGGGAGCCTAGAAAAAATGTGGTGGCCGTAGACAGAAATCCTATTTTTGTTTTTAAATATAGAAAATTTACATAATTTGGATGTATTACAATTCTTTTCTTGACTACAAAATTATTTCATATGATTTTATAAAATTAAAAAAATAAATTGAAAAAGGTGTAGTAGTAGCCACCTAGGCATTTAATTTAAAATTAACAAAAAAAAAGAAAAGAAAATAACAATAAATAAAAGAAAGTTCACTTTAAAAGATGCTCTTTCCCTCTTCTCAGTTCTCTCTCTGAGTCCCTAGAAGTAAGTAAACCACAGAGAGAAATATATACAAATTAAGACAGATACATACACTATTACATACATAGAGAGACATGGATTTGCATGAATCAGAATCAAGAACACATGTTTTGTCCAACGATGGTGATGATGGTTACATAGACTTAGAAGTCAATCTCTCTTCCTCTTCTTCTTCCTCCTCAAGCTTCTTCAGCTTCCCCGTCACTTCCTCGCCGCCGCAAAGCAGAGAGTTCGAGTTTCAAATGTGTTCCTCCGCCGTAGCTTCCGGTGAATCAACGACATCTCCGGCCGATGAGCTTTTCTACAAAGGTCAACTTCTTCCTCTTCATCTCCCTCCTCGTCTCAAAATGGTACAAAAGCTTCTTCTCGCTTCCTCCTCCACCGCCGCAACAGAAACTCCTATTTCCCCACGCGCCACCGTATCCTCGCCGCGGAGATTCAGTAGCAGTGAGATCGGACAAGACGAGCAATGTTTCTTTGAGATTTCAACAGAGCTCAAGAGATTCATTGAGAGCAGCGAGAATCATCTTGGAAACAGTTGGAGCAAAAAGATCAAACATTCATCGATTACACAAAAGCTTAAAGCCTCACGCGCTTACATAAAAGCTCTGTTCTCAAAACAAACCTGCTCAGATTCATCAGAGATCAATCTAAGATTCAAAATTGAACCTTGTAAAGTCTCAAGAAAGAAGAACCCTTTTATAAACAGTGAAAAACCTCAATTGTTTCATAGAAGATCCTTCTCTGGTGTGATACAGAGACATTCTCAAGCTAAGTGTTCAACATCTTCTTCTTCTTCTTCCTCTGCATCGTCGTTGTCTTCTTCGTTCAGTTTTGGATCAAACGGGTCTTTGGATCTGCAGACACTGATGAGAAGCAGCAACGCGAGTGATAACTCCATTGAAGGAGCGATTGAGCATTGTAAGCAGTCGTTTACTAGTAGGAAGAGCAATGTGACTGAATCTGAGCTCTGTTCTTCAAGAACCTCTGTTTCTACTTGTGGTGACCTTGAAAAAGATTGAAATTCTCAGATCTGTGAAGCGCTCTCTGATTCTCATTCCAAAAGGATACAAAAAAAAAAAAAAAAATCATAAAAAAGATAACTTTTCTCTTCTACTCTGATTTTTTTACTTTTGTATTTTAGATTATTTTGTGTGCTTTTGTTTAGAAGTTTGCTGAATTCGAGGTTTCTTTATGTGTTATAAATGTTAATGCTACCAAAATTACTAATTTCAAGGTTCTTGGGTTTAAACTTGTGTTTTGACCAGAGCACTACTTTCTTTTTCGTTTTGGATTTGGTTTAGTTTCAAACTTTCAATAAGTAACGAACGACCAATGTTCAAAATTTTGTTAGCTACCTAACGTTCCAAGAGTTAGATACAAAAATTACTGATTTGATTTAGATTTAGTAATCGGCTAAGTCAAAACGAAAAAAGAAAAGAGTAAATTAATCGGTTGTCTAGCTTCAAAAATTACTGACTTTTTGTTGACCGATATTTAAAATGGTAACAGCCAACCTAGTGGTAAATGGTAATTATGTCTAGTTTTTGTAACTTGACTCACCAAAATATTAGTACTAAACAAAAATATCAAAACATTCGATTTACCTTTAATCGTATTTTGACTTTCAACATTATTTTTGCGTTTTTATTAATCAGTAGATTTTGTTCCGTCAATATGCATTTATGACACATGACACAAGTTAAAGATTTTAGTAAACATCAAAATTTTGTACTGATTGAACCAATTTGAGTTAACTGGATCCAATTACAATTATTTAATTTTATCATACATATTCATTAGTCATTACCAGTTTTATTTTACATACTAATGGTAATCTCGTACTGTTCAATGGTATTAAACAGTAAACTCTTATGGCCTTCTGCATTTATGTAACTCATCAGCTAGAGCCTAGAGGAGATCACATGTCACTAGTTATTGGCATTTACTTCGATATTATTTTGTGTTTCTTTCATAAGCTATTATAATTAAGAATTTTTACTTTATACCAAAACTTATAGTATAGCTGTTTGTATAATAAATGTGGTTACTATATTCACTATTAGGATTCAAATATACTAGAATGCATGTTATTGACAAACAAAAAAAAAACATCAACAGAAATAATTAGTGAGTTTATTATAAATCAAGAAATACATATGATCAAAAATCAAAAATTTATCAATGAATTTATATCAAAAGAGATGGAAGTAGTAAATTAAAATAAGAGGATACAACTTAAATATAATATTTTTTCTTAGCATAAGTGGAATGACTTTGGGTTTCGGTTTTAATATTAAACCCATAACTTTAGCTTTAGTTCGATCTTTTGGTTATAATATGGAAAGCAGATTTCACTTGTGGAAACAAATGAACAAGCAATAGAATAATAGTGTCTCCAATATTCGAGTGAAATTGAAGGATGTTCGGAAATTAAACATTTATAGCGTTGGGCAACATCGTGTACAAACTCGAACTTCAACAGGAAAAGAGTTTACTATATATCGCTTATTTTTGGGGATTATTACAGATTTTGCCCTTTTTTATAATGGCATTTATGGATTTTGTCCTTTTTTGAATAATTTATGGATTGTGCCCTTTTTTAACACTTAGAAATATACGTATTTATGATTTTTTTGGCAAAAATACGTACATTATACCAAATACTAAACCCTAAGAACAACTGGAACCGACTAAACCCAAACATAACGAATGAAACGCATGTTAAATCATATTTTTGGAGCCTAAAAAAGGACAAAATCCATAAATTATTCAAAAAAAGGCAAAATCCATAAATGCCATTATAAAAAAGGGCAAAATCCGTAATTAATTCCTTATTTTTGTCTACATAAACTTTTTATGTGATACCAAGCAAACTTTTTAGAGAAATCTAACTAATGTGCCATTTATTGTTTAAAAATTTTGCAAAATTGCCACAAAACATAAATCTTTTCAAATGTGCCATAATGGTGGACAATATTTATTGTCTACCAAAATTTTTATATGTTGTTTCGAATTATATTCCACCAAAAGTCTGTTAGTTCAAAGGTGCACAAGATTTTTTGTCCACCAAATATCTTTCCAATCTGTTGTTTCAAAGGTAGACAACATTTCTTATCTACCAAAAATTTTTCAAAGTCTTGTCCACTGTTATGGCACATTTGGAAAGACAAATGTTGTGGTAATTTCTATAAGTTTTGCTACAGTATATGGCACATTAGATCAAAATCCCAATTTTTTATGTTATCATCAAATTTTACTATTTAAAAAGAAAAACTTACATTTGAGTTGGAGTTTTTTCTTGAGATAATTAGGTGTAAAGTAGAACTTTTTATCCAAATTAAATTTTTTACAAATCATTTTCAAGTCCAAACAACATAAATATTTCGCCCATGATTCTTCCAAAAATAACCTCACTCTCTTATCTCTTCAATTTCATATCCCTCTCTCTCTCTCAACTCCATAAATCTTATTTCTCTCTCTTTCTTCTTCCATTTTTTAACGTTGATAACTTTTTTTTGTTGATTCTTTTTCTTCATTTGTTTTTTTCGTCAAAAGTATATTTATATGAGATCCGGTGATAATCTTTGATGGATCAACAATGGCAATGTGGTTACAGTGGTATTATTGCGAAACTTTGTTGACAATCGGCGGGGATTCAACGACAGATCTGAAGTGGTGGTTCAACTACGGATCTAAAGTGGTGGTTTAACGGCGGTAACCCGATTATTATGGTGGGCTTTATATATCGGTATTTGGTTAAATTATTGTAACATAGATATTTATTCTATATATTAGATGTCTATATCAGTAATTTGGTTGTAATATATGTTTGTGTCGTGTATACAATTGTGTTTGTATGTGTAAAAATATTAATAACGCTCTATATATATTTATAGGTATACATATGTTAATAACGTTCTAAATATAACGAATATGTTGGGTTAATAACTCTTTATATATGTATATATATGTTAATAGAGTTCTATATAGTATTTACATCAATACAAATGTTAATAACACTCTATGTATCATGTAATATATGTATGTAATGATATGTTTACATCTATAAAAATGTTAATAACGCTATATTTACGTATTTATATGTTAATAATTGTTAATAACGTTTTATGTATATGTATTTACATGTACACATAAACCCAATGATTAATATTATAATTATCGATGTGTTTTCTATCTTATCTCTAATAATTTTATCTGGCAGCATTAAATGTTTATGCCTAAGAAGTCAATCACATTTAATATACTCCTCTCTAAGTCCACAAATCAACCCACGCGCATCCTATTGGTTTTTTTGTAATATAATCAAACTTTAAGTGCCATTATTAAATGTTTATTTGGTCATTCCTCAACACATAAAATGATTGTCTCTCACCTAATTATGTGTCCCATTTTTCACTCTCAGCTAAACGTCTCTTTTTTCTTTTAAGCCATAATTTTTTTTGAGTAGACCCAAAAGAAAAGGGACAAACTGAATAAAAGGGACTTTACAGGCATAGTGAGGATCCTCTCTATCCCTATCTCTCTCTAAGGTGACTTTTAATACAGTATGTTTTAAAAACTATAGGTTGTATATTACGTCAAGCCTAAAAAGAATTATAATATTTTCCCAACACATTTGTAATCATAGGGATACCATGCAAATACCTATAGGTCAATATGTTACCATATAATATATTTCTTTTATTTAATTTGTCTAGTAAGTAAAGAATGAAGAAGAAAAGCGAAATTAGGCCCATTTTTTGGGGTCCAACTTTACATTCATACATAAGTAACCCCACAAACAAAAAAAGGAATAACTCAAAGTGTCTTTTTATAAAAATATTTCAAATATAAAGATTTCAATGATTATAAGCTTCTTGGAGTTTATCACTACAAGAGATATGGTCCCATTATGATTTTTTTGATTTATTCAAAGCCATACATTAGATAGTATAAGATTTTGGATGAGAAATATAACCTGTTGAAATGTTTGAGCAGTGAATGAAGTACATAAATCGATCCCTAAATCTATATATTTGTTTATAAGATAACACTTTTTTTTTTTTTGGCATTTTGTTTTGTAGTCTACAGTGACAATAACAACATATCTATATTTTTGGTTTTTACATTAAACTTTATATATCACACACAGAGCATTCTATATACTTTTAGCAAAGGAAAACTCCTTTTAAAAAATGATATTGTACTATTTCGATTAGTTAAATAGATTAATATAAATCCGCGTGGAGAAAAAATCTCTGTTGAAAATCTTAAGAGTCCATGGGAAGCATGATGAGTGTCAGCTGCATGAAAGTGTGTAGCTTTCGTTTTCCATGCATCAAAGTTAAGCTTATAATATGTCATTGATTTTATTAATTTACATAAAAGTAACAATTAAAGTAGCTTGTAATTACTTAAAACATAAACTTAAATGGTTACTAAAGTGCGACCAATTATCAACAACAACCTCAAAACAATAGAAATACATAATTACATATACGTAGAAAAATAAATTCCCCACTTTTAATTACTGTTTTAATTATTTACTTAAGAGTTAAGACTAATTCTCTCTACCAGCTAAAAACTTTGTAGCATTTTGTGTTACCAATTGTACCCATTATTATAGTAAATCGTTTACCAAATACGAAAATCAATATATCATTAACTAGGACATAATTGCTAGCTTCGTATGAGAATTAGAGAGATAGAAATTCGGAATATTGTAAGTTCAATCACTCTATTCCAAGAATGATCAAGGTAACTTTCTTTCTACCGATGTTCGTTTGCTTAATTTGTAACTTTCTTTTCTTCGCTGTCCTTAAGTGTTAGAACATTTTCCAATCCTTGTACGTTTGCCACTGACGGGATATTGGCTCTTAGAATGTATTTTCCATTATCCTTTTTTATCTACTAGTCTAGTGGTTTTTAAACAGACTATGATTCAATCCATTCTAGTGGGTTTAAAACAACGTATGATCCAATCCACTATAGACCTCGAACTTTAGTCATGCTAGTTAGCTGACATTGACATATGAGCTTATTCAAAAGAAAAAAAGACATTGAAAAATGAGCATGCCAATAACCTCAAGTCGATGGGAGCAGTAGATTACTAGAGCCTTTTATTACTTTAGATCTATTAACAAACAAAATTTGATACAAATGAAAGTGGTGTTTATAACATTATTAGTTAAATTAACGTAATATTTAAATAAAAAGTTGATAAATGACATAAAATTTCAAAAGTTATTAAGATTATAAACTGTATTTATCTTGTAAGTAATTAAATCGAAAAATCTTAATTTGTTTTAGAAATTATCTTATTAATTGGTCTATTTTAATAAAAGGCCATCTGAATTTGACTATACTAACATATCTAGTGATTAAAGTTAGGTCAAGTTGCAAAATATATATCGTATTACTGTTACACTAGTTTATTATTATATAGTTCAATTCAACTTCATATTATATATAGTATAAACAGTTCCCCTCGTAGTAAAGTCCAAAAATCGACATGATCTATAACAGGAACGTAACCAGAAGATGAAAGTGAGCCTTTCCACAGTTCCGTTGACCTAATCGACGACTAAAATCTTGTCAGTCTATTCGTACGATTAATTTCTTTAACAAGATTCGAACATGTGAGATACAGACTCATAGAAACTGCAATTATTAATTAATATATTTTGGGTACATTTCACAAAAGCTAAAGACTCAAAAAAGAGTTATCTTGTGTCTCCAACTAAAATGGAAATAAAAGAAGAACATCAATTATGTCTGTAACGTGGAACCCACATAACTGGTTTTAACTGTTTATACACTTCTCAACTCTCTGAACAATAAACTCTAACTACTAAAATCCATCTCTCACTTATAGAAAAACTCTTATGTTTCTCTGCTTCTCAATCATTCATTCATTGATATAATTCAGCTTTAGATCAAATATGAGCCACATTCTTGAGCAAATTATTATGTGGGATATATGTGATATGTGCAATGAGACCACAAGTTAATTTGGACCTCTTTGTCAAAAATACTGGAAGCAAATAGACAGAGAGACAATGACAAAAAGAGAAAGGCTTTTCGTAATCAGAAGCAAGGTATGAGTTTTCGGACCACCAACTTGTCTGTTGATAAGCTTGTCTTCTTCCCTAATCCGGAAAGCTTTTCTCGACGCTAATGGATTGCTCCGTTTTCTACTGTAGCTTTTGTCTAGAGTCCTGACCCGACACACCTAACCAAAAGAAAGAACATTGAATATGGATTACAATCATAAGACTTTGTTATCCTCCAAGCTGGATTGGACATACCTCATTATAGATAGAATCACTTAATGTATAATGTTGACATCTCTCAAGTTAGTCAAATCCTATAGGAAAAGAGTTGGACAAGAACAAAGTTTATTGTTGTAGTGAACATATGTAGTAGGGACTACTTGGTTTAACTTAACATAGAACACGTAATTCAGCGTAAGAAAGTACATCTCTTTCTAATTCTATCATTTGGTCTTTATTAATAATGCATGTTGAAACATTCCTCAAGAAAGGATGTGATGGGACAAAAGCAGAAACCAAGGTCTACAAAACAAATGGTGCCATCTCCGAGAAAAATCCGGTAGCATCTTCCAAAAGAGTTTACTTTTGTATGTTTTGAGAAGGGCAAAGAGACATAGGTTCAAAGTAACACGATGTCTAATGTCACATCAGTTTGCCAAAAATATCTTCTTGCATTAATAAGAGAGAACAAACTACGTGAATATAGGAGTGATTGATATGTTTACCAAACAACTCTGTTACAATCACAAGTAAGCAAACAATTGCTGTTTTGTGAGCTGTTTCGAGTTTTCTTGGATTAAAGAAAAGATCAAAGGCAACATAATGTTGATTTTCTCACCACCTTGCTACATTATCATAAAACCACTAATCATTATGCAAAACCGTAATACACATTTAAAGTTCAAATTCTGATCCGTTGAAACATATCAATATGAGCACTCAAAAGCAAAACATAACACTCTAACAAATCTAAAACTATACAAACGATCAAGCTGCTTAATCCAAAACGCAAGACTCGTTACATAGAATGCAAAGAAATAAACATATTGTTGAGTCTTTCACCAAGTGTTTCTGATCTTGTGATAAAGCTCTAACCTTTATGTTTGTTTGCTGTAGTTTGTTATGCAAGAAAGAAACAAGACACGAGATTTACGAGTTCCCAAGACCAAATCAGTCAAGGTACGTCTCGGAGAGCTTCAACCAGCTCTCAAGGCACTCTTATCTTTTACCGAACAGTACAAGCTCTCTATGTCACACCACTCTCACCCTTTACAGAAAGAAAACCCACACCAAAGAGTTTCACACAAGAAGACACTCAAGAGTAAAACTCTCAAACCCTTGTTTCTCACAACTCTCTCTCTAGACTTTCTCTCTCAATAATGACTGAATGGCTTATCCTCCAAGCTTGATGACACTGTCCTTTTATAAGCTGAGCCTTCGCCGTTCTTGCAGGTGCTACCCGACAACACTGTACGACCAGTGACCATCAAAACACCAAAACGCTCTCACATCTGCCGTTTCTTGTTCCTGGGCTTAAGTTGCTTAGCAGACTTCGACTGGGCCTTGACCGGCCCATTCATTTCAACTCAGCCCACCTGTCTAAAGACAATCACCTGAAACGACAATCTCCATCTTGATTGCTTTAGACAGAACAACCGGAGAATTTACCTCCTCCAGTCAGATTCTCCGACATCCCTGTGCCGGAGCTTTAGCTCCTTCGAGCTAATGGTGGTGCCTAAGCACCTTCAAGTTACTCAACCCATCTTCAAATTTCTTCACCGGAACTGATTTAGTGAGTATATCAGCCGGATTTTCTTTGGTGTTTATCTTCGAGACCTTTAGAGTACCTTCCTCGATTTCATCTCTGATGAAGTGAAACCGAGTGTCGATGTGCTTGGTCCGTTCGTGGTGAACGTTGTTCTTCGCTAAGCAGATAGCGCTTTGAGAGTCAGAGAAGATTTCAGCTTCATCTTGTGGGAATCCAAGCTCATCGGTGATTCTCATCAACCACAGTGCTTCTTTCGCAGCTTCAGCCAGTGCCATATATTCTGCTTCTGTCGTAGACAAAGCAACAACTTGTTGAAGACCAGATCTCCAACTAACTGTGTTCTCTCCCACTTGAAACACATATCCGGTAATTGATCTTCTCCTGTCTAGATCCGCTGCGTGATCACTGTCACAATAGCCTCTTACCTTGAATTCTTTTGACTTTGTGAAAGTAAGCTTGAGATCAGCTGAATTTCTGATGTATCTCAGTACCCATTTCACTGCAGACCAGTGTTCTTTTCCCGGACAACTCATGAATCGACTTATCAGGCCTACTGCGTATGCGATGTCTGGTCGTGTCCCAACCATGGAGTACATCAAGCTCCCAACAGCACTCGCATACGGTATGTCTTGCATTTCAGCTTCACATTCAGCTTTGTCATCTGGTCTCGTGCTGTATAGTTTGAAGTGAGATCCCATTGGAGTCTGCACTGGTCTGCTATCTAGCATGTTAAAGTTCCTTAACACCTTTTCCAGATACTCTTGTTGAGATAGCTGTAGAATGCCTTTAGTTCTGTCCCTGGTGATGTCAATTCCCAGAATTCTCCTTGCCTTACCCATGTCTTTCATCTCAAACTCCTCACTCAAAACTTTCTTTAACCTTACTATCTCCTCCATGTCCTTGGCAGCAACCAACATATCATCTACATATAACAGTAAGTAGACGTAGTTTCCTTCACTTAGACATTTGAAATACACACAGGGATCAAATTTGCTCCTGGTGTATTTCTGAGATTTCATGAACTGGTTGAATCTCAGGTTCCATTGTCTTGGTGCCTGTTTCAGACCATATAGAGATTTTTTCAGCAAGCATACCTGGTCTCCTTTGCCAAAACCCTCTGGTTGTTCCATGTAGATTTCTTCTTCTAGATTCCCATGTAGAAAAGCTGTCTTAACATCCAACTGTTCTAGCTCTAGGTCTTGATAGACCACCATAGATAGCATCAGTCTTATGGTAATGTGTTTCACCACTGGTGCAAACACCTCATGATAGTCAATCCCTTCTATTTGAGAAAAACCCTTTGCAACCAGTCTAGCCTTGAATCTTGGATTTTCAACATCTGGTATACCATGCTTTATCTTGAATATCCACTTGCATCCAATGACCTTTCTGTGTTTTGGTCTTTCTACCAGATCCCAGGTATGATTCTTGTTCAATGACTCCATCTCATCACCTGCTGCTGACTTCCATTTATCTCCATCTCTGCAGTTCATTGCTTCTTGAAAGTTTTGGGGTTCTTCTAGATCAATGACATGTGACATTGTTAGAGCATACTCAGCCTTATTTCCATGGTCATACCTGCTAGGCGGTTTGATGTTTGACCTTCGACTTCTGTCCCTTGCTAGCAGGTAGTTATCCAACTCATGTGGAGAGTCATCATCAGAAATTGCCCCTTCATCAACCGTTTCAGGCTCATTCTCAGCTCCATCTTCAGTCTCCACTGATGGGCTATGATTTTGATGTGAGGTTTCCCCTGGACTGTCTAATGTAGTTCCATCTGCAGTGTTACCAGGTAACTCAAAGGTTACTTTCTTCCCTTCCATCTTTGATACTTCTTTCTCTGTATCTGACATCTTTCCTATGTCCTTGTACAAAATATCTTCTCTGAACGTCACATCTCGACTTACTATGCACTTCTTGTCTTCAATACTCCAAATTCTGTATCCTTTTACTCCTTGTGGATATCCCATAAACACTCCCCTCTTAGCTCTTGGTTTTAACTTACCCTGCTCAACATGATAGTATGCTAAGCACCCAAATCTTTTCATGTGGCTGTAATCAGGTTCTCTTCCTGCATAGACTTGTTCAGGTATTTGAAATCCCAAAGGAGCAGATGGAGTTCTATTCAGGATGTAGACAACAGTAGATGAAGCTTCAGCCCAAAATGATTCACCTAGACCAGTTTCACTCAGCAAGCTTCTTACCTTCTCAAGAATGGTCCTGTTCAGCCTTTCTGCCACGCCATTTTGCTGGGGAGTATAAGGACATGTTTTGTGTCTTATAATCCCTCTTTCTTTGCAGTAGTCATCAAAGGTTTTGTTGCAGTATTCCAAGCCATTGTCGGTCCTTAGAACTTTTAGTCTTTTACCACTCTGATTTTCAACTAATGCTAGCCACTCAACAAATTTCGTGTAGGCTTCATCTTTGGTCTTCAGGAAATAAATCCACACCTTTCTTGAGAAGTCATCTACAAAGGAGATGTAGTATTGACACTTACTCAGACTAAGAGTAACATTTGGAGATCCCCAAAGATCTGAATGAACATACTCTAGAATTTCCTTTGAGGTATGTTTTCCTGTCTTGTAGGGAGTCTTGTGAGATTTTCCAAGAATGCAGTACTCACAATGTTTCATTTCTGACAGGTCTCTTTCATTGAGTAACTTCTTCTGAACCATTATTTTCAGGTTCTTGTCACTCATATGGCCAAGTCTGCTGTGCCATATCTGAGTGATATCAGGAACGCTTATTGCCACATTGACCTGTGCAAGTGCAGCTTCCCCATCAAGGATGTACAGAGTATCTTTGTAGTCGCCTGCAATTACTTCTCTGTCTCCTTTAAACACTCGAAGTCTATAGTCCTTTGACTGATACCAGCATCCAAGTGTCTCCAATTGTCCCAAAGATATGAGATTTCTCCTAGCAGTTGGTGAATACCTTACCTTGGATAAAATGACTTCACTTCCATCATAGTTAACAATTTTGATTTTTCCAATTGCAGTGATCTCACAGGCAGTGTCATTCCCCATCAATATTCTTCCCCCCTTTACCTCTTCCACATCAAACATTAGATCTTTCCTCTTTGTCATGTGGTAAGAGCAGCCTGAATCCAGTACCCATCCTTCTCTTGGACCAACCTGAGATGCTGTCAACATCAGTGGTTCTGCTTTCGGGTCATGAGCAAGGCTGGCTTCTCCTTTCTGATTGCTACTAGGTTGAAATTTCTTTGGACAATCCTTCTTTAAGTGTTCTTCACTTCCACAAATCCAGCAGGTTCTCTTCTTTGTCACTTTGGACTTACTTCTGCTAGATTTCCCTTTTGTTTGACTCCTTTTATCTGTTCTTCCTCTTGACTGCACAAATAGACCTTCATCAGCAGATTTCTGAGTTGTCACTCCCTTTTGCTTAAGCTCTAGTTCAATAGAGTAAGCTGATCTGATGATTTCTTTAGTGCTGATAGTCTGTTTGCTGCTGCTGTACTTCAGAGTGTGAACCAGATTATCATACTTCTTAGGTAAGCTGTTCATGAGTATAGCAGCCTTGTCTTCTTCTCCCATATCTGCATTTACGCTTGAGAGATCTAACACCAGCTTGTTGAATATATCCAGATTCTTATCCAGACTCTGATCTTCCTCCATCTTGAAGCTGAAGAAGCGTTGTTTCAGGTAGAAACGATTTGGCAAGGTTTGTGCTTGATACTCATTTTCCAGAGCAGTCCACATATCATATGCAGTAGGCTCTTTCATCACCTTTCTCAGTACAGGATCTGTCAAACCATGACCCAAGAGATTTCTGACTCTCTGATCTTTCTCATCCCATAGTGGATCTGACTTTTCTCCCTCTTCTTCAGGTTTCTTGGGCTTAAGCATGGAGCCAAAACCCAAGATCTCCAACTGACCGCGCATCCTGTGCTTCCAGAGAGTAAAGTCACCTTCACCATCAAACTTACTGACTTCAAACTTGCCTTGAGTAGGTTCCAACATCTTCCTTAGTCTGAAACTCACCCAAAGTTATCACCTTTTCAGGTAAAATCACCAAAGCTCACACCTTTCCTCTACTTTCCTTCTGTAAAACCCTAGAAATAACCTTCAAGACCCTCTACCCTAGCACCGGTGAAGAAATGAGTCTTAAAGGTGAGACCTTTATGAGTTTTTAACAGTAGACACCTTTAGAGGTCTTAAAGCTTTTAAAGATTGAAACTTTACCTTCAGAAACTTCTGGTAACCTGGCTCTGCTACCACTGTTGAGTCTTTCACCAAGTGTTTCTGATCTTGTGATAAAGCTCTAACCTTTATGTTTGTTTGCTGTAGTTTGTTATGCAAGAAAGAAACAAGACACGAGATTTACGAGTTCCCAAGACCAAATCAGTCAAGGTACGTCTCGGAGAGCTTCAACCAGCTCTCAAGGCACTCTTATCTTTTACCGAACAGTACAAGCTCTCTATGTCACACCACTCTCACCCTTTACAGAAAGAAAACCCACACCAAAGAGTTTCACACAAGAAGACACTCAAGAGTAAAACTCTCAAACCCTTGTTTCTCACAACTCTCTCTCTAGACTTTCTCTCTCAATAATGACTGAATGGCTTATCCTCCAAGCTTGATGACACTGTCCTTTTATAAGCTGAGCCTTCGCCGTTCTTGCAGGTGCTACCCGACAACACTGTACGACCAGTGACCATCAAAACACCAAAACGCTCTCACATCTGCCGTTTCTTGTTCCTGGGCTTAAGTTGCTTAGCAGACTTCGACTGGGCCTTGACCGGCCCATTCATTTCAACTCAGCCCACCTGTCTAAAGACAATCACCTGAAACGACACATATATTTTCGGATTTCCGCTACTGATAAGGTCCTTAAGTTAGCACTGCCTTTGCCTTTGCCTTGTCTCGCATCTCGTGGACATATTATCGTAGCCGGAAACATCTCTGCTACACTGAAACTTTAGCCCAATGGGCTTTAGTCAATACATAAACCAGAAATTGTGAATAACCCCCTCATTTCTAACATATAAAGCCCATATTTGCAAAGCCTAAATGATTTCTAAAAAACTTTATAAATAGGAAACACAACAGTTCATAAATTATTATTGAGTCAAATGTAACGATAGTTTAGTAAACGGTTTGAACTGAATTTTCAATTTTGGCTAAAGACTAGGTTTTAGAGGTTAAATTCGGATATACCCTCATTTGCTTTATACATCCAAAGATTCCAAACACAGAATATTCCTGGTGTTTCCAATTGTTGCAGATCTCAATAAACAATCCACATTAGTTAATTAGTGAAAAGCTGAGAACAAGATAGATAAATTATGGTAATTCTACAAATTGCTGTCTGTGTCTGGCTCTAACATTTATGCATCACGTTGTCCATTTATAAGGAAATGCTCCATTAATACTCATTTCACAACATTTTGTCAGATTTTGACCGTTGTTATCTGTCTCGTCTCTCTCTCACACAGTTAGATTGTTTCATTTATCATACTCTCTCCGTTTCGTTTTAGTTGTCGTTTTAGGACTTAAATTTTGTTTCGTAATAGTTGTCGTTTTAGGTTTTCAATACAAATGTTTGGTAAAAATTCCAGTATTATCCCTATTGTTTTAATGTTTTGGCCAATGAAAAAATTTATAAGATATATTAATAAAGGGTAAAACAGAAAATTTAATGTCTTCCTTAATTTGTGTGAGAAAACCTTAAACGACAACTAAAACGAAACGGAGGGAGTATTATTTAATAAAAACAGACAAAAAATATTGAAGTAAGATTTGGAATATAAAGCCAAAAGCCTCGTGAAGGATGATGTCCCACGCCCAGCATCTTCATGTAGTGACAGTGAGCATGCAATACATTAACAATTAATACTTAACTAAATGCTTTAAAATATTTGTATTTATCAGTGTTAATATATAGCATTTGTCTCCGATGCTATATATTTTTCCTCATGAATTTGATTATGTTACGTTAGTTTAGTTTGTGGTATAATGTGATCCGTGATTAGCATCCATCCAAATCTATAACAAAGTTAAATAGTCTTATATACTCTTATTGCTTCTTTTCATATTTGTAACCGTGTCTTGTCTCTTATAGACTTTACCATAAAACTCCAAAATCGGGAACCCGACTAAATTATAAAGGCCATCTCAACAACTTATTACATATATGGACAAATAACTCTTACCATATGAGCGTTACACTCTTTTAACTTTCCTTGTCTCTATTCAAATCCAATTCTCTCTCTATATACGAGTAAAGACATCCTCATATACACATAAAACATATTAACATTCTATCATCAATATTTTCTTTCAAGTTCTAACAAAAGTTTGGTGTTTTTTACTTTGGTTTCTTACTATCACTTCTTCACTCTCTCTTTCTCCATATAATGAAGGGACGTATGTTTTGCGCTTCGCAAGCATCAACAGCCATATGTTCAAGCATGGACCACGTTCACAAATCAACCACCACCGAAGACGATGAACGAAGTAGCGGCCGAGCTATAGACCGCCACAATCCGATCATTAAAGATGGCCGAAGATCATTCGCCGAGGACTTCATTAAACTACCAGCTTCCGGCGGAGACGGAGAGATGAGTAACAAAAAACTAGAGATCTATAAAGGCAGGAGAAGCATTACTGGCCGGAGAAGCACGGGTGGTGGCGGGGGAGGCGGAGCAGCGGCGTTGTTGAAGCTTATTACCAATGACATTGGCCTAGCGAGGAAGAGTTTCAGCTGTGTTGCTAGACCCGCATGTGACTTAATCAAAACCCATGTGGGTTCTACAAGGTATCTTTTGGGATCGGACCCGGATTCTATTTCTGGGTCTCCGGGTCAGGTTCCGGCTATGACGGTAGAAGCTGAAGCTCCTGCTGGTGAAGGCATAACGTTGACGGAGAAGAATACTTGTGTTGGTAGTTCAGACCAGGTAAGTTGTTTTGTTGTTAGCATCATGAGTGGCATAAATGTAAATAAATGTTGATACAAGTGTGATGATTAGAGTTGCATTTTCTGAAGCAGCAGGTCGTTGTTCTTAAAGTGTCTCTCCACTGCAGAGGCTGTGAAGGGAAAGTTAGGAAACACTTGGCCAGAATGCAAGGTGATTAGTTTATTTACGAGAATGCCATTTGCTCCCTCTTTCGGTTAGGTATAGGTTTAATTTCAAAATGTTCCGGTTTAGAAAATATATGAGCTATGTACAAAATATATTCTTGGCTCGGGTTTGGATAAGAAAAATATCAACGAAGAGAACTGAATTCGATTCAAATTTACTTTAGCCTCTTAATGATTTCGTTATTTTGTCCATACTTTAGCCGGCATGGTCTATTATTTAGTGAACTGGTTTTGGTCTAAAGCTGGTTTAGAACTAATGAATTTGATACCTTGTAGGTGTAACATCCTTCAACATAGATTTTGCTGCAAAGAAAGTGACTGTGACTGGAGATATCACTCCCTTGAAAATATTGGAAAGTATCTCAAAGGTTAAAAATGCCCAATTTTGGACAACTCCAACATTCCCAAAGCCAAACGTGGAAACCCAAAATCCCTGATTTACTTCTACTCTTGTTTATTTTTGTAACAATTTACTTCTACTCATGTTGCAAAATAAATGGTAAAATTTCAAACTTTACTACCATAAGAGCTACCCCCTTGGTAGGTTTCATCTTGAGGCTATGCTTCTTCTTTTCCTATCACCTCTCGTCCTATGATTCTTAAACTTATCATTTCAAGTTCGGCCACTGCAACTTCTCCCTTACATTTTTTTTTGGGTATATAGATGCACCTGATAATAAAATGACTAAAAAAGCTTCTTTTTTTTATATATACAATTTTTTGTGTATATAAATATCAAATTTTCTTTTTTCAATTTTGATGAAATAATTAAGTTCTACAGTTGTAAGCGAAGAGATTAATGAAATCTAATAAACTAAAGTCCACTTATTAGAATTTTCACTCATTAAAATCTAAACACATAGCCAATAATTGGAAATTCCACTTTTTGTTGTAAGAGAAGTTTGGTGTATGATGGATCCAATACGCACTGTGGATCTCAAAGTATCTCTACTAGCTAAGAATATTTAATAGAGCCAAATTTATAAAAATGTTATTTTTGTTTTTGTTGTTAAATAGTCGGGCCTCAAAATCTTAGAATAGAATCTCAAAGATGATTAGATTAAAAGAATGCGTAAATGCGATTGTAGATTCATCATCTCGGATCATGATGGGCTTTTCAAATCTGAACTAGCCCAAAACAGTAAATTGTAAATATTTGGCTTTTTTTTTTTTATATGACGATAACGGTGAAAAAGGATCTTAACCACTCTTATCCTTGTCGGAGTCATCATAATCAATCGAATTAGAGTTTGAAATCAGAGAGCAAGCAAGCAAGCAATCAATCAAACAACGATGGTGGAAGAAGAAAAAAGCTCTAATTCGATCTACATAGTTCCCGAATTATTGGAAGAAATTTTCCTTCGATTGCCCTTGAAATCAATCCTCAAATTCAAAACCGTCTCAAAACAATGGAGATCAGTCCTGGAATCGAAAATGTTCGTGGAAAAGCGTATGAATGCTTCAAAGAGTGGAAAAATAATAGCTGCTTACAACTGCGACTGTGGCGACCGGCCGAGAATCATCCACGAGGCCCGGTTAGGGGACCAAGTGTTCGTCTATCTACACTGCTTCAACGCACGACCCTCGATGATTTGCGACTCACGACCCTTGTTGACTTGCGACGGTTTGGTCTGCATAGCTGAACCAGATTCCATCATCGTTTTGAACCCCTCGACCGGACAACTCTTGCGGTTCCCAGAACCATTGTCCTCCCGATTTATAAACGGTATTTTTTTTTTTTTTTTTTCTCTTATAATAGTTTTTGGATTTTGCAGTAATGGTGTAACTAATTTCAGGAGAAGGGTCGGATTTCTATAGGGGAAATTGGGTAATGGGATTTGGTAGAGACAAAGTTACGGGGAGCTATAAAGTAACGAAGATGTGCCTTCTACCTAGAGAGGAAGGATGCGATGTTCTTGATGTTGAAACTGGTCAATGGAAGAACCTGAGTCTACCTACTTATATGGCCCAGGTGGGAAGAAAATTATTATAGATAGAGTTTGGGCCGTATGTTTAGGCCCGTTACTTGTCGTTCAAGTCATTGTCGGTTTATGTAAACCCTAGAGATGTTCTCTATATAAGTCTTTGTATCACGATTTAATAAAACAAGTCAGTTCGATATCTAAATCTACATGGTATCAGAGCTAAGATCTCTCAAAAAAACCCTAGGTTAATCGATAGTTTCGATTCTCCTTCAAAGAACAATCGATAGTTTCGATTGTGTGTTGTTCAAAGTTTATTCTCTTTCAATAACAAGTCATCATGTCCACGATTGACGATGGCTCCTCCGCTACTCGGCAGGCTGCTAAACAACCGGACGCCCCGGTGGTGTCTCCATATCTCTTAGCAAACTCCGACAATCCCGGGGCTCTCATCTCGACGGTCTCGTTAAACGGTGACAACTACAACGAGTGGGCAACAGAGATGTTAAACGCTCTTCAAGCAAAACGAAAGACAGGGTTCATTAATGGATCGATACCGAAACCACCTGCTAATGATCCTAATTATGAAAACTGGAAGACAGTCAATTCCATGATTGTTGGGTGGATTCGAACTTCCATAGAACCCAAGGTGAAATCTACTGTTACCTTTATCTCTGATGCTCGCTTATTGTGGTTAGATTTGAAACAACGTTTCTCCGTGGGAAATAAGGTAAGAATTCATCAAGTTATCGCTCAGCTCGCGTTGTGTCGTCAAGATGGTCAAAGTGTTCTTGAATATTTTGGTCGATTGTCTACTTTGTGGGAAGAGTATCAGCTTTACAAGCCCATCACTGTGTGTTCTTGCGGGCTGTGTACGTGCGGTGCAACCTCTGCGCCGGCTAAAGAAAGAGAGGAAGAAAAGATTCATCAATTTGTACTTGGTCTCGATGAGTCTAGATTTGGTGGACTGTGTGCTACGCTCATCAATATGGATCCACTTCCCTCTCTAGGTGAAATTTATTCAAGAGTTATTCGTGAAGAACAGAGGCTATCTTCGGTCCGATTACGTGAACAAAAGGAGGAAGCAGTCGGCTTCTTGGCTCGTCGTGAGCAACATGACCAATTCTCTCGCCCTGACATGTCTTCTAATCAATCCGACAACACCAACATTAGACCAGATTCTATCATCAAGGGTCGCGTTTCATGCTCTCATTGTGGTCGTACCGGGCATGAGAAAAAGGAGTGTTGGAGTATTGTTGGCTTTCCGGATTGGTGGTCTGAGAGAAGTGGAGGCCGAGGGTCGAATAATAGAGGCAGAGGAGGACGCAGTTCAGGACGCGGTCGAGGACAAGCTATGACAGCTCACGCAACCAGCCCTAATCCCACCAATCTCCCGCAATTCACACCCGACCAAATACAAGCTCTTGCTCAAATGCTCAAAGGACAATCAAACAACGGGACTGCAGATAAACTCTCTGGTAAGACACACTTTGGCAATGTTATTCTTGACACCGGAGCCTCACATCATATGACCGGGAAGCTCTCTTTATTGACGGACATTGTCGTTATACCACCGTGTTCGGTGGGTTTTGCGGATGGAAGCAACACGTTTGCCTCACATATGGGCGTGTTTCCGCTTTCTACCAACGTTGCATTGACTAATGTTCTTTATGTCCCAACATTAACTTGCACCTTATTATCCGTCTCTAAAATTGTGAAACAAACAAAGTGTGTTGCTACCTTTACTGACACAATTTGTGTTTTACAGGACCGTTTTTCGAGGACTTTGATTGGAAGCGGTGAAGAGCGTGAGGGGGTTTATTATCTTACGGACGTCGCTACAGCAAAAATTCATACCGCCACTGTCTCTTCCGATCAAGCCTTGTGGCATCAGCGTTTAGGACATCCTAGTTTTACAGTACTTTCTTCTTTACCGGTGTTTTCAAAATCTTCTTCTTCAGTCGGCTCTCATTCATGTGACGTGTGTTTTAGAGCTAAACAAACAAGAGAAGTTTTTCCTCTTAGTATTAATAAATCAACCGCGTGTTTCTCGTTGATTCATTGTGATGTTTGGGGTCCATACCGTGTCCCGTCGTCTTATGGTGCGGTTTATTTTTTGACAATAGTTGATGATTTTTCAAGAGCTGTTTGGACTTATCTTCTCCTTGCAAAGTCTGAAGTACGTACGGTGCTTACTAATTTTTTTGCTTACACGGAGAAGCAATTTGGCAAGTCAGTTAAAACGGTTCGTAGTGATAACGGGACTGAATTTATGTGTCTTTCATCGTACTTTCGAGAACATGGAATCATTCACCAAACTTCGTGCGTTGGCACTCCTCAGCAAAATGGTCGCGTTGAGCGTAAGCATAGGCATATTCTCAACGTTGCTCGGGCACTCTTATTCCAAGCCAGTCTACCTATTAAATTCTGGGGAGAAGCGGTGTTAACTGCTGCCTACTTGATTAATCGCACTCCGTCATCACTTCACAAAGGTCTTTCTCCCTACGAAATTCTTCATGATTCCAAGCCCAATTATGATCAGTTGAGGGTTTTCGGATCAGCCTGTTATGTTCATCATATCTCTCGAGATAAAGACAAATTTGGAGAAAGAAGTCGCTTGTGTATTTTTATAGGGTATCCATTTGCACAAAAAGGTTGGAAGGTGTTCGATATTGAAAAGAATGAGTTTCTAATTTCACGAGATGTTGTCTTTCGGGAAACCGTTTTTCCATATGCATATACTACTCCTAGTCCCGCATCCTTGTCTCCATCTCCGATTATTTGTGATGAAGATTGGATGGTCTCCACTGACAGGGGGAGTACGCCGGAAACCACCACGGGTAGTGGTTCTACACAAGTTTCTATTGTTGATACGGTTTCTGCTCCTGAACCAATTCCTGCACCGGTCTCCGTATCCACACCGACTCCCGCAGCCAACTTAGTCTCCGACCCGTCTTCTCCGCCGGAAACAAGTTCAGTTCCGACAAAATCTGTAGTCGCCGGTGATGATTCCTCTGTTGCAGTCTTGACACCGGCTAGCAACTCGCAGTCCGAAGTCGATACTTCAAGTTCTCATGGTGAAATTACGCCTCCTCCACGTCAAGGCAAGCGTCAAATTCAACCTCCTGTACGTTTAAAGGATTATGTGCTCTACAATGCTACTAGTGATCCGATAAACCCTCACGTTCTCTCCGACTCCGCTTCACTGTCCTCGTCAACAGTCCAAGGTACTTCCTCTTATCCTTTAACGGATTATGTTTCGGATGATTGTTTTTCACCAGGACATAAGGTGTTTCTTGCTGCAATCACGGCCAATGTCGAGCCTAAGAATTTTAAAGAGGCTGTTCAAGTTAAAGTTTGGAACGATGCAATGTTTAAAGAAGTGGATGCTCTAGAGATTAATAAGACATGGGATATTGTTGATTTGCCACCAGGAAAGGTTGCAATTGGTAGTCAATGGGTCTATAAGACTAAGTACAATGCGGATGGTACCATTGAAAGATATAAAGCTCGGCTTGTCGTCCAAGGTAACAAACAAGTAGAAGGAGAAGACTATAATGAGACTTTTGCACCGGTTGTCAAGATGACTACGGTACGTACTATCCTACGTCTTGTTGCTGCCAATGATTGGGAGGTATATCAAATGGATGTCCACAATGCTTTTCTTCATGGTGATCTTGACGAGGAGGTTTATATGAAGCTTCCTCCCGGGTTTCGTCATTCTCATCCTGACAAAGTTTGTCGTCTACGCAAGTCATTGTATGGCTTGAAACAAGCCCCTAGGTGTTGGTTTAAGAAGTTGTCTGATGCTCTTCTCAAGTTTGGTTTTGTGCAATCATATGAGGACTACTCACTTTTCTCCTACACACGAAACAATATGGAGATCCGAGTATTGGTATACGTTGACGATCTCTTGATATGTGGAAATGATGAGTATATGCTACGGAAATTCAAGGAATATTTGGGACGTTATTTTTTCATGAAGGACTTGGGGCGGCTCAAATATTTTCTTGGTATAGAGGTTAGTCGTGGGCCTGAAGGTATTTTTTTATCTCAACGTAAGTATGCTCTCGACGTCATATCCGATAGCGGCAATCTTGGTGCTCGGCCCGCACACACTCCTTTGGAGACAGATCATCATCTTGCGACGGATGATGGTCCTTTTCTTCCGGATCCCAAACCATATCGACGACTCGTTGGTCGGTTACTTTATCTTCTTCATACTCGGCCTGAATTAAGCTACTCAGTGCATGTCCTGTCTCAATTCATGCAAACTCCTCGGATGGCTCATTTAGATGCGGCGTTACGCATTGTTCGTTTTTTGAAGGGATCACCGGGTCAAGGTATTTTGTTGAAAGCAAGCAAAGATTTAACACTAGAAGTGTATTGTGACTCGGATTTTCAAACATGTCCCTTAACTCGGAGATCACTTAGTGCTTATGTTACGTTGCTTGGAGGCTCGCCTATTTCTTGGAAGACAAAGAAGCAAGACACAGTCTCCCACTCTTCCGCCGAAGCTGAATATAGAGCAATGTCTGTAGCTCTTCGCGAAATCAAGTGGCTGCGTAAGTTGTTGAAAGATTTGGGCATCGAACAGTCTGCGCCAGCTCGTTTATTTTGTGATAATAAGGCGGCTCTTCACATTGCCGCTAATCCAGTCTTCCATGAGCGTACCAAGCACATTGAGTCAGATTGTCATTCGGTTCGTGATGCGGTTCGTGACGGCATCATCACCACACATCACGTTCGTACGGAGGAACAACTAGCAGATATTTTTACAAAAGCTCTTGGTCGTTCACAGTTTCTCTATCTAATGTCCAAGTTGGGCGTTCAGAATCTTCACACTCCAACGTGAGGGGGAGTATTATAGATAGAGTTTGGGCCGTATGTTTAGGCCCGTTACTTGTCGTTCAAGTCATTGTCGGTTTATGTAAACCCTAGAGATGTTCTCTATATAAGTCCTTGTATCACGATTTAATAAAACAAGTCAGTTCGATATCTAAATCTACAAAAATCCGTGTCTGTTAATGGATCCATCTATTGGGTTATCCACTGGGTCGTATCTCGTTACAAGTGTTCACGGAATTCTAGCACTGGATCTTCACAAAGAAGAGTTCCATTATGTCTCTGTTCCGGATAAGTGGGTCAAGCAAAGTACCCTGATAGCCAACCTTGATGACCGTCTAACCATAGCCAATACGCCTACGTCTGTTTATTCTGACTGGAGACTAGAGATATGTAGCATGAATGCACATGAAGAAATATGGAGCAAGACTTACTCCATAAGTCTAGATGGTCTTCTAGCTTTTAAGCTACCACGTTCAAGGTGGTGCATGTGGTTCACGCCGCTGGCTGTTTCCAAGGAGGGGGATCTTATCTTTTATAACAATTACCAATGGTTGTTCAAATATTGCCCAGAGACACGTGAGCTTCATTGTCTCTCCTCTGATATATGTGTTATATCTCCTTACCTCGAGAATTTGGTCCCACTTCGGTCAGAGTCTGGACATCATCCGGATCCGAATGATAATAAAGTCAGGACATCTAGCTGCGGATTTTTTACCAAGCATCCGGAGCCAGGCTCCGGGATATCCAAGTTTTTTAAAAGGATCGGACTTGGGATCCCAGAGATTGTGTTTACCACTCTAGTTATAGTTCACATTTGGATAACTCTCTAACACTTGCTTATTATGTAGTCTCTACTATTTTTTTTGGTTCAGCTTTGTTCTCTTTTTAAAATTGAAAATCTGTTGAGTCAAATCAAATGGTGACAAAGGCTTATTGTGTTCCCGTTTGAAAAGTTGAATTTTAACGATGCAAAAGGTCAAAATCTTTCTAGTACTTGATGGTATATACTAACTTTTTGACATATATAATAAACATCTTTGTTAAGTCCATTGATGGTATACTTTTTTCTAGTTCTATCATCTGCGACCACTGCTATTGCTAGCAATCGCAGCATGCTTTCGCACTTTCTGCTTCATGTATGTTCAGGAAGAACTGATCTCAGAACTACTCTGTTGAATATGGACATACTTTGGTTCTTCAGAGGGAGCTCTTAACTCTTTCTGCAAGACAACAAGAGCAGGCGTTGTAAAATCATATGCTGCTTTCTTGTTAGTTTAGTGATGTTCCTTAAAAAATCAACTCTGTTTTCAACGTATCCAAGGCTTGGTCAGAAGCACTCCAACACGAATTTAACCATTTTCAGCTTGCTGCTTTTGAAATGATGTTTTAAGGTGAGTTGGGACAATGGCACATCTCAAAAAACAGTGCAAGCAATTCAAGATTCCCATATTGAGTATTCGATTGATGCTACAACACACGATCACGATATAAATCCATGCTCAAACTACTGACTACAACCATCTAAAATCATTCGCAACAGAAAAGACCAACAAAATCACATTCAAGCCGACTACCATTTTGTAAGACAAAATCATCCCGCCATCTCTCGCTGTGCTTTCTCCGCAAAGAGCTTCGTAGCAACCATATTATCCATAAAATACTCTCTGTAAGGATGATTCTTCGGGACAAGTCTCCTAAACTTCTCAAACTGTTTCTCCGCCTCATCTTGCTTCTTCAACACTGTGTATATAATCCCTTGACATAAATACGGCCTGAAATCTCTCGGTTCTTCCTTCACAAGCTCCTCATACAACTTCAATGCTTCATTATGCTTCCCTTCAATAACCCGAATTTGCGCCACTAGTAGCTTAAAATCCCTCAAATCCTTACGATTCTTCTCCTTCTTGCACCTCACCATTGCCTCCTCAATTCTCTCCTCCACCGCATTCAAATCAGCACCGGAATCAGAATAAGCCATAACTAAGCCGTGATAAGCGTCGACACGAAGCGGATCCTTAACTAGAATCTCTTCAAAACCAGTTTTAGCAGACTCTAAATCTCCACTGTAACTAAAGATATTAGCTTTCAAAATTGGCCATTCCTTCTCCTCTGGTTCCAATTCAATCAACCTATCAATCAATTCAATAGCTTCTATAAGCTTTCTAGATTTGATCCTTACCTCCATTAAAGATCGTAGAGCTTCCACATCTTCAGGGTGAGAAGCAAGATGATCTTCGAGCGATCTCTCTTCTTCTTCCAATGAAACATCTCCGTTGTTACTCTGTTTAAGAGATTCCACTGACGGTGTCGCCGCCACAGGAGCCGCAATCGCCGGAGAAGGTTTGAGCTGGAGATTCACAAGGAACAGTGCCGCTGCAGCAGTGAAGGTGACGCAGGTGGATTTGAGGAATGAGAGCCTCGAGTCTTGGGATTTGGATGATGAAGCTTTGATTGAAACGCATTTCAAGGATGATGTTGATTTGGGTAAGGATCTGAGAGAGAAAGACGAAGGTGTTTTAGGGAAAGATGAAGAGAAGTGAGTGAAAGAGAGGTGATTTGGTTGCTGATGAAGATGTAGCTTCCCTAGAGACTCCATGATTGCAGAGAGAGAGAGAGAAAACCCCTAAAAACCCTACAGTGAGATACTGAGATTTGAGGAAGAAGCAGATCAAAAGGAGCCTTCGAGTTCGAAACTGCTGCAAGTTACGACGTCGAATTTGGGCCTAATAAAGGCCCAGGATTAGAAGAGGAAATGTATTTATCACAAATCAAAACGCTTATCTCTTTCCTTAATCCATATATTGTAATCACGAATATGCAAAGTTTATGCATCTAGTATCCTACTAACAAGTAACAAACTACAATTATCATGAATCATGATTTGTTGATTTGTTCGATAGACTGCTAAGGATATATGATTGTTGTTAGAATTGTTCATCTTCTTATCAGTCTCAAGAATTTGCAAACCACTCTGCTTTTGAGCTTTTTGTCCACTAGATTGATCTTTTTCTGAGGTTTTCAAGAACTTGCTTTAACTATATTATAACTGCAGTGTTTGAGTTGTTTGGTGAAGAACACTCTTAAATGTGCTAAGATCTCGGACCAAAGGATTCATTATCACTGCTCAAACATTCTCACTGGTGCTTATTGTGAAAAATCTATAACTACATTATTTAAGAACCAACAATATCTGTGGAATGGTTTCACAAAGATAAGATTCCTAGATTGAGTACATAAGCTCATTGAAACACAACCATAGGTGAAAGGAGAGAGGACATAGTAAGCTGACTCTTCCATGAACAAGAAGAATTCAGCAGAGAACAGAGGATACACCAAAAACGACGAAATGGAACTGATTGTTAAGGCAGTAGGCAAACCAACCATTGGATGACAGAGAGATGTCCACACAAGCTTACTTGTACTCAAATGATGGCACCGGAGGAGCATCAAAACTCTCCAACACCTCTGTTTTACTTCCACTGCCTGGTTTCACCTCCTCATTTTTCTTACCAAAAAGCCCTCCAAACCATGATGATGAAGAAGCTGTACTCTGGTTTTGACTCTCTGACATCATCTGTGCTTGATTCTGCATCTGCCCCATCTGCATTCCTTGCATTCCTTGTATTCCTTGCATTCCTTGCATCCCAGGCATTCCGGGCATCCCAGGCATTCCTTGCATTCCGGGATCCTCCATCATCATATTCTGAGGCTGAGCCAGTAGCTTGTTCAACATTATCCCAGCTCCTTCAATCAAAGCAAGTAAAACCCCTCCAAAAGCCGCTGATCTTGAAGCCGCGCCAACCCCCTGTCGCATCGCAAGAAACCCTCCAGTTCAGCACCAGCGATGATAGAGTTCCACGGATCCTCCTTCTGCCTAAGTACACCATGGAACAGTCAAATGTCGAGAATAAACCTCCCCATACAGCAAAACTGCCTCCAAGACGAGGAGCATTCATGCTCACAGCTTGTGTTCCTCCAACAAAGCGACTACCTTTGGGGGAATTGTAAGTCCCTTTAATGAAATGAAAGGCAGATCCTCCAACAGCTCCCATACCAAAAGCACCACCGATATCGTCGAGGATACGGTCAGGGCAAGGCTCTCGAGATGTCTCTGGTGTTCCCATTAATTTAGCCCTGATTTATCCCAATAGATACCTCAGGCAATGATTCTATCAAACCTGTAATCAAACAAAGATTGATTCATCAAAAAATAGTAAGAAAATTAGAGGAAATATTAATCATATCATTGTTTGAGTAAATGAAACCATCAATCATCGTCGATTCTGAGGAATTCTGAAATTAGGGTTTTCTAAGTCACTGCGAATCAACAAATAGATCTCTCTGTCTAATTCCAATTAAATACTGACTATCTACAATCGAACGAAGAAGATTAGGGTTTATCAAAGCTCTGTACTTTACGATCGAAGCAAAGCATAGAAAAAGGTAGAAGCTTTGTGTATAGAAATGAAGCCACGAGAAATGAGAAAGGCTGTTGTTGATGTTAGATGAGAATCAAAGAAGCAAACCTGAGACTAAGGAGGAATTAATCGGCGGACGAGAGACGAGTTTGAGAGAGAGAGAGAAAATGAAGGAGGTGCGACGGTGAGCGAGAGAAGGAAGAAAATGAAGAAACGGCGTCAGGTTTTATTAGGGTTGGGTAGAAAACAAAAAAAAAATACAGCGACCAAACTATTTGCGTTTTAGTTTTTCAGCTTGATTTTTCCGACACTGTTGCGTTTTGCTCTATTTTTTTTAATAATTTCCCTCTTTATTTTATTTTCCGGCATCGCTCATTTTTCTTTCTTTTCGAATATGGTTGCTTTATTTTTATTTTTATTGTTTTTGACAATTTCGTTGCAGTAAAATTTAAAAAAGGTGCCAAAAGTTTTACAATAGCCCAAACTAGTTAAAAGCCCTGAGAGAGAAAGTAATTGAACCCATTATGAAAAGCACAAATAATTAGTAAAAGATCTAAGTAGAGAAGCCCATAGACGAATGATGTTGCGACCAACCAAATCCTGTTTTAGCCAAGGAAGGTAGAGAAATCGCTCTATCTGGTCTCTGGCCGGAAAGAAGGATCTCAAAAAGAAGAATCAAAGAGCTCTTCTTAAAAAGCCTATTGAGAAATGGAATGATCATTCTCTCAAACTATTATCATCACGTAGAGATACTCTCACTCTCAGTCGAACTATGAAGAGCTTCAGGCTAAAGGTAAATGCCTCTTACTCTTGTAAGCTAAACTAGTTTCACCCTTGTAATTTCATCTCTTATCTAACCTGTGTGATGCTCTTTAGAAAATAATGTCATCACTGAAGGAGGAGCCAATGGTTCTCTTTACAAAGAAGCTGGCAAGTTGTGCAAAGTGATGATATGGGGGAGACTCTCCCGTGGAAGTAGCAGCCTCAAAGACACATGTGTTACTGCTTTGGTTCTAGTTATTGCTTTGGTAATGTGTTGTCTTCTGCATTGTGTTTATGGAAACTACGAGAGATCACATGAAACATTTGTTGCCCTTATCTTTTTCTTTTTATCTGTTACTTTGTTAGTTACGTTTTAGGTTTTGTTTAAACAGGTGCTTTGGTATGGACACTATTTTGTCTTCAAATCATAGATGGTGTTCAGAAGAATTTGTACCTAGTAAATTCGATTGGAATTATATTATAATAAAATCTAGAAAATGTATATATTGTATATAGATGATAAATACATTAAAATCCATAAAATACTTGAAAATCAACAACTTATGTATGTAATTGAATACTCTCAGATTCAATTACAAATTCTTTGGTCTAATTTTGTCAAATAAATGATAATGATGAGGTAATGATCATTTTTTCATTTATCAATCTTCAATAGTACGGATTCAAACTTCTTTCAAAAATAAAGAAAATAAGTGTAGCAAATCCACTTGACTCCGCCTTCTCCACCGGAGTTCGACTCCAGTAAGTCGCGTTACCCCGCGTAGTAGGGATTGGCTATGGATCGGGCCTTGTCGATCCAAAGATGTCAAAAAAAAAAAAAAAAGTGTAGCAAATCCATCTTTTATATATCTATAACTGTATTGCCAAGAATGTTTGGAAGAATAAAATCAGTAATTAGTTATGACAAAAAAGAAAAAAAAAAAGGGTGAATTGCATGAATAACCTATTTCACTAATATAATTAAGTTTATAGCACCATAAGTTACAAAATAAAGAAAGTAACACCAGAGCTTTGTGCAAAGACCAATTTAGGTTTTTGAAGAGAACATGTAGAAATAGAGAAAGAGAGAGGGAGAGAGCTAGAAGGTGACGTGTGTGTGAGAGATATAAGTCAAAGAAGAGAGATAATTATGATGACATGGCCAAAAGTAACATAAATCCCAAATAAGTTTGTATGGTGAATTAGTCTCATTCAAGTAATTGTGTAAATCTTGCAATAGTTTCAAAAAACTATATTTTTTTTCTGTGTATAACATGATTTAAATTTGAAAAAAAACAGCCATGTATATTTCATTGAACTGAATAGTGTGTGAAACTAGAAACATCTTATACTATATCAATATCACATGCATAGACTTGATAAATAGAATAGAATGAGTGAAAAGATAAGAATAGATGTGAATGTGATGGATTCAGGAAAATTTAAACAGAATCTAATAAATTAGATTGAGAGGATGTGTGAGTGGAGGAAGGAAAAGAAAAAACATAATTGAGTCTCAAATCTTGGGAACTTTCCCACTTGAATCTTGGTGAAAAAAAAACTATATAGTGTAGACTTTAGTTAGATAGAATAGTAAGACTATCTCCAATGTATTTCCCTATTTATAGCTCTATCTCTATAATAGAGGTAAATTTTCTCTATTTTTACTCCAATGTGTTCCTCTAAAAAGTTTAACTCTATTTATAGAGAAAAAAATAGAGATTATCTATTCTCACCTCTATATATAGAGAAAAAAATAGAGATCTCTATTTTAGAGGTGAGAATAGAGGTGAGTTGGAGCAAATTTGCTTCTAAAATAGAGTTTAGAGGCAAATATAGAGGTGAGTTGGAGATGCTCTAATAGGTTTAAGTTTTCTAACAATGGTTTAAGTTCTACTTTGGCAAAATTGATGGAGAAAGAAATGGAATCGGCGCCGAGATCATAACATCTATATATTTAAAATTCTTCAATGAATCAAGGATATAATTAAAAAGTAAATGAATTAGATTTGAAGGCATGTGGTGTTTACCAAAGCAGAAAAAAATGTTTGATTTGCAGAGACTAATAAGAAAGAAATGGAGAAAGAAAGAAAAATAAAAGACAGTGAAAAAAGATAGGTAGAGCAAAGCCTAAAGGGTATTTTAGGATATATTGTAAATAATATAGAGAATATGAATTTTTTTTTTGTCTTAGGTTAGTTACTTAATTATAGTTTTATTGTTGGTTATACACTCCAATTTCTCAAAAAAAAATCAGTAATTAGTAGATTTACAATTAATGGAATTCCATTTTTTTCCTTTTTTAATGTTTACAAATCATAAACTTGTTGGATTATTGGAACAATTTTTTGACTGGAATATTTAACTGAAATACCTCTAATCTACCAATATATGAAAATACTGAAACCAAAAAACTTGATATTTGCGACTTTTGTAACTTTTTTGAAATTAAAGGTAGTGTGAGCTCTCTAGTACAATTCAAATTTGGATCTGCTTCGACTCCCAACGGTTACTTACCCTAATTTTCAATTTTTTTCTCAAAAGTTCTCTTTCGATCTCGAAGATCCATCATCTTTTTGTGTTCCATTCGAATTCTTCTTTACACGGACAAGATTCGGATCTCTTTCGTGTAAGTGAATCAATTTTTGTTCTAATTTGCGAAGAAAGTTGAATTTTATTTAAAATTCGAATCTCTGGGATTCTGAATCAAGCTTTCTCAATTGATTAGGGAATCTGGAATTCAATTTTGATTCCACAGAAATCGAAGATGTCGTTTACGCCGGAGGTGGTTTCAAGGAAAAGCGGAGTCGGAGTGGTTCCATCACCGGCACCGTTTCTGACACCTCGTCTTGAGAGAAGACGACCCGATTCTTTCTCTAACCGTCTCGATAGAGATAATAAAGAAGTCAATGTTCAAGTGATTCTACGATGCAGACCATTAACTGAAGAAGAGCAGAAATCTAATGTTCCTAGAGTCATCTCTTGTAATGAAATGAGAAGAGAAGTCAATGTTCTTCATAGTGTTGCTAATAAGCAAGTAGACCGTGTTTTCAATTTCGACAAGGTTCGGTCTCTTTCTACTTGATGGTTTTTTGTATTCAAGATTGGTCTCTGATGGTTTTTTTGTATAGGTTTTTGGTCCTAAGTCACAACAACGGTCTATATATGATCAAGCTATTTCACCTATTGTTCATGAAGTCTTGGAAGGTTTTAGCTGTACTGTGTTTGCTTATGGACAAACAGGAACTGGGAAGACTTATACTATGGAAGGTGGAATGAGGAAAAAGGTATAAAGAGGTTCTTCTTGTGAGTGTCTCATTTTGATTTTTCATGTTTTTGATTTATGTTTCTCTTGTAGGGAGGGGATTTACCTGCGGAGGCAGGGGTGATTCCAAGAGCTGTTAGGCATATTTTCGATACTCTTGAGGCACAAAATGCTGATTACAGTATGAAAGTAACATTCTTGGAGCTTTACAATGAAGAAGTTACGGATTTGTTAGCTCAAGATGATTCTTCAAGATATTCTGAGGATAAGCAGAAGAAGCCCATTTCTTTGATGGAGGATGGGAAGGGTTCTGTGGTTTTAAGGGGTCTTGAAGAAGAAGTTGTGTATAGCGCTAATGATATATATGCTCTTCTTGAACGAGGCTCATCCAAAAGGCGCACCGCAGATACGTTGTTGAATAAGAGAAGTAGTCGCTCTCATTCAGTGTTTACTATCACAGTCCACATAAAGGAAGAGTCCATGGGCGATGAAGAGTTAATCAAATGTGGCAAGCTTAACCTTGTGGATCTAGCAGGATCTGAGAATATCTTACGGTCAGGAGCTCGAGATGGCCGTGCAAGAGAAGCTGGAGAGATTAACAAGAGCTTGCTCACACTAGGCCGTGTAATTAATGCCCTTGTGGAACATTCTTCTCATGTACCTTACAGGTACTTGCCCTGTCCTACAACTATATATGAGTCTACTGTGGTAATATTTGTGTGTCTTGGAGCGTAATTGTTGATATTTGTCTTTGCAGGGATAGTAAGCTGACAAGGCTTTTACGGGACTCTCTAGGAGGAAAGACAAAAACTTGTATCATTGCTACAATCTCTCCATCTGCTCATTCCCTAGAGGAAACTTTAAGTACCTTGGATTATGCCTATCGTGCCAAGAACATCAAGAACAAACCTGAGGTTTTGTTTATGCTACCATATCTCATCTTTATTTGATCAGTGTATCCTTCTAACCAAACGTGTCTCTGCAGGCAAACCAGAAACTATCCAAGGCTGTGCTGCTTAAAGACCTTTACTTGGAACTTGAGAGAATGAAAGAAGGTTTACACATAGAAGATAACATTATGTCTATATTCTCCTGTTTTTCTTATGCAAATTATCAAATGAGCTACTTGATTATTAATTGTTGTATGATCAATGCAGATGTAAGAGCGGCAAGGGATAAAAATGGTGTTTACATTGCACATGAAAGATATACACAAGAAGAAGCTGAAAAGAAGGTAAGTTCGAAGGACGGAACTTAAAGTCTATATTCATTTCATGCTTTGCTTAATGATTCTTTTGTTTCAGGCGAGAATCGAGAAGATAGAACAGTTGGAAAATGAATTAAATCTCAGTGAAAGTGTACGTTTGCCTCACCTTTTCTTTTATAGCTTTTAGAAACTAAACTAATTGTCTCCAGTTGGAACTTAAGTGGCTTCTCTAATGCAGGAAGTTTCAAAGTTCTGTGACCTTTACGAGACTGAGAAAGAGAAGTTACTGGACGTAGAAAGTGACCTTAAGGACTGCAAGGTGATAAGAACTTCTGTGATTTACTTTCTAGATTACTCATGCTTTCAGTGATAGTTCTTGATTTTTCAAACATTCATGATCCAGAGAAACCTGGATAATAGTAACAAGGAGTTGCTTGATCTCAAAGTGAATTATATCCAAGTTACCTCAAAGTTAAAAGAAAGAGAATTCATCATCTCAAGAATGAAAGCCTCAGGTAAAAATTCTATCTCACAAATTGTACAAGGGCTCCCCCTTTCTTGGGTTTGTTGCTTGATTCGTTTTGCTGATTTATTCTTGGACAGAGACTACTTTGATCGACCGCGCAAAGGGGTTAAGTTCTGATTTGCAGCATGCGTCAAACGATATAAATTCGTTGTTCACAAGATTAGGTACTTCTTCTTTCCTATGTCTAGGGCTGAAAACAAGATCTGTCAAGTGCTTATTTTACTTATTTCTGCAGACCAAAAGGACAAGCTGGAATCCGAAAACCAGAGCATGCTTCTGAAATTTGGTTCACAACTTGATCAAAACCTTAAAGATTTGCACAGAACAGTTCTTGGATCAGTCTCTCAGCAACAGCAACAATTAAGAACTATGGAAGAACATACACATTCATTTCTTGCTCATAAATATGATGTAAGAAAAGACTATAGCCATGTCATTTCACTTTTTGCTTTGGACCATTTGTTCACTCTAGTATTTGGTTTACACAAGCAGGCAACACGTGATCTGGAATCAAGGATTGGGAAAACAGCAGACACTTATACTTCAGGAATAGCAGCCTTGAAGGAGTTATCTGAAATGCTACAAAAGAACGCCTCCTCTGATCTGGAGAAGATGAACACTTCTATAGTATCACAAATAAAGGCTGTTGAGAAAGTAGGAACAAAATTGAGCTATGAACTACTACTTCACCTCTTGCTGTGTTTCTATATCTCAGCATTTGTTTTGGTTATAATTGATGTGCCTTTCTCTTCTCAGTTTCTCACTACATCAGCAACAGAGGCTTCTGCAGTCGCTCAGGACATCCACAATTCACTTAACGAACAGAAGAAGCTCTTAGCAGTTGCTGCAAGACAACAAGAGCAGGTGCTGTAAAAATCATTTGCTGGTTTCTTGTTAGCTTAATTAGTTTTCTGAAAAGTCAACTTTATTTTCAACTTATCCAGGGCTTGGTCAGAAGCATGCGATCTGCACAAGAAATATCGAACGCGACTTCAACCATGTTTAGTAACATCTACAACCAAGCTCACGGTGTGGTGGAAGCCATTAGAGGTAGCCAAGCAGAGAAAGCAAGACAGCTTGATGCTTTTGAAATGAAGTTTAAGGTGAGCTGGAACAAACTCTTAAAGACTTCAGTTATATATTCTGAGAGGTTCACACAAACTTTCTTCACTGAAAACAGGAAGAGGCTGAAAGAGAGGAGAAGCAAGCCATAAATGATATCAGTCTGATATTATCAAAGTTAACTTCAAAGAAAACTGCAATGGTGAGTCTTTAACCATTAATAACCCCATTAGGCTTTAATTATTCATCAGTTGAATCGAACGTAAAGTTTGATGCTCTACATGTTTCTAGATCTCTGATGCATCAAGCAATATCCGTGAAAACGATAGACAGGAAGAGAAGAGATTGTATGAACAAATGTCTGGTATGCAGCAAGTCTCGATTGGCGCAAAGGAGGAATTGTGTGACTATCTAAAGAAAGCGAAAACGCACTTCACGGAAAACACTATAGCTTCAGCTGAGTCTATCACAGTCATGGATAGTTACCTTGAAGATTGGTACAAATTCCATCTCCCCACTGCTTTCGATCCAAGCCTCTCAATTAGTTTACATTCCGTCTTCTCATATAAACATTGTATTTATTGCAGCTTGGGAAGGGCCAATGATTCTAAAAAGTTGTGGGAGACCACTGAAAGAGGCATAAAGAACCTTAACACGAAGTATCAACAAGAACTTAATGTCACAATGGAGTAAGTTTTTTCGTTCTGTATCCATGCTTCCCTCTGTTTCCACATCATTTCACTGAATAAACTCTCTACGTATAGGGACATGGCAAAAGAAAATGAGAAGGTGCAAGATGAATTTGCATCCACATTTTCCTCAATGGATGCTAAATTTGTCTCTAGGACTAATGAACTTTACGCAGCTGTTAATGGTAACCACACTAAATCTTTGTTCCATTCCCTACTCAAGAACTGCTTTTGCACTTCAGGAAGAAAACGTCCTAATCCTTGGTTTTACAGACTCGTTGATGCAAGACCGGGAGAACAAAGAAACAACGGAGGCTATAGTAGAGACTTGCATGAACCAGGTCACATTATTGCAAGAGAATCATGGACAAGCGGTATCAAACATTAGAAACAAAGCAGAACAGTCTCTCATAAAAGACTATCAGGTACTGAAGCAATCATAACAACCATAAAGATGGAAAATCTATAGTGTGATCTATATGTGTATATATTAACAGCAAAGCTTTTGATACAATGACCAGGTTGATCAGCACAAGAACGAAACACCAAAGAAACAATCCATAAATGTGCCAAGTCTGGCTTCGATTGAGGAAATGAGGACTTTGTTTTCGCAGAATACACTCAGCGAAGATCACACAAGTAATTTGGAGAAAAGATCAATAAAAGAAGGACTTGACGAAGCAAACAACAGAACTCCATTCTTGGAAGTAAACAAATGAGTAAAAAAAAGCTTATGTTCATCAACTGGATGAGTTTAGAAGATGAAGACTGTGTAAAGGTTGTTATGTAGTACGCAAGCTTATGTTGTCATGGATAATCTGGTTATGTTTTGACATTAAACCGGTATGCAGATTGCTGAGTTCTCAGATTTAGGGATGACGTTTCCGGTTAAATTGGCTAATGTTCTCATTTTAAGTCAACCAAAAATGAAAACAAGAAAAGTAAAGAGAGAACAAAAAGAACACAAGACTTGGCATTGCTTCTACGAGAAAACATAATAAAGTCAAAAATAAGCACATATATCTCTAATTTACCACTTTTTTACTTTGACTTGCTCTTCCATAAAATACAATTGCTGTCGTCAAGAATATGTCACTGGTGACGATTTCAATATAATCTGACTGTTTATTGAGCTCACAGCTCACAGTGATTAGTTTCTAAGTAAGGTTTCTATGTATTTTTTATTAATAAATTTTGATAGTTTTGTAGTTTAGAGATTTTGTAGAGTTTTTGAAAATTTTATGGTCCATTGGTGGAATCCTTAAGTGGGTTTCTAAAAAATAAAATAAATTTTTTAAAATTTTTTTGTTAATATTTTTATTTGAACAAATATGATTATTATTAGGAATTATAAAATTTTAAACATACATGATATAAAAAGAAGAAGAAAAAAAAAACATATTAAAATAGTCATACACTTAAACATAAAACATAGACTTAAAACAAACACTAAGTCTGTTTTTCTGATTTGATGCAATATTAAGAGGAAAAACTGAACCTGATTTTTCTGATTTGAATTCCATTTTATTTATAACACATTAACAAACTCTTGTTAACCACTCATAATGCTAAAACATTATATAACCACCATGTTTGAACTCTCCTTCTTCATAACATTAGAGAGACAGAGAAGATTAAAGACTTGACACATTTCAGAAGAAAGAAAGAAACAAACCAAAGCTCATTGATTAAGAACAACAAAACATGCGACACACAAAACAAATCTAGTGATGTTGTTCAACATTACATAACACATCTAAAAATACACTAATTTCGTAGACCATAAACATAAATCATATATGCTCATTGATTAAGAACAACAAATCATTATCTGAAGCCTTATGCAGAAGCAAGATATTTACCTTCTTTGAAAAAGGGGACCAACAAACCAAACAGCAGATGGATGATCAACGACATAATGAACCAAGTTATATATATGAATTAGAAACAGAGATAGCCCCAAACCACTAGCACCAACAAAGTAAAACAAATCATGGTTCTGCTTGATTAGTTCACTTAACCAATGATGACAATCAAACATTAGTATCATTGGTCGCTTGTGTTCCCATACATACAACATCCGCTATAATTTCAGAGACACATCCAAAGGAAATCCAATTCAGAAATATAACCGTTGTTCTGATTATGATACATCAATCATCAATCAATTTATTGAACAACCTCGTCGTCGATCATCATCCCGGCGGTTGAAATTGCCTCCCAATTTCATGATCGATACGCCGGAATTTGTAATCGAAAGGGATCGATTCGAATCGCCTAATTTTCGTCGGAGAAACCAAAGAAAAGAAAAAGGAGAAACACGCCTCCCTTTTTTTTCTTTTGTCTAAATTTTCACCCAATAATTTTTAGCCACGTCAGCGTTTCTAAATGCTTCCAAAAATCCTAAAATTAGGAACACGATCCTAGTAATTTTATTGGGTTTTTCTTTATTTTTGGGCTTTTATTCTTTAGGATTTTAGATTAGAAACCCATTAAAAACACTGATGGACATGGTCTTACCATCTAGATGAACAATGTATCAAAAAGGCTTTAGTTTGGTCTCTAGTGCATGTGTTTGACCAAATTGAATTTTCTCTTCGAACATGGTAATGATTGTTGTATTCCAACTTGGATCTTAAGATTAGTTTTGTAATTTTGCTTTGCCCAAGTTTGAAGATTTAATGGTGTTTTCTTTCTATACAATAAAATATGAAAAACAGTCTACCAAAAACAAAAATTAAATTAATTATTTAGAGCTCTTTACGGCTGTATTTTCCAATGATTGATTAGTCTGGACTCGGTTTGAAATCCTTAATTAAAGAAAATTTGATTAGAATACAATTTAAGTTATCGATTGTTAGGTGTTGATATTATATTATTAAGTAATGACTGTGTCAAGCAAGTCCATGAGAAACCAAGTTGCTAGATTTATTCTGTGTTGTGTACACATTTGTTGACTATGCTACTTTGGTTAGATTCACATTTTTAGGTGTAGAAGTTTCTAAGAAGTGAGAACTACATCTCTGGAAAAGACAATATTACCCTTATACCCTTATACCCTTATTATTCAACACTCGTGGTATTATGCATTGTGCCGGCGGTCGAAGGGTGATAATGAAAATGTCAATTTGTCTCAAGTCAAAGAATCAGTGCTCTGGTTGTTGTCTTAGAATATTAGTTTAGACGACTTCTTTTGGTCAAACTACTAGAAAGTCAAAACTTTTAGGTAATTGCTCTTGTATAAATATACATTACTTCTAAGTTCTCAACCTTCATTACAAATTCTCTCAATTCAGGTTTCTTTTCTAACAAGCAAAAACTCCAACCTTTACTTCTTTCTTTTCTTTTCTTTTTTATAACCCTCTCAAATCTTAATTTACTTTGCTTTCTTAATTCACAAAAAAAAAGTATGAAGAGAGAAAGATCTGATTTCGAAGAATCCATCAAGAATCTAGACATTGCCAAATGTCTGATGATTCTAGCACAAACCTCCATGGTTAAACAGATCGGTTTGAGCCAACATACCGAGAGCCATACAAGCAACCGATTCGAATGCAAGACGTGTAACCGGAGATTTTCTTCGTTTCAAGCCCTTGGTGGTCACCGGGCAAGCCATAAGAAGCCAAAGCTCACCCTTGAGCAGAAGGATGTCAAACCTCTTAGCAACAATTACAAAGGAAATCATACGCACGAGTGTTCCATATGCGGTCAAAGTTTTGGGACCGGACAGGCTTTAGGTGGTCACATGAGACGGCATAGGTCAAGCATGACGGTCGAGCCATCGTTCATCTCTCCGGTGATTCCTACCATGCCAGTTTTAAAACGATGCAGTAGTAGCAAGAGGGTTTTGTGTTTGGATTTGAATCTAACTCCGTTAGAGAATGATCTTGAATATATTTTTGGGAAGACATTTGTCCCAAAAATAGATATGAAGTTCGCTCTTTAGTTTTTTTTTTTTCTTTCTCTTAATCATTTGTATTGTAATTCCTATTCTTTTAATTCTTCAAACGTTAAATGTCAACAAACTTCATGGTATATGTGTGGGGTCCCTATATATGTACTCTAGAAAAAGATTTTAAACTAAATTATTTAGTTTCCATTCCTGGAACAAGTACAACATATTCATAAGCGGGCCAAATTTTGGGCCATATATTCTTAGGAATTGGAAAACATATTCCTTTTGCCTTGGCATATATGATATGCAACAATATAGATGTCAAAGTTTAAGACGTTGTCATTTCAAAAGTTTAAGATGGTTCAAATATAGTTAAACATTAATTAACTTAACAAAAGTTTAAGAGTTCAAATATAAAGAGTGTAATTAGGGTTACATACTTCCCCGCTAATCTTGTCTCTTATTGTGAAGTACATGTAAAAGTACAGTCGAAAAAACAAAAAGAATATTATTACTATACACACAAGCCCATTTAAAAATTGTTGTTTTTTCTTCTCTTTTATAGTTTTTGTATTTCTGTATTAGTAGTGCGTCTCAGCCGTCCGATTGACAGATTACACACATTTACTTCTTTTCCGTCAAAGATCAGCCAGCTAGCTTTCCAATAAAGAAACGTTGGTTTATACAAGATTGGTTTTTAGTCTGTGGAACCACTTCGTCAAAAAATAAAATACAGTATACTTATCATGAAGGTAAGCTATAATAAATACTCTGTAGAAGTCCAGATTTAATGTTACACTAATATAGAACATTGGTCAACATCAGATATTATTCATCAAAATTAATTTTTGAAAAGAAGAAAAAGGTTGATTTTTAAATAATAGATTTGTGAGTAGACGTAGATACAAATACAACTTATTAAGTTAATTATGAAAAACACTTTTATAAAAAATAATAGTAATTGATTGATATTTATTGGTAGGATTTTTGTTTTGTCTCTCTCCGTGAAACAAAATGTTATGTCCATCATAGCCTTAATAAAAATAAATGCTTATTTCACAAACGGTTCTGTATGCAGCCGAAGCCGATAGTGAAATTCTTCTTCCCTTCCTATTTTATCCAACGGCTATTTCTAAAAAATAAAAGGCAAATTATTATTGCACAAAAAATAAAAGGCAAATTAAGTATATGTGGGCTCTTATGTGATACGTAGGATATATGATAGTGTTGTTTTCCATAAAACCCACTCTGTTGTCAGCCTTCTCTGTCCATCCCAAAACTTTATCTCGTACGAAAGCCACAGAGCTACGTGACAAGACAAGCAGAAATAACTAATATCGAAATTATCATTTGATCCTTTAGTTTTCTTTCCCTTTCATTTTTAAGCCCAATTCTTTAGTTTTATATTATTTTAAATGTATAATCGTCGTTAAATATAGTACGATTCAAACATTAAATTTTGGCTAAAAGAATACTACTAAACAATGAATAAAAATATAACTAAAAGGTAAGAATAATGAAAAACATTGAACTAGAAATTTTGAGTGTGATTTTGCAGTTTTTTCACTTTTTGACAAACAAAACTTTTTTCGAAAAAATCTAAATTTTTCTTTCTAAAAGTTTATTTTTCATTAGGAACTTTTTCATAATTGGCTATATAACAATGACATCTTTGCAAATAATATTAGATGGGAGCACTTCAACCAACGAGAATTTTAAAGTAAATAGGAATTACTAGTGTTTTTTCTATGTAATCTACCCAACTTTTTTAATTTTGATAATTTAGATAGAAACATTTTTAAGCTTCAATAAGTATGAATACTTTAAGAAATTAATTTTTCGGATATGAAAATTGTATAAAAGTTCCAGTTGGATGCAATTTAAATATTTAATTCATATACGTACGTACGTCTTTAGCTTCTAAGCTCGAGTTAAACCAAATGATTTTGATTTTTTTTTTTTTTTGGTGTAAATGTTAAGAAACTAGTTTTTTTTTAATGGTTTTGGTCAAAAATCAAATGATTTTGATTTAATAGACAATTAGACTAAACTAGGTAATGTGACGGCGCTTTCTCAACATAGCTCCGCCCTTGCCTTTGACACTTTGATCCATAACAAATCCGAATATACAGTATGCCTTAAGAGAACGAAAGCGTTGTTTAACAAAAGCTTTTAACTATAATATCACGTTTATCATTTTTTTGCCAATGGCTTTAATTTATATTAGATGATTTTTCTCTAGACAATTGCAAAATTCTATTGTCGTCATCACTATCGTGAGAACTTCGGATATCTCTTATTTTTGCCATCATCGTGTAATTTAGCATATGACATGCTTTGAATATTATCATTTTTTCAGTGGCTTTAGTTATTTGATGTTAGATGTTATAAATTTATAATAAGCTTGATCCTCTCTAGTTACTTAAATTCTACTGTCGTCATCACTATTATCTGCTATCTCTTATTTTTGCCAACACCATGTAATTCCTCTTGAAACAGAACTTAATGTTTTTTTACTTTGTGTTAAAACATTTTCTTCAGTTTAATTAATTTCGATTTCCATTTTTGACATAAAAAAAAGGAATAGGAAAAAGAAAAAAAGAATGACCCTTCGAATCAAAGGAAACGTATGACTTTTTAATTTTTACAGCTGTTCAGTAGAACTTATTATTTAATGGCAGTAAAAAAAAAACCAAATGTCACTGTACAGCCTGTTATATATTTTTGCTGCTATTTCTTTTTAAGTTACATTTAAAAAATAGGTGTAAGCCATAGTTATAACTATAAGTCGCCACGTAAAATAGGACATGATTGTCGGAAAAGAAAACGGAAAAATGGTAGAACATGACAAAAGGGAAACACACCATCAACTATTTCGATACCATAATCATTGTTATGTATGTGATTTAATTATTATAAGTATAAAGTGGTAGAAAGAATGGTGAACTACTTAAATCGAATTAAAGAAAAAAATACAAAAAATAAAAACAATTAAATAGGAAGAGGCAAACATCAAGATCACAATGTGAAACACATACTGTGGTGATTGGTGAAATACTACATTGATCAACAAATGTGGACCTGCCCCAGTTACCTCTCTTCTGTTCAAGGTTAATATTACTATATCAATATATGAATATGTTAAGAATGTAGGTATGATCTTGTGGGGTCTTGTTTTTTGCCTAATATTCTTCTTGGGATGAATATTTTCCTATTGGTCCCAATCACATACATTAATCACAAATAATTGATGGTTACACAAAATATGATTTTGTTTGCGGACAAAAATAATATTGTTTTGAATATAAGATTTTTAAAATATTGTATAGTAGCCCAATTAATAGGGAGTGTGGTCATATATTTTTGAAACAAAAAAAAAAAGGAGTATTAGTCAATCACTTAATATTAATGTTTAAATTCTAAAAAATATTCGTTCCTCTCACTTGTTAATTAAAGCGCTAAAGATAACAACTAGTTTGACGTGGCCGTGTCATCCGCCCTCCTTAATTTTCCATTTCCCTCCCTAATTTCGTATTTATTTTCCTTATATATTTAAAAAGGCATGCATTCTTATCTGTTAGTCTTTTTTTTTTTTTTTTTTTTTTGCAATCTGTTAGTCTCCTTTTTTGTTTGCAAAAACAACCAAAAATGTATTCTCTCTCTAACACGTGGGTTGGTATGTACCAAAATAAACAAATAAATAAAAATACTCAATAGTCTCATACTCATACCGTGTTGTATTTTAATTATATCTTATCATGTTAGTTGTTACCATATTTATTCGATATTTCTTTATAGAATGCAAACGATCGGTGTTTGAAAGCGATAGAAATATATATTGAATATGAATTGAATAAAAAAACTTGGGAGAGGGTAGGCTCATTGCATAAAAAAGATGGGAATGGAAGTCTCATAAATAATTGATAAATTATTGGAATAAGTAAGCATGAGAGCCAAATGAATCGAAAGAAATATAAATAATACATTTAATGATATTGCAATCATGTACAAAACTATATACATATATTTTGCAATCTATGAACATCTGACTAAGATGTGTTGTGTTTAGACATAGTATAATTTTCATATTGATTAGTAAAATAGAGGAATTTTAATAATTTATTGGCTACACTCTCTCACACTTCACGAATATAAAGCTGTTACTATGGAGTTGCTCGTGTATTTTTTCTTCTTTAATTTCATTTCTTTTCTTTAACCGGAATCATTATTTGCCTAATTTTGTATACAGTAAAAGACAACATTGTGCTATACATTAGTTATTTGTTACTAAGTGATTTTCTATCCTAGTGAATACCAACTTTAATTTTAATTTTTAAAAGTTTCATAACAAACAAATCTGTTCTATCTTGGTAAGTTCTCATTTTCCTCTCATCAAAATAAAAATAAACAAGGAAATCTTTTACTTGTAAAATAGTGACAAAACAAATCCCAACAAAATTCAGAATCAATAAATTTAAAGCAGATGAAATTGAACATGTCAGATATAAATATGAACTGCTATTGATACTAAAAATGAAAAACTTTTGAAAAAAAAAAGGGTCAAACTCGGACCCACAGGTTGTAGCAGAATGCAACACCGCCCTGAGAGCAGAAGAAAACAAAAAAGACTCATTATTTAGATCACTACACACCCTAGTTCTGCTTCTCAGAGCCTTTCAACAAACCCCAGTTTCGCCGCTTATCACAAACAAAGGAAACAAGAGTGCGGGTATCAGCTCCCCCCTTGTTTTCATGGTTACATCTTTATATTTCGTCTCCCATTCAACCTGAAATCATATTTCTGTAGAGATGCTCAGATCCAGCTTTCGTTGATTAACTTTGCCGTCGAAGATGTTGGAACCGGCGGGAGAATCTTTCATCTAAGCTCTGAATATCTATAACAGCTCTTCATTCCTCCTTCTTTTCTAGCGTTGTAGCAGGTTCTTCTTCCTCTAGCTCCTTTAACTTTTTTTTTTGGTTTCCTCGCTGGTTATAGAGTTTATAAGATTTCCTTTATTTTTTTTGGGGTTTCGTCGCTGGTAATAGAGTTTATAAGATTCTTCCTCTCGTTCCTTTTGGGTTTTACTCTAGCGTGTGTTTAGTAGTCTAGTACAAATGAATTTTCTCATCTGAGTTCTTTAAATCTTCATCATTATTTCACCAAATACATTAAAATAGCCAGGAAAAGGCACTATATAGCTGCTCGATCGTGTGTTTGTGTGTGGATTTTATTTTCATTTCTTTCACCACATTCATTATTTAGATAGTTTTGTACTCATTAAAAATGCAACTTTTGTGTTATACACTAGTTATAAGGTACTGAGCGGTTACAACTTTTGTCTTATATACTTCCCATCTCTTTTAACTTCTGGGTTTTTGGATACAGCATTGATGCATTCTCTTTTTTGTGTTTTTCTTCACAGTATAGTGTATAGAGATGGTAAATAAGAGAAGAAACACCGCAAAAGATAAGGGAAAAGCTCCAGCAACTGACGTGGTAAACATTTTTATCTTCCTTTTATGTAGATTAGTGATATATAAAATCTAGGAATTATTATTAATATAATTTTCTTTTTTCTATACAGGCACCTCCGGAACTACCAGATGTATACATTTTTTGTGTGTTTTTTTCCATTAGCACTGCATAATTACTGTTTATTTATTTCAATGTGTTACAATTTTTGTTGTTTTTACTTACAGGATTTACCTGAAAATTTCCCTTACCAATTTACATGGGAATTATCCCAAATGAGTAAACTGGTTTTGCTGGAAGTCCTTGATCAAGGAAAGATGGGTAAGTCTTTTTATCCTGTACCTTAATAAAAAAATAATTAAGAATATATTTTGTTTTCAGACATTTTCTTGATGAATGATTTTATGAAAACGTTACGTATTATGTAGTACATGATCACAATAAAAAGTGACGCCATTTTTAGACACCTCCTAAATTAGAGAAACTTGACAAAAAGTATATTTCCTTAATTTCAAACAATTCAACCTTAAAGTTTATACGTTTGTTGTTGTTTGTCCCTGGAAAATGTTGTCATTAGATTTCTTCTAAAGTTTTTTCTTAATCAATCACAATTACGTTTGTTTTGTTTACTTTTTTAATGAGAAATAATAATGTGATTTAATCTGAATAGGTTACTGTTGGACCATCGCTTACAACAGAATGATTGGGGCCCACTTATACATTCATGATAGAACTAGATTGCTTCTGGAATTATCTCCGAAGCATCTATTTGCCCATATTGAAGAAAAATTTGCAAATGGGAATTTAAAGAGTTACGAAGGATTAAAAAACTTTCTTAAAGATGATGGGCTGGTTAGAGAAGAGGATTGCAAATGCATCGCGGGGAAAAATGAACAAAGCAGCACGGATGCATGCGATAAAGTCAAGGTAGTGCCACGTTTTTAACTAATTTTTTTTTGTAGTTAATTTTATAACTATATATATAATATATCTAATTTGAATTTATAACTGATTTAGTTTCCTTAAATTTTATAATATATTAGGATAAACAGGTATTCAAGATTCGTGATTTGAAAGTTGTGGAGGGAAAAAATGTTGATGAAAAAGAAGTAATTTTTCTGCTGAAGACAATTGGACCAATCGCTGTCGAATTAGAATTCACTACAGCGTATATAGCCGACAAAACGGTGAGTAAAATAATAATTCTCTATTTAACATTTTTTAAATAACATTTGACTTATGATTTTTTTTTTAAAAATCTGAAATAGGGGAATATATATTATGGGCCTCCTCAGCACATAAAACCGTTCGTTCTTCGGAAACACATTGTTTTACTAACCAAATATTCAACCGACCGAAATGGAATTTCATATTTTAAATTTCAAAACTCATATGGACGTGGATGGGGAGATAATGGGTATGGAAAATTCGCAAGAAAAGTAAGTTTGCCCAAGGGAAGTCAGTCTTTGATTAAATCATACATGTATCCTGAGGTACATAACTATCTTTTATCTAACCTATTATTGTTTTACTAATTTTATTATTGTATGTATATACTAAAAATTTTCCTTAAATATGTAGCTTCTTGACCAAAACATCGAGATGTGAGATCTGAAGATGTGTGAAGATGAGAAACCGCAAGTAAGTATATCTTTCATACCAAAAATTATATATTATTTAAACTAGTATTGTATGATATGGAAATTAGAACATGGGTTTTAAATTAATTTAGATATAAGGTTGATTAGATAAGTTTTGAAGCACCTCTGTAATATACTTATATATCAACATAAACAATTGATACAAATAACAATTGTATGTACAGGTACACCAATGTTGAAGCACATGAAGCAGCGGAATGAACAGACTTTTGTTTTTTAAAGCGATCATATCTATGTAGTTTGTTATGCACCAATTTGTGTTATAGTGCAGTATAATTCTACTAGTTTTAGTTTATTAAACGAATGAAAACTATTTTTTTCTTTTTGATGTTTTGCTTTTGTTTTAAATAGCGAAGATAAAGGGGATGTTTTGTTAGTAGGAACTTTAGAGCATATGCAATGGGGAGAGACTCACAAATATGCAATAGAGCATATTTCATGATAATAAACTATTTAATTCTACACACTCCATCTTATTGTTTTAGTTTTTTTTTTTTTTTTCTGATATTTCAATTTTAAATAGAAGTCCACACATCTTTTCTAGGGAGACTCACAAAAATGCCCATTTTTCAATACTCCTTTTCAAAAATGCTTCTTTTGGCTGTCCATTTTTAAAAATACTCCTTTTTATGTACAAAATGACTAAATTACCTTTTTTTAATAAAATATATCACAAATATATAAGGAAATATAACAAAATTAGGTCTACAAAATACAAAATATTTTTTGGCGGACAAAGTGATCCCGCAATTTTTCCCGCCAAACACTTGTAAAACTAGTAAACCTGTAATATGCCTTGTAAAATTTTCCCGTAAAATTTTTTCCAAGCCAAAGAATTTTCCCGCCAAAAAATTTTTTTGCGGGAAAAATGATTCCGCAATTTTTTTGGCGTTAAATTTTTGGCGGGAAAAATTTACATAGGTATTTTATAGGTTTTTTACAGGGTATTTATAAAGGTTGTACAATTTATTTTAAAAGGTTTTACAATGTATTTATAAAGTATTTATAAGATTTTACAAGCTATTTTATAAGATTTTCCAAATTTTTTATAAAGTTTTCCAAGTTATAAATACCTTATAAAACCTTATAAGTACCTTGTAAAACCTTTTAAAATACATTGTAAAACCTTACAAAACACTTGTAAATACTCCGTAAAACCTTTAAAATACCTTGTAAATTTTTCCCGCCAAAACTTTTCCCCAAAAAAAATTGCGGAATCACTTTTCCCGCAAAAAAAATTTTTTGGCGAGAAAATCTTTTGGCGGGAAAAATTTTTACGGGAAAATTTTACAAGGTATTTTAAAGGTTTTTACAAATGTTTTGGCGGGAAAATTGCGGGATCACTTTTCTCGCCAAAAAATATTTTGTATTTTGTGGACCTAATTTTGTTTCAAATAAGGGTAAAATGGTCATTAAAAATTAAAAGAGAGCAAACTTAAAAATGGACTCTCAAAGGGGGCATTTTTGAAAAGAGTATTGAAAAAGGGACATTTTTAACAATTTCTCTTTTTTCTATCTTGATGTTCTAACTTTCATCTCAATTTATCTACTCTATCTAAATATATATCCATAAATCATGTAAATTATTCTTTAAAAAACTAAATTATTACTATAATGTAAGTTAAACTTTAGATATTAGTAACTTGTCCTAAACGTCTTACTCACTCGAATATAACTATACTTAATTCTCATTCATCTTTGATACTATTGAGTTTTTCTATCACAAACTTTATCTATAGATCTCAAAAACTTTATATATTTTGTTGACATCTATATTTTACAGTTATTTTAATTAAAAAAAACTTTTGACAAAATATATGAAAAAACATATTTGAACGGATCCCTATTTCAAACAATTAGTTATTATAAATTATATGTAACTGTAGTTATTCTTATTTTAAACTAATAATATTTCTTTTTTGATATTTTTTGTTTATACGATTAATTTTTCTTTTTTTTAATTTTTATTTTTATACGATCCTGTAAAATACTAATTTTGAAAACTATATTTTATATAATAAAATATTTTGTTATCAATGAATATACAGAACCTTAACATAAATCGTTAATGTTTCAGATTAAAAAATAAAAATAAAAAGGGGCTTTTGCAAAAATGCCACTTTTTCAATGCCACTTTTCAAAAATACCCTTTTTTAAAACCTTATAAAAAATGCTCTTAAAAATATAAGATTTACCTAAATATGTATGTAATATTATTAAAACATACATAAACTACATTTTTATGTATCTTAAATCTTATAAATACTTTATAAATACCTTATAAATACATTTTAAATACCTTTAAAAGCCTTTAAAATATCTTATAAAACCTTAAAAATCCTTTGAAATAACTTGTAAAACCTTTAAAAACACCTTATAAAACCTTATAAATACTTGGATCGAGTCTTCAAGTAGTAGTTACAATCCATAAGTACCTTATAAACCTAATAAAACTTTATAAAAATTTCAGATTTAAAAAAAGGCATTTTTGAAAATGAACATCTAAAAGAAGCATTTTTGAAAAGGGACTAGGATATGACCCGCGGTACACCGCGGGTTAATTATTTGATTTTTTTATTTTTATAAATTGATGAATTTATTGTGTATAATATTTTTTGTTGTATACCGCGGGTCACATGCGTTGTATCTAAAATAAAAAATTTTAAGTTGTATTTGTTTTGTTTAGTGTTTAAGATTGTATAATTGTATTTTGATTTGTTATTTATACGATTTCACCTGTGGCATATTGTCTCGTATTAATATTGACCCAAACCCGTCCAACCATATAATCTAAAATGAAATTAAACATCATTTTGTTATTTTTTAATAACACTTTTATTTAAATGTCATATAATTCTAGTTAATTTGAAAGTTGCTTTCAAATAGTTTCTATGTATATTTTTAAATTAGTGTGTGTTTTTGGACCAACCCGTAAAAACAATTTATAATTGTATCTTAAAATACTAATTAGGATTTCACCCGTGATATACTGTCCCATTTTAGATAATTGTAAAAATTAAAGAAAGATCCGAATGACTCAATTTCGGGTCTGAATAAAATAACGACATGATTAAATGCTCAATTTGTTCTTAAAAATGTTAATATAGATTACACACATATTTTTATTCATCGATTGAGTAATATATGTCCGTTTTAAAAAATTTGAATTGTAACATATGCAGAAAAAAAAAACTAAAATTTACTAACTATTTATATATTTTATAATAATTTAAAATAATATAAATATAAGATCAAATAAAAGTGAAATAAGAATCATATATTTATGTTTAAATTAGGTAGAGAGGTTTTAGGAAATTAGTGCAAATTTGTTATATTAGCATTAAATCATCATATTTGATTTTTTTATCTATAAAAATCGTGGAAAATATACCATAAATAAAGCGTTTAAATATAGTAATTAGTTGAGAAAGTATATATATTTTAGATTTTATTAATTATTTTCGTTTTTTAATTTTACCAAAATTTAAGGAAAGATCCGATTGAAGATTTCCGGATCAAAATTAAACAAATTTGACCCGATTTGGATACCCCAAAAACTGCTGCAAAAATATATAGTAGATATACCAAAAGAGGTATTTTTAACAATTTCCTAAATAAAAACCTTAACCGACTCGTCTAGCTTGTATTATTTATTCCGACTTCCGAGGGATATTAATGTACGAAAAGGAACTGCAAGACTAAATGTAAAGAAAACAAAACCTATAGGGACTACAATACAATTAAAAGGGGATCTTATCTTCACTTTATAGAAATTGGATTTTTCATTCCCTTGCCGACCGAGAGCCAAAAGAGAAGAGTAGAAAACCTAGTGGGTTAGGGTTCTTGTATTTGTTCATAAACGCAAAGCGATAGATCTGATTTCGATGGGGGATGATAGCGATAGATCTGATTCGATGGGGGATGATAGCGATAGATCTGATTCGATGGGGGATGATAGCGATAGATCTGACTCGATGGGGGATGATGTTGTGTATGATTCAGAAGGTACGAAGCCAACTCTGTAAATTTATTTAAGGATCTATAGAGATATATATATAAATCCCTAAGTTTGGAGAATTTGCGGTCTCAGATTGGAGAACTACGCTAGAACCTGTGGATCTGGAATACACGGAGGAGGATGATGTTGATGGGACAAGGTATTATCCTAGTATAAGACGCCGTGAAGATGAAGAGAAGATCTCGCCGGAGGATGAGTATCTCCTCATGGAGAAGCAAGTCGCAGAGTCCAAGGTCAGATTTGAGTAAGTCAGTTTCTTTATCTATCTGCATGGAAAATGTTGTTGATTCATCTTGTGTGTTTTTTTAATAGGGTTTTGACATTGATTTCACCAAGTTCCGCTGCGTTTTCAATTACAAACTAGCTGATCTCGATCTTGAAAACCAGTTCGTTTATGAACCAGAAACCACCAGAGGGTTATTAGACAAGCTTTCTAGGAAATCCCTTAAGAGATTCAATGCTAAGTATAGCAGAAAATATGAGTTTGTCAAGGTTATCAAAGCCAATTATCACATCACTGCTGGCATCATGTTTTTCATTACCTTTGAAGGTAAGCTACTTAACGATGATGACTCTAAACTGTTCCAAACTAAGATCCGCTATTGCGGTCGTACCATCGATATTGTCTCATGCGAACTCAAACCTGAGAAAAATGGTAACTCCATCGTTGCTCTTATCTTTTTTTTCTCTTGTATGTTGAGATCAATTTGAAACTAGTTATAATATTGTATTTGTATTTGTTTTTGGTAGTTCACTCCATTGAAGCTCCGGATAAAGAACATCCCAAGAAACCAAGGTATATATATATATCTTGTCTTTTTTACTTTGATGAGTCTTTTCCTTTCTCTGTCTTCTCTCTTAGGGTAGGAGGTTTTTCTTACACTGCTGAAAGTTTTTTATTTTATTTATTGATATCCTCAGATTGACTCTGGAGCCATCTTATGTCTAATACTTGGGGTGGGTGATCAGACAGACGCAAGCACTCTTGTGATAATTGACCTAGTCTATGTTATGTAATGACACTTGTACTACTTCTGCTATTTGCCCTGTTCGTTTTCTTAACTTCAGACTCCCAAGTTCTCATCTGTTTGTTGCTCAAAACTTTAACTTAAGAGTTCAGACTCTTATGTTTTATCAAAACGTTTTTAAGCTCTGTGTGTGTCTTTCTAAAGTTGAAGTTCGAATTCGAGTTCGTTAAATATTAGCCGTCTTAATAGAACTGGATATTTTCGGCTCTGTTCGATATATGTTTAAAAATTAAAATGGTTTTGATTTTGTTAAATATTTTACCGAACTGTTTTATACAATAAATAAGACATCTTTTTGCCATGCAATTTAACCTGAAACATTCATTAGTAATCATTATACCGTTTATACGTACGTACGTTTATATATCCGAGGAGTATTAATGTGCAAACAAAACTATAAGGAAAAATGCGATGAGTACAAAACATAGAGGGACTACAGTACAATTAAAAGAGAAGAAAACAAAATTAAAGGGTTAGGGTTCTTGTTGTGTTCACAAACGCAAGGCACTATGTCTGATTCGATGGGGGATGATAGCGATGAATCTGATTCGATGGGGGATGATTATGTGTGTGATTTACCAGGTACGAATCCTACTCTGTAAATTTAGTTAAGGATCTATACATCTAAGTTTGGATAATAAATTTGCGGTCTTAGATTGGAGAACTACGCTAGAACCTGTGCATATGAAATACACGGATGAGGATGATGTTGATGGGACAAGGTATTATCCTTGTATAAGACGCCATGAAGATGAAGAGCCTAAGATCTCGCCGGAGGATGAGTGTCTCCTCATGGAGAAGCAAGTCGAAGAGTCCAAGGTCAGATTTTAGTGAGTCAGTTTCTTTATCTATCTGCTTGGAGAATGTTGTTGATTCATCTTGTGTGTTTGTTTTTAAGGGTTTTGACATTGATTTCGCCAAGTTCCGCTGCGTTTTCAATTACAAACCAGTTGATCTCGATCTTGAAAACCAGTTCGTTTTGGAACCAGAAACCACCAGAGGGTTAATAGACAAGCTTTCTAGGAAATCCCTTAAGAGATTCAATGAAACAAATAGTACAAAATATGAATTTGTCAAGGTTATCAAAGCCAATTATCACTTCTCTGCTGGCATCATGTTTTACATTACCTTTCAAGGTAAGCTACTTTCCGATGACGACTCAAAACTGTTCCAAGCTAAGATCCGCTCTTGCGGTCGTAGCACCGATATTATCTCATGCGAACTCAAACCTGAGAAAAAAGGTAACTCGATGATTGGTCTCTCTTTGTTTTCTTGTCTTTTGAGATCAATTTGAAACTGATTATAATATTTCTCTGTTGACGACCAGCTGCACCTCCTTCTCCTCTTTCAGCTTTGTCCATATATAAATCAATCACATGTATGTAATTTCTCGTCTTTCAGCTACGTTTCATCGATATCTTGTTATCAAGTAAATCAATCGATGCATCGATCAATATGTTTGAAAACAACTGATCGATGTAGGAGAAGATAAGGCGTTGCAGATCGGAGCCTAGTGTTTCATTGTATCCGAAGCATGTATACTGTTGTGTGAGTCGCAATACGCTTTAACTTTGAGAGGTATTTGGAAAAGCTGGTGATAGCCACAAGCTAAGGAAAGATGAAACTTGGTACAATGTATTTATTTTAATGCTCATAACATTGTAACAGATCAAAGATCACAACTAAACAGCAGCAGAACATTAAAATCAAGGTCATACATGCACTCGCTTCTAAATAAGACCAATAAGGCAATAATACAAAACATTACAATAAGTAGCATTCTAATACTAGTTGACAAAAAATTAACACTATAATAAAGTTGGCTTCTATCGAAAGGTTAATTTTGCGTGTTGAAGAAAGTCAAAGGTCCTCTATTTTGGAGCACGCAATTAATTGCCAATTTTAACGACCAATTAAAAAGAGTTTTAGTAACATGTGATGGCCACCACCTTCTCATCAACCATTATCATCACATGGTCCACATCTATAATATACTCCCTCCGTTTCAAAATATAAATCGTTTTAGGTAAAAGCACGCAGATTAAAAAGATTTACTTTTTAAAAGTTCAGCTAATCATAAAAGAGACTGCATAATATAAACACTACAAGAAATATCAACATTGATAGCACAAGAAGATAGCTCATTTTCCGTCACTGCTATAAAAGATGAATGTTTTATTTTGATTACTATATAATAGCATTGAAATAACGCTAAGATAAAAAAATTACTAAACGAAAAGCTAAAATCATTTATTATGCCAATACTTCTAGGAAAAAATCCACTTTAAGAGTTATATATATCAGATCTAAAAAATTTTAGTGCCATCATATATACCAAAGCCAAAAAAAAATTACCCATAGACTCCACGACAAAAAAACCTAGATCTCTTCCAATCCGCCATAGACTCCACGAAACTCTTCGCCAGCCTCATTTTGCCTCCATTCGTTCATCTTTCCTCCAGTCTCAGGTGATTCGTCACCATCCTGAAGAATCGTCTCCTCTCATCTCTAAACCCTAGCCGCCGATGTCGTCGCTGATTCTCCTCGTCGTATATGTCTCTTGTTAATTTTGTTTACTCGTCATCCCCTTACCTCGGAAAAAGTTAGGGTTACGGATCCGAATTAGCAACCATGGAAGAGATCACCGATGGAGTGAACAACATGAACTTGGCCGTTGATTCCCAGAAGTAAAATCGGATTCAGGTTTCAAACACCAAGAAACCATTGTTCTTTTACGTCAATCTCACAAAGGTACATAGTTTAATTCGATTGATATGTGACTCGTATTCTAAGCTTTCAAATTTCTGGACTTGAACAATCTCTTTCGATCGAGAGGATCTATAGGCAAATGGCTTGTATTCTAGTTCATCTGCTCATCGTGATTCTCTAGTTCTGTAGCGGAAATGATTGTTTCTTCAATTGCAGCATAAAAAAATCAGCTTTAATCATGGTCTCTAGCTTAACTTTTCCTAGTATAGATTTTGATTTACATTTGGTCAAGCACAAGGATGTTGCTTTGTCTTCCTCTATGCTTTCTCGTTAGCTGAAATCTAGGTTGCATTGGTTTGACCAATTGCTTTGTTTTGAGTTTGGACAACGCAAAACTTGAAAGTTAGAATCATCTCTAAGGGGATGCTTAGTTATTTAGATCGAGTTACATCTATAACCTATATAGCTTATTGTAGTGTTCTTGATTAAGTCTTTGTTACTTTAGAATTTCCTAAAGACAATTGTTTTTAAATTTGACCTCAATGTTTTTAGTGGAACACTTGTGATTTTGCAGAATTGATTGATAATTTATGTTTTGTTGTAAATCTATGGTTTCCAATAGACATTGAGAAATGACTATATGCAAACCGTATTTTCTTATTGTAAGTTTAACTAAAGATACAATTGATTCTTGATGCTATATTTTGGTTTCTGCTTTAGTATCTCCCACATTTATCACCCCAAATTTATTTTCAAGAGAGAAAGATTGTACCCACTATATGCAAACAAGAACAAGTAAATTTGGAGATAGCTGCAAGTTTGATCATCCTATTTTAGCTTATTCTCATGGTGTGTTGGTTTCGGAATTAGGTGTTTGTGGTTATTACTTGTGTCTAGGATGATTGATGTAACTGAGTTTTTGTTGATTGGATTTGTTTAGAGGTATATGCAGCAGTACAATGATGTCGAACTTCCTGCCTTTGGAATGGGTATGTATTTTCTTAATCTCCCTTTTTTTTATTCCTCGGTATATATTCTAATGGGACTGTAATGTGTATTTATTGCAGTATAATCTGATTCTTAACTTCATTAAGCTAATTTTTTCAGAATAAATTGTTTGTTGGTGATACTTACTAAGATACTTACTCTTCCCATCTGCAAATCAACCTTCTTCTCGATTTATTAATTTGGTTTTTGGTTTTGCAGAATAAATAGTTTAGGAGAAGGAGCTTGCATGTGGTTGTAGGAGCTTAAGTGGTAAGACGTTTTTTCAAGTTTTAAACTCCATATTACCTTAATTCTAAGGCTATCATGATTATGTCCAAGCTAACCAAGTACGTAGTATACATATGTGTATGTTTGGTAGATGTATTCCCATGTGTCGATTTCTTTTTTCATCTTAGTGAATAAGGCTTCTAAGATGGTGTCTTTTGTCCCCTTGTTCTTTTGTTTCATGTAGCCTATCGACGGGAGTGCTAATAGGAACAATTGTTCAAATCAAAGTTTTATGCGTTCTCCTTTTGATGAGGCGAAATAGATAGAGGAGAAGAAATTGAAGAGATCGAAGTTTGTCTCTGTCCATATGATGTTAGTTCTATTTTGTTTAAGACTTATAATGATAGTATAAGATTTGATATGATGTTATGTAAGACTTGTTTGGCTAATTGGTTAATGTAATATTACTTGTTGATGATTTATAAAATATAAAAGTTATATATAATATGACGTGTTTGTCAAATTAAGTAAATTTTACAAAATTGGGTTCCAATATAAAATTTATTTATATAACGAAAAAAATGTTCCGACATTATATAAAACAGCACTAAACGTGTGTTATAATAAAGTATATTATAGCATTTGAATAATGCTATAATATGAAAATGCTATCGTATGTGGGGGTCTATTATAGCATGTTAAAAACGTCATCGTATATGGAGGGTCTACCATAACAGGGGCATAAGACAGCATTTATGAAAACGCTATTGATGACATATAATAGCTTTTTTCTCTTGCTAACAATGTAGATATTTCTTGTAGTGAAATAATCATAAAATGTTAAAATAATATATAATTTGCATTGAAACTCGAAAACGACTTATATTGTGAAACAAAATACTTTATCCAAAACGCCTTATATTATGAAACGGAGGGAGTACTAAATACTAAATATATTCATGCGAAGTACAAATATATAAAAGACAAACATGTATAATATGCATGCGCGGCTTCAAACATGATGAATCATTTTATAATATTGTAGAATGTAGTTCGATGTCTCAAGTTTTGATTCTGAAAATTTGGTGACTTAAGTTTATTGAAGGTCTATATTTTAACTTTTAAGGGACCCACTGGTTTAGAATATATGTATGTAGAATGCATGCATTTATATGAGAACTCTCACTTTTTCATCAAATTTTGATGAGTTTTGGAATCGTTACAAGGACAATCGTATGAGCATATATAACACATAGCCAAACATGGATTCATCATCGTCCATGCATATGAGATAACACACTTGTTTCTCAGCATCGGATATTCGTATATATGCATAAGGCATGCAACTCTATTGCTTAGTAGTAATGGGCCAGTTTTGTGTGTGATCGACCACCACTAAAATTGCATAATCTTAAACAATACATAAATTACTAGCATTGAGGAATTTCTTTTTGGGTGCATGAAATGCTCAACTCTATTGATGCATGAATCACGTATATCACATTAACATCCATATATATTAATACTTACTTACTAGCTAGAATGAATAGGTCTTGTTAACTAATACTCGGAATATCCCACTTATTTCAACAAATCATTAGTTAAATACTTAATTACTTCACAAATAAGATTAAATTAATACTTACATGCTTCTTTATCATGTATATATAATTTAGGTCGGTGGTGGTGCTTTCCAAAATTTTAGGATTTTAGTAAAGATGGAAATCAATCCCAACGAACCCGATGGTCCAAATTCGATTAATTGTGTGCATTATAGAGATCCTAAACGCATTCTTTATGGTCTAAGGGTCTGACTGGTTTAAACGCAGCGGTTGCGGTTGTGGTTGCGGGAGTTTACGGAAGCGGGCGGTTGCGGTTTCAAGCGTTACCAAGCGTTTTGAACGACTGGTTTAGCGTTTGAAAATGGATGCGTTTGCGGAAGTTTTATGACTGGTAAACCAGCGGGTGCGGTAGCAGTTAAATAAAAAGTGACTAAAAAAATAAAAAATATTACAAAAAAAAGAAGAAATAAAAACACCAATATATTATTATGATAATATTAGAAAAATTGAACATGCTTAATAATTAAAACCATAAATAAAGTACTAAATAATTATTCAAAAATAAAGAAATTTTATAATAAGATAGTACTTTATGTTGGGTCGTTAACACCAAAAATTGTATCAAGTAATGGGACAAACTGTAAATAACGTTGAATTCAATCAAAAAGCAAGTAATTTTCTATTCGAGAAAACAAATCGAAACATATATTCAATCAAAAAGAAAAGCAATATATAATGAAAGAAAAAAATATTCAAATTGATTTTCATCAGTTTGGGTGGAAGACATTGAGAAAATAAGGTTTTAGAATATTGATTAGGGTTTCTGATGAGAACGTGATACAAAGATGAAAGATATATATAAGATTAATATATTTTATAATAATTATAAGTAAACGTTTGATTTTTTTTTTTTTTTTTTTAAAATCCAACCGCTACCGCCCGCAACCGCAAACGCTTGCGGGAAGGAGCTTTTGAAATTCAGCGATTTCGAGCGGTTTGAAACGGTACGGAGCGGTTTCTATGATTGGTACCAACCGCTAACAACCGCAACCGACCGCTAGCAACCGCTAGGAGGGTGCTAGCGGGAGAACCAATCAAGCCCTAAGTGGGTTGTTTAGTCATCAAAATAATTAAATTAATGAGATTAATGTAATGTTCTTATATTAATTAAATATATTATATAATTAAATCAATATATAGCTTGATTAGGCTAATCATAAGAGGTTTAAATCATACTCTGCTTTGGCATGAAGTGAAGTGCATTTCATGTGATTCTCGTGGGAAAAAGCGGGAGACCATTCATGTCATTGCTTAGCTAGTTTCTATTAACCGAATGTCAATTAAAAGCTCATTGAGACTCCTAGTTCAAAATACTAATTACTGGCCATGGATCATATATATATCATATAAATGTCATCATAACGGTAAAAGAGTCAAATTGGCCAAATCAATAGAATCAATACCAATTGTTTTTGGATAATCGTGCATGATATAGTAAACTCTAGTATGCCGCAAATATTTTTTCATGAAACTAAACTAGCTTCGGCTACCCAACCCAAATCTCAGCAGTGTGATTGCTCCCAACCATAACCACACTCATAGCAATCGAGGTCCTACCACAATCACACCATACTAAAAAAGATAAAATTATAATCTTCAGTTTTATATATATAATTAAAATGTTTTTTTTGTTTCAGTAATTTATAATCTTCAATAAGTTGATTAATTATATATTTCTATATTTGGAACTAAAATGTTTTCTGTTTCAGTAATTTATCCCATAGTGTGCTTTTCAAAAGAAACTTCTAAGGAAAATAAAAAAGTGAAGTAGAGTCTTAAGAAAATATCTACCAAACAGCTAAATGGTTTTCAGATGGAAAGTTCTAAATAACGTGGATTAGAATTATATCACACTCAATTAGAATGAGAGCGATATTAATCACGATTCACGCATATTAAAGAGGCATAATTAAGAAAAGTGGGTCACTCACTTGCCTGCCAAAGCTGGCCATATGAGAGCACTTTCTAGGAGAGTAGTGGTACCAACTTCCCTCTCTACACAATCATTGGTCTCTCAACTCTATCATCAAAAAAACATTGATTAATGGGGTTTTTTCTTTATTAATCAGACTTTTCTTCAAAAATGAGCTTTATAGAAAGTGTTATATGAAGCCGTGAAATATATCCGATTTCTAACTAAGTGTATAAGTACTAAAACATATACCTAAAGTTACACGTATATATGGTGTTGGTTGAAATGGACTCATCAGAATTTGATGCAAAACTAAATTTATCATAAGATAACCGAAGGACATACATAAGTTTGGTTGTTATGCTATCATAGCGCTTGTGTTTACGTTGTTACATAATAGTTAGATTCTAAATTAGATATATCAAATCTACCTAGTACCAATTTATATCTGAATTTTCTTCCGCAATATATTATCATGCATGGCACTTTTACATCTCATTTGCATTCATTATTGTTTTACATTCTTCCTTTTTGAAATATAGATCGGACATGTGCATCTATTCGGGAACTTAACTTTTAGCAAGTGAGTTTAATGATTAGAACACTATAATCATCATATCGTTACAACCCTAATAATTGGATTATACTTTCGTTTTCTTTAGCCTTTTTTCTGATTTTTATTCTCCTTTTGTAGATTAACTAACCAAACCCACTTTTCATTGTTCCATTCCATCTCAAACGCTCGTTAGCTTTTTCGATATTTAATTAATTAATTAACATATTCTTCCAATCATATTTTAATATTGTCAGGGATTTTGTTGATATAATAAAATATAAATATATTTTTGCATAACGAACTAACGAAGCATCTTCTTGTTTTACTTTCCTTCTATTTATTATCCATTTCCAGAGATTCCCTTCTGAGAGACAGAGAGATAACACCGAAGAACGGAAGAATTCACAGAAAAAGGCCTATTTTCTCTCGCCAAAAGGCGTTTCTCCAAAAACTGTTTCTTCCGGCAAACAATCTTTATCACAGTTTCCCGGCCGGCGCTGGCTTCTCCGGCGTCGGTCGGTCTTTTGCTTTTTCCTCTAATTTTCATCTTTCTCTCCAGTATAGATCTAGTAATTTCCATGGCAAAATCAAAATCACAACTTCTCGATGTTTGCCTTTTTTCATTGATGTTGGTGATAGATATGAGTCTCATGACATCAATTTGTTTCACGGTTTTGATATTTGCACCATCTCCGACTTGGGTAGCGTCTAAACACACCCAGATTTCTTTGGGAGTTTCGGATCCGACTTTGACAAGTGTTGCATCCGTTGGCTTCTATCGTAACTGGTTTAAAGCCGTTAATTCCATGTCGATTCGAAAGAATAGTTATGTCCTTCCATTTGGCAGGTTTATGTCCGGTGTTTGCCGGTGGTATTTCCGGTTTGTAACCGGTGAATTTCCTCCTACACAATGGTATGGAGGTTTCACTTTGGTTTTTGATCCCGGAATCCATGATGTAACAACTTTGCTTAAAAGATTTTGGACTTCTCAGATATCAAATCAGAAGTAAAGACATCAATTCTGGAATTGATGATTTTTTGATGACTTTACCGGTGGGCTATATATACAAGAGACAGAGAAAAATCGTTTCTTCCCCGTGATGATGCATCTAAATCTGCAAAAACAGAACCTTCGAATTATGGATTCTCAAATGCCACACACGTGGGTTGTTGGTAATGATGATGTCGATCATGTCGTGGGCTCAAACACATCACAAGTTGGTTCTTTAAGAGAAGTAACCATGAACTTGTTATTGTGTTCAGACCTATGGTCATCTCGAGTAATATTTAGGGATTTGTCAAAATCTGGTAAGGCGATCTCTTCGAAGAATACAGAGTCGAGTTCTTTCAGAAAGACCTTGGTACGGACGCTTTGGTACCATTGTGTCTACATTTCAGAGTTATTTATGGACACATCAGGTTTAAAGCTACGGTTTGCAAAAATAAAGTTCAGCTACAAGTTGCTGCATGCCAATCGTAACAGAGAGAAATCAAATATGAAGTTGGACAATAACGGATCTTATGGTCGGTTAGCGAGTAAGACTACTCTTCGGAAAGCATCGTTAATCTCCCTTATGCTGTATTTTTCTTAATGTATGGCACATACATCTGCATATGTAATAATTGTACTCAATTAATTCTGTAAATGACTATGTAATAACTCTTTTAAATCAATGAAAGTATGTTTTTGCCGGAAAAAAAAAAATATAAATATATAGATTTGGTAGTGTTTTAAAGGAGAACTTCAGCGCTCGTAATTAGAAGTCGATCGAGCAAAAATCGTCTCAATAACCAATTGAGTTTTACGGAAGGACTTTTATTAATAACTCAACTGAATGATTATTATCCATAAACCAACTTTGCCAAAAAAAAAAAAAAATCCAGATTTAAACATCGTTCAAGAGTTCTAAAACCCCTTTTCTTTTTTCTCACCAAAGATGATATAACTTATCAAAATTATTTGTGATGATATAAATGATTTTGATAATTAGAGGTTCTTTTATATGCGAATTTGAATGTAGGTGGTTTAAATAAATATCCTAAAATTCATGATATGACCATTTATTTATTTATCTTTTATTGACAAATCTCTTTATGAAACACTAATTTTCATCAAGATATATATTTTAATTTTAATATGTTACAATATCACATCAATACGATTTTCTTTCAACAATTTATAGACTTTAATTTAATTACCTCAAGTTTAGTGACTTAACAAACGAAAAAGTTATATATATATATATATATATATATATATATATATATGTGATACTGAAATCTGAAATATATGATTAGACTATAAATATTTTAAGTTTAAACATGGTGTTCTTTTCTAGTCTAAGCACATATAAGTTCACAAATCACAACCTATATACTATTCATACTCTCTTCTTGTTAAAGATTATTCATACTCTCTATTTTTGATTGTTTATTTTATGGCAATACTCTAGATGATCGGGTCTAGACATTATTTTTTTTGTTGTTGGCAATAGCAACACATATTTTCTTGTTGTTACTCGGATCTAAGATTTTGTTTTAAATTAAGATTAGACAATCACCTAGTAAAACAGTTGTGATCAAGGGTCAGTATATCTGCCTTAAATTGTAAACTTGAGTAATCGCCAAACTAAACTTATAGTATTTGTCCTTTTATGAACTTCACTTGTTAGCCCCATTTCTTTTTCTCTCGACCACCTTGGTTTATTACTTAATGGCTGAAAATGTTACTTTAATGACACATGCATGTAAGGGAAAATAGCATTTTTCAACCTCAACTATTTGCTGGCGGGTTTTTCCAACCCAAACTATGATCCCTAGTCGATTTCAACCCGAACCCAAAAATAATACAAAATCAAAACCTAAACTAATGTAAATGAGCCGATTTCAACACGACGTGAAACAATGTTAGTTCGGAAGTTAACAGTTCTCAAAGTTATTTGATTTTATTTTCAAGGTTTGATGAATGTTGTAGAGAGAGAATTACCCAAGGTTGAATAACCGTTAATTTCCGAACTAACACCGTTCCGCGTCGTGTTGAAATCGGCTCATTTGCATTAGTTCAGGTTTCGATTTTGAATTAATTTTAGGTTTGGGTTGAAATCGACTAAGAGTAATAGTTTGGGTTGGAAAAACCCGCCTGCAAATAGTTGGAGTTGAAAAAGACCGTTTTCTCCATGCATGTAATCAAGAATTTAACGTTTTATTACCAAGATTATAGTATTCGAAACATTTTGTTGTCAAATTCCATGTCTGTACGTTGAGGACAGCTAAATTGTTCCCATGGGGTAGTTTATTCGCATAGAGTCAACACGAAATCACACATATCATCTACCTCCGATCCAAAGAATATATTTTTCCATCAATATATATATATATATATATATATATATATATATATATTAAAATATAGATGTCTTAATCCTTTACCTCCAAAATGTCCAGTGAAAAGTAAACTAGTCCACTTTCTAGAGAGACGATCATAGTCATTTCTACTTCTTTTTTTTATTCTTACACATGGAGGCACTGTATTATTGAATCCTCGTATAAAAAAACAAAATTATTAGATGCATTAATGATTTTTTTTTATATACCCGATCGGCTGATCCGGTCAGCCTCGGTAGGAACGCACCGGAGTGCTATAGAGTGGACTCACTACCACTCCGAAGGATGGGCTACCACACTGCCTGAACCGAGTTTGTAATGCTTTCCGACTAATGTCCGGGGGTAGCTGAATCGCCTGTTACCAGACTACCAGATAAACTGTCTGGGCCGAAGCCCAAGCCCAGACTTCCCAACAAAGTGTTGATAACAGCGAGGGAAGAAGATTGAACCCGGGTTCGGAGATTTCACCCTCAACTCCAGACTCGCCCTACCACTCGCCCACCACCTTGCGGGCTGCATTAAAATAAAATAATATATTTACTATTAACTTAATGATTCTTAGACCGGCTCTAATCAAATATATACATATTTTTAATGAAATGAATCATGATGACATGACTAGGATAAACGTTTAAACATGTATATTTCTAATTAAAATAAAATAATATATTTACTATTATTTTCTTATCTGATATTTAAATAACTATTTTCTATTGAAAATCGCAGACTTAAATATTTTAAAATTATGTTAAATATAATATTAACCTGCCTAGATTTTTTTCCAAATTAATATTATAAATGAATTTTCAAATAAAATGGATTTATGTAAATATTTTAAATGTGTAAAATTTTATCTCATTCGTTATTTTCACTTTTTTGAGGTGATTGAACGTTATAGGTTTCAAGATTTTCGTTTTTCTATTCTAAGTTCATGAAATTCGTTTTTCAAAATATCTACTGTATAAAAATTGAAAAAACAAATTACTGAATTTTGATAGAATGCTGCATTTAACCTAGTTTTATCCGCTTAATTAGATCACTGCTAATTAATTAGCAATTGCACTTTGAGATACTTTAAGTTAACCTAAGTTTCTAATACAACCACGATGTAAACTTGTAAAGTGCAATATATAGTACACATCTTTAATAGATTTTAGAATGTTCACGTACGTCATCTTATATTTTCATTGAACGAGTTAAATTCACCGATAAAGTTATTAAAAGTATATATATATATATGTTAATATATATATATATATATATGTTAATACTATTGACTTATATGTTAAATCCTCAGAAACGAAATATGGATAAATATGACTTATAGATCGGTATCAAGAGATTTGAGATAATGAAGCATTACTTGTCGTTTGTAAAATCCGACGTGCATGTTAGGTCGCCCGCATTAGTTCAATTAATCTACGCAGACCCGTAAAAATAAGCCACAGTTGCAAAATGTTTAAAACATTTAATAATTTAATCCAAAGGGGAAATATATAAGCAATATAAAATATGCATATTGGAAGCTTCTTCGACTAGTCAAACATCTAAAACTCCGAAAGAACAATTAGCTTAATAAGTTAATGGGATTTAGAAGAGGTATTAATAATTGTTAATACATCGGGGAACATGGATCTTCATCTCTCCTTGTAAATGGATCGATAAGATCATATCCATAGTGAGAAAGACAGGAGATCAATAAATGCGAGAATTTAACCTACCTGATCTATATATGTTGCGTTAATATACGGACCGTAGATAAATCAGGACGTGTCGTCTAAGATTATGTGATTAGTTGGTTATTAATTATATTTATATGCATGTTTGTGGAATTCTGATTTGTACGAAGACTAAAATAATAAAGGAGTTGGAACACATGTCCGAGTGTTAAGCACGATGACGAATTGACGATTCGTAGGTTTTTGTGGGTTAGTCAAAAAAGAGCTCTTCAAAAGTTCAATTTTCCGAGGTTTTTTTTTCACAAACACATATAGGCGTCTGTATATATATATATATATATAGATGGCTAATGGCTCTAATAAATCTATATAATAAACAAGAAAATGTTTAAAACGTTCAAGGAAATCAATAACGTTTTATCCAATTGTGCAGATTGCAGACGTCTATATAGTACTCCCTCCGTTTTCGAATAGTTGTCGTTTTAATTATATGCACACAAATTAAGAAACTATTAATGTTGTTAGTTTTTCAATATAAAAATATCATTAATTATCTACCTAAACATAATTTAACCAATAGTAAATCAAGTTGCATAATAAAAATAAATATAAAAAATAAAAAAGTAATAAATTTTGCATCGAAAACTGAAAACGACAACTAAATAAAAACAAAATTTTTTCTCTAAAACGACAACTATTCGAAAACGGAGGGAGTATTAACTAAACATTCATGAAAAAGTGTCCAATAACCTTTGTCTATTGGGTTGTAAACTGTGTAAAGATAAATAGTTGGCTTAAACCAATAATTTCTTAAGATTGCTGCCCTTTTACATTTTTGAAGCATGAGAATAATCACATAAGGCGTAGCTAGCGAACCTCTTTATCTTTTTTTTTTTTTTTTTAAATATTCTTCATCTTTTAGGATAGTATGATTCATTTCTTCAAAATTAATTACTCTTTCCGTTTCATAATATAAGTCGGTTTAGTTTTAAGCACGTAGATTAAGAAGATCCACTTTTAAAAAGTTCAATCAATCACAAACGAGACTGCATAATATAAATAATTATAAAATATTAAAATAATATATAATTTGCATAGAAACTTGAAAACGATTTATATTGTGAAACAAAAATTTTTCTCCAAAACGACTTATATTATGAAACGGAGGGAGTGGTATTTCATAATAAATGCAGTTTAGTTCCTTTTTGATTGTCCAAATAGTAATATACACTCGTTCCATTTCTATATTTTTACTATCGTTCCAATTTATTGAATGTCCCAATTCCCAAACGACCCATTTACTAGAAACTCTAACAACATTTAGTCATTAATGGTTGTATTTACACATTTTCATGGCAAAAAAATGTGAATAATAAGTATATAATTGGTTTTGTTTTTGTTTTATTTATATATGGGGGAAAATTAACAAGTTTGAAGATAAAAGCAAAATAGTACACGTTTTCAAAAGAACTTAACTGATTTGACCAAGACATTTGTACGGTATGTGTCAACTCTGCCAATTGCAGTTTGATTTGCAGTATTTCCACGTCAGAAAACTTTTTTTTTTTTTTGGGGAAAAGCATCTTCTTCTTTGTTTTTTTAAAGAAACTAGGTGTAAATGTATGTTGCTAATGCTTGTATTAAATATCATAACCAAATCAGAAAAAGAAGCAAAAGTTTCAAAGAAAGATTCAATACTCCCTCCGTTTTCGAATAATTGTCGTTTTAACTATATGCACACAAATTAAGAAACTATTAATGTTGTTAGTTTTTCAATATAAAAATATCATTAATTATTTACCTAAACACAATTTAACCAATAGTAAATCAAGTTGCATAATAAAAATAAATATAAAAAATAAAAAAGTAATAAATTTTGCATCGAAAACTGAAAACGACAACTAATTAAAAACAAAAACATTTCTCTAAAACGACAACTATTCGAAAACGGAGAGAGTAATATTTAAAGCTCCAAATTTGGTAAGACTTAAAATGTTAAATGTAACACTGTGCTAAAAAGGTTATTGTGTCATTCACATTTCTTTTATGTCTCTATTTTTAAAGGGTTTAAATGTATATTTTTTGTTAAGTTTTAAAGAAATATTGGAGAGACGATTGAATAGTTGAGTTCATAATTCAGTCGTAAGTTATTAGTTAATTTGATTACTGTAATTAAATCCTGCTTGTTTTGATTATACTCATAATTTCAAATTTTCAATGTTATAACAAAACCGTGGGCTCAATGTGAAACTTGTCTCAAGAAGTCAACCATACAAAAGGATTCATTTGAGAGATGCCAAGGAGTTGACCCGGAATTTTCTAATCGTTGGAAAATGTAATGCTAATGCATGTATTCCAAAATAATTTCATGTTATGTTATTACAAAGAAAATAAAAATCGTATAACTTCCTTTTTCCACAACCCTTCTATAATTAACACGATTACCATAACTTTCTACTACTAACCTTCCCATCCTAATTCACATTTTAATAACCTTGCCTAGGTAATGTAAAGTATCATTAAATACTAAAAATATCACACATAAAATATTGGTCCAATGAGTCCACCTCACACATAACACAACTTTTATAAATTCCATTTTACAGCCGTATAAAGTGCACAACGTTTCTCTTCATCCTTCACAACTTTTCTCTCTCTCCCTCACAAGTTTCTTTCTTCTCCTTCAAAATTTAAACTGGCCCTTCTCCATTTTCGTTCACAAAACCTTGTTTTGTATAACTTATACTCATGTAAGTAATACTTTTCCCTTCAAGTCTGCTACTAACTCTGTAATGACCTATTTGTTCCTTGACGAAGAAGTCGTTTTCGGACAAGACTGTTGAACTCACTAATATCGTCGCTTGAATTTTCCTCGTGCCTTCTTGTTCGTTACTTGCTCTGTTTTATTTCTTCATGAAAGCTCTGTTTCCTTATTTTCTCATTTAACACCATGCCACAGAAAAAAAAAAAATTCAAATAAATACTTTCCAATTTTTATCCTTTCTCTCATCAATCAAAAATATCAAATCGATTTCGTTATTGCACCTTCCTAATTCAAAGATGGGTACGCTAATATTTTCTTATAATTAGCTTTTATTTCGAAAGCAAGAAACAAAGTTTCAAAATTTGGGGTTATTCTCTGTTTTCAAAAACTCTGTTTTTTTCCTCTCTTAAAGGCTAAGCTTAAACCACAAGCTTTTACATGGTAAATGAAGAACAAGGTTTCTTCCGTATCATGACATGTCTTAATTAAATTTTCGAACATGCTTTATATTAATTCTCCTTCATGACATGTCTTAATTAAATTTTTGAGCATGCTTTTTATTGATTCTCCTTAATTAAGACTCTTGGTCTCAGTTTTGTTTGTTATACAAAATAGTAGTCTCTGTTTCCATACACTCTGTTTTACCTCTTTGTAAAGGAAGCATCTGGATAGTTCCGCTTCATGACATGTACTCCAACATGCTTGTTATAGAATTCTCCTTAATTTAAGAGCCTCTAATTAATCATTTTTCTAGTTTTTAAAATATCTGTCTCCAATTCTCCTGCAACTAGGATTTTTTATATATTTTCCGTTGAATTATTTAGCTGCTAGTAGTATTATTTTTGGTTCAATTTTTGTCTTCGTTTTCTTATTTTACATTTTAATTTCTGTCTTTCTTGCTTGTTGATTGGACCAAATTGCTTAATAAATATTATTCGTCATTATTTTTCATTAATTTCGCTTTCATTTACGCATAACTAATATCTTGCTTACCTCTTAATTTCCAGATCCTCATCCTTTATAATCCTCTAGATTGTGGTTCTAGACTCTTTACAAACAACGGTGGCGGAAAAAACGGCAGGACGTTCTATCCACAAATATGGGGAAGATCTTGAAATCTAAGGTACGTTCTTGAAACTACATGTCGTTTTTTAGTCTCCTAAATTTATTACTCTTTTCTTTGCTAAAAACGGCTGCGTTTTACAGTCTTCTTGGCCAAGAACCGTCGTGAGGAAGTGGCTAAACCTTCGTAGCGGCTCTTACGAATTTCACTCTGATTATCCAGTCAAAGGTGAGAGATTAACTCGTGCCGTTTTGGATCTTTTTTCCAAGAACTTCTTGCCGTTTTCTTAGTATTCTCGTCTGACTTAGCGGAGTTATTTTTTTTGTTTTTCAAGGGAGGATGGAACCGAGGCGAAAAAGCTGCTCCGACATGATCGTGCCGGAAGATTTTCCAGGTAAAACCATAAAAACAGCTCATGAATTTTATTATATTGTTTTGTTGCATCGAAAACGGCGTCGTATCTATTGTCCGTTAACCGTACTTAAACTGAGACAGTCTCCGTACAACATAAAGCTTTGGGTCCATCTTAAGCCATAGGATTAGACATCTGTGTTAAAAACGACCGCAAAAAAGGAACTGAGATTTTTGCTTGAAATTCGTGTTTTAAAAGTGATAAATAGAGATTAGTTGTATCATCTGTCTCCACGTGTAGGGTGAGAGATTAGGTTTAGGCGGTAAGTTAAAAAAAGTCTTTGGTTTTAGGTGTACTTGCTACTCTCACAATTCACCAGTTTTTGTTTTATCCACTTAATATCTCTGTCTGAATATAATAATAGTCTGAATGTGTAATTAATTGGTTTTGTTTATGTTTTCTGGTTGAAATAGGTTGGTTGGGCCAAGGAAATGGGGATTTAAAACATTCAACCGGTGAACAACATGTGACACGCGTTGATGACAAGCTTGATCTTAAGTAATAAATACTTTCATGATTAACCTATAAATTATTTTGTATCCTTATATAATTTAGCTTTGGTCTATAATTAGCTATGATCATTAACGTTGTAAATTTTTTAATTGTTGATGATTAGAATGTTCGTGGGGACATGGAACGTGGGAGGGAAGTCGCCACATGAAGGACTAGACTTAAAAGATTGGCTTAAATCTCCCGCCGATGCCGACATTTACGTGCTAGGGTATGCATATAATCATATTAATTAGTTTTCGATCTCGTACTTTTAATATATATATTTGGACTAATTATAACATCAATACTTTGTTTTGTTTAGGTTTCAAGAAATCGTGCCGTTAAATGCCGGTAACGTACTTGGAGCAGAGGATAATGGTCCTGCGGCTAAGTGGTTGTCTCTTATCCGAGAAGCCTTGAACAACAACAACGACTTAGCTCAAAATGAGCTCGAACTTGTTAAAAATCATAGAACCTCCTTCGAACTTACGAAATCATCACAACAGCCCCGTTTCAGCTTCTCAGGTCTCTCAGATGATAACCGAATAATTCCATGCAATTCGACTCCTCCTCGTGGGTATAGCCTTGCGGCGAGTAAACAGATGGTGGGGATATTTTTGTGTGTGTGGGTTAGAGATGATCTCCGGAAACGTATAACCAACCTCAAGGTTTCATGTGTTGGCCGTGGTATCATGGGATATCTTGGAAACAAGGTTAGTCCAAGATTTGCATATTACGTTTCAATAAAACTGATTCTAAGATATTTTGATAAACGTGTATGCTTGGTAGCTAACGATGTATAACCTTGTGTAGGGTTCGGTATCGATCAGCATGTCGTTGCATGAAACAAGTTTATGCTTCGTTTGTACGCATCTTACGTCTGGAGAAAAAGAAGGCGACGAGCTCAGAAGAAACTTAGATGTGTCCGAAATATTTAAGAGGACAAGATTTTCACGTTCTTCTAAAGATTCTCGACCGGAGACAATTATGGACCATGAGTAAGTTTATAAAAATGCTCGTATAACGTTCGTTTTTTTAATATGAAGTTTCATGTTTTAATCGTTTTATCACGTTGGTTATGTTACAGTAAAGTAATATGGCTCGGAGATTTGAATTATCGGCTGAGCGCGAGCAGTGACGTGCATGAACAGCTTAGAAACCATGATTGGGAAGCACTTCTAGAGAAAGATCAGGTTAGTATAATTTTAATTTAAAATTGATTAATTATTTTTATGATTGCTTATACAAGAGTAATTAAACTAAAACATGTTTATTTCTTTTTCTGTTTGCAGCTTAAGATAGAACAAAGAGCTGGTAGGATTTTTAAGGGATGGGAAGAAGGGAAGATTTATTTCGCACCAACATATAAATATCGAATAAACTCTGATAATTACGTTGTTCAAACCGAAAAATCAAAGGAAAAACGAAGAACTCCGGCTTGGTAAGATAATTAACATGCACTAAATATTTTGTAATGATTATATTAAACGTTAATTTTCTATTGTTGTTTTCAAAATCATTTATTTCAGGTGTGATAGGATATTGTGGAAAGGTGACGGAATGAAACAACTTTGGTACGTGAGGGGAGAGTCGAAATTCTCGGACCATCGACCGGTTCAATCTCTATTTTCGGTACATATTGACTTGACTCAGAATCAATCGAACCGGAAAACTAAACCCGTTAACCAAAATCATCGTCCCAACCCGGTATTGCCTTATACGTGCCACGGGAAAGTTCAAGCTGAAGAGATCTTGTTACTCACACGTGCACAGAGTTGTATAGATACACAACCTAGACTTATATCGTCTGCTTCCTAATTTACTTTTGGTTTTTTGTTTCTATTTCTTTTTGGATGTTTTCATGTTGACAAAGAAGAGATGACACATGGATTCCTAGGATTGGACAATGGAGCTTTCAAATTTGGCAAAAGCAGGATTGTTTAAATTATTTTAATATTGGGTTACCTTTTTTCCTTGTTTCCCTCTATTAGCTAAGTTTTGGTTCAGATCGAATTGTGTAGATTAGTTTTTTACTTTGTTTATAAATTAAGTGGAATATAAAGCTTTTGCTTTTGTTTATATATATAAAGGTAAAATTGAAAAAGATGAACTACATAAGAGCATATACAATGGAGAGTCTCTCACTAAGTCTTCAATGTGATTGCTTGAAAAAAGCATTTGATTCATAGTCCAAATCGATCTACACGTGTATTTTTTAATATTTTTTTTTTGAAAATAGCCTTGTAGGATTATGAAACATGCATAGCTGAAACAACCAATTGTGACTAAAACTGCGCCTTTGATGGAGCTATGAATATCGGTCCCAACTGTGTTATGTGCAGAGGGTCCGTTAGTCCAGAAGAGGTCAAGAGCTGGACCTTTTACAAGTGTCATGACCATGATTCCTCCAACTGTAGTCACTGTTCCAACCACCTTAGCTGCACTCCTGATACTTTGAAGCTTCACACTTTCGAGCCTGAATATTAAGGCGAGGATGAACGTGACCGCAGGTAAAGTGTTGTACAAGGCAATTGCAAATGTAGCTGTCGTGTATTTCATCCCCAGATTGAATAAGTTTTGAGCGATCACTGGACTATTTATACGCAAAATACATGAACGATATGGAAATTAAATCAGATTAAGTCAATAAAGGAAGAGAGATGTCTGATAGAAAATAATTAATTGAAAGAATTCGAAGAAAAAATAAATAGTACTCTAAGAAGCGCTATTTTGAAGAATATTATATATCGGTGTCATCTTCGGTCTCACCATCTTGTTTTTTTTACATCATTACCAATAATTAGTTTGTATAGAGAACACTAAATGTTAAGTACTCAAATTTAATGCATGATATTGGCAAAGCCACAGACGACAAATATAGAAAACCGTTACAATTCTTTTGTCTTCTAACATATGTTAAACGTCCAAGAACCATCCACAAATAAAAGAGACTCAACATTGTGTTATCCCAATTTATATCAAACTATAGAGCTGTGATTGTTTTAGACGTAAAAACCACGTATACTTTTGCGTTTGAGTTTTAAAAAAAAGGAACAATTAGGCTTGAATGATAATCTCCTATCATGGTCTTGAAACTACTAAAACCAAACATTGAATTATGTTTTTTGAGAGAAGTTGATATAACGCCGTGACGGTAGACGGAAAGAACGTAAATGCTCATGCCTTTGTTTAGGGCATCCTTTGTGAGAATGTCCATTCCTGCTAGCCCTATCTGCAACAATACCATTAAAAGGAATGGTAGTGCCTTCTTCATACATGCCATCTCTGCAAGATCACTAAGAGGGTTTCTACCAAAATTAGAGGAAAGAGACTGAAACGAATCCATGGAAGAGATAAGGGAGAGAGAAAAAACAATAAAACAAGTGGAAACATGAGAGCACCTCCATCCCCATTAAAACAATCAATTAAAAAAAAATGATACTATGAGAGTAGTTTCTTATTTGAGAAACTATCTTAGAAACCATATCTACACTTGACCCATTGTGATTGGTTTAAAACTTTCAACAACTACAAAAATAATTAAATAATTAAAAATATCATTATTTTATTATTGAGATACGCAAATGGGTTTTCAACCAATGCAAGTTGTTGATCTTGATTTCAATGAAAAAATCACTATTTATATAATGTTTATCAGAGTAAAGATAAGGTTTGGAATTACTGATCGTTTTCATTTCTTGAGAAGAGTACGTTTTGAATCAGGGAAGGGTGCTATGATTGGTTTTGAGTCAGGGGAGGGTAATTTAAACAAATTAAATTTTATTTAATAAGTAATCTAAAATAATATTCAGTTTTTTTTTTTTTCTGAAATTTCACTTTATATATTTAGAGAATTCTAAAAAAAAAATTATAATTTCTAACGATGACAAAAAATGAAGTAATTAGTAGAATGAATATTAAAAAAAATATTAGAACATAAAGCAAAGCATAAAATGCATATTCCAAATATTTTGGAAATTTGATATTCGGATTTTTGAAGTTTTCAGAATGGAAAACAAGTATAAAATTCGTAGAACATATACAAAAGTGTAGAATACACACTCTGACTTTCGTAAAAATCTAAAAAACGTTTTCTAACAAAATTTGACGAAACTTTATTTATAAAAAAATCAACTTTTTCAACAAAAAAGAAAAAAAAAATTAACTTCTAATCATCTTTATTCTTGTATATCTACATGTTTTTCTGGTTATCTTTTAAAAAAAACTGTTTGAAATAGAGTGTAGAGATAGTTTAGTCGAAAGTGATAATTTCACCAAAAATGTATATATGTAGACATCTTTTATATCCAATTTTCCAAACCTTTAATTAAACGCAAACAGTGAAGTGCTAATAGCCTAATAAGTGAGAAATCAAATCTTGTGGAAAGGTGGTAGGATGAAACAACTGTGGTACATGAGGGAAGAGTCGAGATCCTCAGACCACATACCGGTTCAAACACTATTTTCTGTTCATATTAATTTGACTCAAAATCAATCGAACCATAGAACTAAACTGATTCACCAAAATCATTGTCCCAAATAGTCGATATTTATTCTCTGGAATATTGTCACAATTTTTGGTGTAGCCAATACAACTGCAATGATCATATACATTGTGTATTGCATGAATCCAATAATTTCATCATTTTTTTTTTTTTGCATCTCTGTTCCTCTTAATTAGACAATTATTTTTCTCCCATGGTAGTTAGCAATTCTATGGTATTGTTGCTCTGAAACATAGTGGACAACAAATGAAACTGCTATACGTTACTCCTCCATGAAAAACATTTGTGCCGATACCGTTAAGTTAGACTGTTTCTACAACTGTTCTTCTTTGTTCTCCTTGCTTGCTTATAGTAATGACTTCATGATCAACATTATCCTTCCCGATTAGTTCTAGCTTTGGTTGTGCTGATTCGTCATTTAATTGCAGTGTGGAATTATATTTGTAATCTTTGCCTTTGCCCCATATCACAAGGTATAATCCTGCACATATAACTACCGCACCAAGAACCCTGCCACAAATTAAAGAATATTTTTTATTACCCTTCTTTCAATCTTGGTATTTAAAACTCGTCTTAGATGTTGTTGTTTGTGTCTTGCTTACCTTCCAAGATACATTTGCTCAGCAAAGATGATGGTCGACATAATCGCTACTATGATCATACAAAGAGGACTGAAAGCTGTCACAAACACAGGACCTCTGGTTTTCATCACCACTCCTCCAACGTAGTAAGCCAATGCTGAGCACACTATCCCCTGCATACATTTTGTATTCCAATAATTTTAAGTTATTGACATAGATGGTGAAGTCCATGAGTCACTAGCCTACTGAGATATGTATGCTTACACTATAGGTGGCTGTAAGAAGTTTAGTGTCCCAACCAATGGCCCATGCGCCGGGATTTCCTTTCTCCATCACTAATGCCACGGCGGTTCCTTCTATTGTCCCCATAAGGCATATCCATGCTGTGAGAGAGAGCTCAGCGGGGTAAGTCCTTAATGTTATCGCCTGAAAAACATTGATTCATTGTCAAAATTGATCCATAAATGAAAAACATTGATTCATTGTCAAAATTCGTCTTACTTGGAGAATCATGAAACATGCATAGCTAAAACAACCAATTGTGACCAATACTGCGCCTTTGATGGCACTATGAATGTCGGTCCCAGCTGTGTTATGTGCAGAGACTCCTTTGGTCCAAAAGAGGTCAACAACTGGGCCTTTGACAAGTGTCATGATCATGGCTCCTCCAACAGTAGCCAATGTCCCAACCACCTTACCCGCGCTCCTAATGCACCGTAGCTTACTCTTTCGAGCCCAGATAATAAGGTCCAGGTCACAGTGCCGCCCTCGGATCCTTT